>NW_028276272.1:366868-733736 GCF_052056855.1 Sturnus vulgaris
TGGTCTCGTCTGTTGGTAGCTACTTCCCCCTTCCCCTCCTTTTCTCTCTCTATACTCCGTTTCCTATATCTCTCCCCTCTAGCGCAACTGAATTGTTTGGCATTCAATAAAAATGCATTGCTGTTGTTGAATAAACTGATTTGTCCCCCGCTATTTACCTGTTTGCACCTCTGAGATCGAACAATCCTCGGCCTGTGTTGGCAGATGGTGACACACCCCCCCCCCCCCCCCCCCCCCATCCCCCATGCCCCTGCTTCTCCCAGTTGATTGCTGATCGTGGTGTGACATGGAATGGAACATCCCTTGGGCCAGTCCAGCCCAGCTGTCCCATCCCTGTTCCCTCAGGAACACTTGCCCATCCCAAGTCCATGGGTTGGAGGGGCTTGCAGACACGCCTCGTGGGGCGAGCACTGTGACAAGGACAGGAGAACAGAACAACATTTACACTTACCAAGGGCAGAGAACAGAAGAGCACAGTCTTGGAGAAACGCACAAAGGATGTAGCCGAGGCAAACGGAGCGTGCACAAAACGCAAGGAGAATGTCAGCTCAGCTCTGCAAGGCTGACAAAAGCAGAAGTTATACACAACAATAATATTGCCCTTCCTCAAAAGCGGGGATCAAAGAGCAGTCACCTAAAAAGGACAGTGCATGTTGAAGACACACTCCAAAGAACCATAGAAGGACTTGTGAGAAGGGGTGCAATTATGGCAAATAAATTCCAGGTGGAGTTAACTAATGAATACATCATCAGTGTGAGTGATAAAAGCTCCGATTGCCTGGTGGCCAGTGCACTCGAGTAGATGAAGGATTGCCCAAGCGACCACCATGGTGTAATAAAGAATACCTGCTCTCAAATCCTCAAAACTGTGTTCAAAAGTTGCTATCCAGCAGATTTCAGTATCAGTGGTGTCCCTGACTCCATTATGCCCCTTGCACACTTTCACGAGGGCCCCTTGGTTCCACGAGGCCCTGCCGGATAACAGTGGACCCTTGGTTCCATTTGGGTCTGTACTGTCAAAATGGCCTCCTTAGTTCTGCACTGCCACAATGCTCTCTCCTTGGTGCCACGAGGCCTTGGTGTGTCACAACAGCCTCTCGGTTCCATGAACTGCCATAGTGTCAGCACGGTCTCTTGCATCTGCAGTATCACGATGGACAATTGGTTACAAGCAGCCCCGCTGTGTCACAACGACTACTTGGTTCATGAGGCCCCACAGTGTCACCATGGCCCCTTGGTTCCCCGAGGCCTCGCTGTAGAACAATGGCCTCTCAGTTCCAGGAGGTTTTGTACTGTCAACAGTGCTCTCCTTGGTTCTACAGTGGCTGCTTGCTTCCATAATTCTTCCTCAGTGTCACAGTGGTCTCCTTGGTTCCATGAGGCTCTGCAATGTCCCAATATCCCATCGTTTCCATGAGCTTCTGTCCCATCAACCATGTCCTTTGCTCCAGTGAGGCCCCGCAACGACACACCGGACCCTTGGCTCCATGAGGTTCCATAGTGTAACATGGGTGCCTTGATTCCAAGAGGTTCTGCTGGGTCACACTGGACCCTTGGTTCCATGAGGTTCCGTGGTATCGCCATGGTTTCCCTGGATCCGCAGTATCGCTACGGACCATAGGTTTCATGCAGCTTTGCTGTGCTACAGTGGCTCCTTGGTTCCATCAAGTGCCACTGTGTAACAAGGGAATCTTGGTCCCATGAGGTTCTGGACTGTCACAATGGTGTCCTTGGTTCTGGACTCTAACAACGGACCCTTGGTTCCACGAGGTTCCATTACGTCACAATGCTCTCCTTGGTTCCACAAGGCCTTGCTTTGTCACAATGGACCCTTGGTTCCATGAGCTTCCGTAGTGTAACCATGGTCTCCTGGGATCTGCATTGTCACAATGGACAATTGGTTGCATGGGAGCCTGCTGTGTCACAAGAGAGCCTTAGCTCCATGAGGTTCTGGACTGTCACAGTGGTCTCCCTGCTTCAACGAGGCCCTGGAGTGTCTCGAGGGCTGCTTGGTTCTGTGAGCTTCCACAACGTCCCAATGGTCTCCTTGTTTCTGCAGTGTCATAGTGGACTCTTGGTTCCATGAGGTTCCTAAATGTCACAGGTCTCCTTGGTTCCATGTGGCCCTGCTGTGTCACCACAGCCCCTTGGTTCCAGGAGTTTCTGGGCTGTCAGCAGTGGTTCCTTTGTTCCAATCAGGCACCGCTGTGTCACACTGCACCCTGGCTTCCATGAAGTTCTTCAGTGTCACAGTGGCCCCTTGGATCCATGCGGTCCCATAGTGTCACCATGGTCTCCTTGGACCTGCATTGTCATCAGGGACCATTGGTTCCATGTGGCCTGGCTGTGTCACAGTGATGTGGATTCCGTAATTGCCTTCAGTGTCACAATGGAGCCTTGTTTCTGTGAGGCTCTGAACTGTCACAACTGTCTCCTTGGTTCCATCAGCCCCCGCTGTGTCACAAGGGTCCCCTTGGTTCCATGAGCACACCAAAGCTTTGCATAAACATTGAGCAGCACCTGCTTAACACACCTGGGAACATCTGTCTGCATTCAAAAGACAGGTCACAGCTGAGAAAGGCACCAGCAGCTTCCATCTGCAACAGAGATGCAGGGAAAGGACAAGGACAGAGAATTCAGCTGCAAGACTCCGAGAATTCTGCATCCAGACATCATTTCTGGTCCCACTGTCCCTAGTAGAAAGGTGTCATCATTCCAGGTTCCAGGCAGCCTGTACTCAGCATGTGCTTCTACAGTGGGGGTTTGTCGTTTAGGAAAACCTGCTCAGGCTTTTCCCTTCTTTCCTCACAAACAGGAATACTTGTCCTGGGCCTGGATGCAGGCAGAGCCCTGAGGAGAGCACGTGGGACATGGTGCAGTGGGCAGGGACAGCCAGCTGCAGAGTTCAGGGGGAAGGGCTTCTGGTGCAGGGCCAGGCATGTCAGTCCCAGCTGGGCCATGTCAGACATGTCCCCAGGCTGGGCTTGGGGAGCAGCTTGTCCAAACAGGGTCAGCCTGGCAAGGGGCTCATTCTTCAGTGGGCCCACACCTCCTAAGGAGACATTCAGCATCAAGATCACCTGGGGAATGCCTAAGTTGCTTCTTCTTTGAACTGAAAAAGAAAAATTACTCCCTTTTATAAAACTGAAAATCATGAGCTGTACCTTGAAATCTTCCTCCTTAAGAGAACTCCAAAGTGACTCCAAGCAGCTGCACAAGGCCTGGAGACTGGAAGACATTGGAAAGAAGACAAAGAGCTCCTGAGGGTTTTCTGTATTTTAATGATCCCCAACGGTGGATTTGGGGCTGAGTCCAGGAGCCCCAGGCACTGAGAGAAGGTTGAAGAAGCTGCTCAAGGAGTCAGAAGCAAAACTCCAAGTCCCTTGGAGCATCACTGGCCCCACTGAGGGCAGGGACTGCCAAAGGCTCCCCAGGGAGTGGTGAGAGCAGATCCTTGAGGCCAGGATTGCAGGAGCCCGAGGCTGTGAGCAGGGAACTGCAATGCTGAGCAAGGCCTGGGCTGGTTGGAGGAAGCAGAAAGGCCAAGGCCTGAGCCCAGGCCTGGGCCAGCAGGGCCTGTCCCTCACAGGTGGCTCGGGGCTGTTCCTGGAGCACTGGGATGGGAGAGGCAGCAAGGACAAATGTCATCAAGCTGTGTGACACTCCAGATGCTCATGGAACCAAGGGCCAGTGTGACACAGCGGGGCCTCATGGAAACAAGAGGCCGTGCTGAGCCTGCGCGCCTGTAACACCCCAGAACACTGAAATGCTGAGGGTGAGCAAAGGCTCCTTTACTCGAGTTTGGTGCAGAGTAGAAACCCCAGCCAGATATTCTCAAGAGGTCAAAACGACACAAAAGTGTACTGGAAAAATACAGAAAACCGAGCTCCTTTGGCAAATGATTTCATACAACATCCAATTCAACGTGCATCACTTAGCGTAGCAGGAACATCATTAACTCGGCCCATGTAAGATGGAAACCTTTAGGCATAAAAATGTTAAACTACCCAAAAACATTCCAGTAAAAGAGGATAAGAAGGTTAAAAGAGAAAAAAGAGACAGAAAGACAGAAGATCTCCAGATAGATATGCAGAGAGCTACCAGCTGCTAGGCTTCCAGTGTGGCTGAGACACAGACCCAGGAGATTTCAGGATTCAGACCAGGGCTTGACGTCATGCCCGATTTTTTAAATCCCTAGCGTTTTCTAAGCTCTCCTCTTTTCAGGGACATCTGCTTTCTTACCACGCACTGCTGTGTTTCATTGCCTTTGTGTGGGATTGATTGACGGCTCAGCCAATCAGAGCTGGGTGGGCGCTGCCCCTGCTGTGTGCTTGATTGACGGCTCAGCCAATCAGAGCTGGCTGGGCGGTGACCCTGCTGTGTGATTGATTGACGGCTCAACCAATCAGAGCTGGCTGGGCGCTGCCCCTGCTGTGTGATTGATTGACGGCTCAGCCAATCAGAGCTGGCTGGGCGCTGCCCCTGCTGTGTGATTGATTGACGGCTCAGGCAGTCACAGCTGGGTTTGCTCTGCCCCTGCTGTGTGATTGGCAGATCTGCCAGGCCATGGCTGGGGACGGGGTTCTGTCCCACCTCATTCCAAGGTCTGTCCCAGCCCCGGCCCCACTCGGGCATTCCGAGCATCCCGACGGGTCTGGGGACATTGATGTCATCCAGCCTCTGACAGCGACCATGGGGACACTGCGGAACCTCATGGAACCAAAGAGACCATTTTGACACTCTGGTGCCTCATGCAATCGGGGGTACCTTTGTGAGACTCAGGACCCCAATGGAACCAAGGGTCAGTGATGAAGCTGTGCGGCCCAGAGAACCAAGGAGCCTTTGTTACACAGCAGGGCCACATGGAGCCCAGGGGCCGTGGTGACTCTGCAGGACCTTAGGGAAGCAAGGGGCCATTGTTTACACTACAGAAGCAGGGAGAATATTGTGACAAGGAGAATATCGGGACACTACAGGGACTCCTGGAATCAAGGAGAACATTGTGACACTGTGAGGCCCCATGGAACCAAGGCAACATGGAACAGGTCTGGCTGGCTGGGCCTCCCCGGGGGCCACCTGGCAAGACTGGCTGATCCTGGAATGTTGAGGACTGCCTCTCATCAGCTCCTGGAGCACTAAGGCTCTGTGCTTTCCTTCCTATGGAAAAGTACCAGCCCCTTTTGCAGGTTCCCACGGCTGAAACTGATATTCCCCCTGAAAAAGCACTACATACAAGGCTTGCTCCCAGCCAAAATCTGCTAGGAGTAACAGCTCTGGGTGGCCACCGTTTCCTGAGGGCTGCCTCTCATCTACCACTCTAAGGGTCGGTGTGAAGTTTCCCTCATTTTTGCCTCATGACCCTCTCAAGAAGACCTCAAGGACCCCCGCCCAGGTTGACTCTGGACAATGGTTTTCTGGCCTGCTTGAGGTGGGTGCTTGCCAAGGGACTCTTTGCAGGTGTGTTGTGCTCACTGGACTGTGCTGTCATGGTACCAGCTGAAGCCTGCATGTACTGCACGACCGCACCTGTCTCTTGGAGCACCACACAATGCTCCATAAATCTCCCCGCCTCTTGGCCACAAGCCACTCGCTTTGGAAAAGGACTACAAAAGAGCGATCCTCTGGAGAAGACCCTGAGTACTCCCCACGGATGACCACCCTTCCATTGGCTGGCCCACCATGACCTTGGTCTCGTCTGTTGGTAGCTACTTCCCCCTTCCCCTCCTTTTCTCTCTCTATACTCCGTTTCCTATATCTCTCCCCTCTAGCGCAACTGAATTGTTTGGCATTCAATAAAAATGCATTGCTGTTGTTGAATAAACTGATTTGTCCCCCGCTATTTACCTGTTTGCACCTCTGAGATCGAACAATCCTCGGCCTGTGTTGGCAGATGGTGACACACCCCCACCCCCCCCCCCCCCATCCCCCATGCCCCTGCTTCTCCCAGTTGATTGCTGATCGTGGTGTGACATGGAATGGAACATCCCTTGGGCCAGTCCAGCCCAGCTGTCCCATCCCTGTTCCCTCAGGAACACTTGCCCATCCCAAGTCCATGGGTTGGAGGGGCTTGCAGACACGCCTCGTGGGGCGAGCACTGTGACAAGGACAGGAGAACAGAACAACATTTACACTTACCAAGGGCAGAGAACAGAAGAGCACAGTCTTGGAGAAACGCACAAAGGATGTAGCCGAGGCAAACGGAGCGTGCACAAAACGCAAGGAGAATGTCAGCTCAGCTCTGCAAGGCTGACAAAAGCAGAAGTTATACACAACAATAATATTGCCCTTCCTCAAAAGCGGGGATCAAAGAGCAGTCACCTAAAAAGGACAGTGCATGTTGAAGACACACTCCAAAGAACCATAGAAGGACTTGTGAGAAGGGGTGCAATTATGGCAAATAAATTCCAGGTGGAGTTAACTAATGAATACATCATCAGTGTGAGTGATAAAAGCTCCGATTGCCTGGTGGCCAGTGCACTCGAGTAGATGAAGGATTGCCCAAGCGACCACCATGGTGTAATAAAGAATACCTGCTCTCAAATCCTCAAAACTGTGTTCAAAAGTTGCTATCCAGCAGATTTCAGTATCAGTGGTGTCCCTGACTCCATTATGCCCCTTGCACACTTTCACGAGGGCCCCTTGGTTCCACGAGGCCCTGCCGGATAACAGTGGACCCTTGGTTCCATTTGGGTCTGTACTGTCAAAATGGCCTCCTTAGTTCTGCACTGCCACAATGCTCTCTCCTTGGTGCCACGAGGCCTTGGTGTGTCACAACAGCCTCTCGGTTCCATGAACTGCCATAGTGTCAGCACGGTCTCTTGCATCTGCAGTATCACGATGGACAATTGGTTACAAGCAGCCCCGCTGTGTCACAACGACTACTTGGTTCATGAGGCCCCACAGTGTCACCATGGCCCCTTGGTTCCCCGAGGCCTCGCTGTAGAACAATGGCCTCTCAGTTCCAGGAGGTTTTGTACTGTCAACAGTGCTCTCCTTGGTTCTACAGTGGCTGCTTGCTTCCATAATTCTTCCTCAGTGTCACAGTGGTCTCCTTGGTTCCATGAGGCTCTGCAATGTCCCAATATCCCATCGTTTCCATGAGCTTCTGTCCCATCAACCATGTCCTTTGCTCCAGTGAGGCCCCGCAACGACACACCGGACCCTTGGCTCCATGAGGTTCCATAGTGTAACATGGGTGCCTTGATTCCAAGAGGTTCTGCTGGGTCACACTGGACCCTTGGTTCCATGAGGTTCCGTGGTATCGCCATGGTTTCCCTGGATCCGCAGTATCGCTACGGACCATAGGTTTCATGCAGCTTTGCTGTGCTACAGTGGCTCCTTGGTTCCATCAAGTGCCACTGTGTAACAAGGGAATCTTGGTCCCATGAGGTTCTGGACTGTCACAATGGTGTCCTTGGTTCTGGACTCTAACAACGGACCCTTGGTTCCACGAGGTTCCATTACGTCACAATGCTCTCCTTGGTTCCACAAGGCCTTGCTTTGTCACAATGGACCCTTGGTTCCATGAGCTTCCGTAGTGTAACCATGGTCTCCTGGGATCTGCATTGTCACAATGGACAATTGGTTGCATGGGAGCCTGCTGTGTCACAAGAGAGCCTTAGCTCCATGAGGTTCTGGACTGTCACAGTGGTCTCCCTGCTTCAACGAGGCCCTGGAGTGTCTCGAGGGCTGCTTGGTTCTGTGAGCTTCCACAACGTCCCAATGGTCTCCTTGTTTCTGCAGTGTCATAGTGGACTCTTGGTTCCATGAGGTTCCTAAATGTCACAGGTCTCCTTGGTTCCATGTGGCCCTGCTGTGTCACCACAGCCCCTTGGTTCCAGGAGTTTCTGGGCTGTCAGCAGTGGTTCCTTTGTTCCAATCAGGCACCGCTGTGTCACACTGCACCCTGGCTTCCATGAAGTTCTTCAGTGTCACAGTGGCCCCTTGGATCCATGCGGTCCCATAGTGTCACCATGGTCTCCTTGGACCTGCATTGTCATCAGGGACCATTGGTTCCATGTGGCCTGGCTGTGTCACAGTGATGTGGATTCCGTAATTGCCTTCAGTGTCACAATGGAGCCTTGTTTCTGTGAGGCTCTGAACTGTCACAACTGTCTCCTTGGTTCCATCAGCCCCCGCTGTGTCACAAGGGTCCCCTTGGTTCCATGAGCACACCAAAGCTTTGCATAAACATTGAGCAGCACCTGCTTAACACACCTGGGAACATCTGTCTGCATTCAAAAGACAGGTCACAGCTGAGAAAGGCACCAGCAGCTTCCATCTGCAACAGAGATGCAGGGAAAGGACAAGGACAGAGAATTCAGCTGCAAGACTCCGAGAATTCTGCATCCAGACATCATTTCTGGTCCCACTGTCCCTAGTAGAAAGGTGTCATCATTCCAGGTTCCAGGCAGCCTGTACTCAGCATGTGCTTCTACAGTGGGGGTTTGTCGTTTAGGAAAACCTGCTCAGGCTTTTCCCTTCTTTCCTCACAAACAGGAATACTTGTCCTGGGCCTGGATGCAGGCAGAGCCCTGAGGAGAGCACGTGGGACATGGTGCAGTGGGCAGGGACAGCCAGCTGCAGAGTTCAGGGGGAAGGGCTTCTGGTGCAGGGCCAGGCATGTCAGTCCCAGCTGGGCCATGTCAGACATGTCCCCAGGCTGGGCTTGGGGAGCAGCTTGTCCAAACAGGGTCAGCCTGGCAAGGGGCTCATTCTTCAGTGGGCCCACACCTCCTAAGGAGACATTCAGCATCAAGATCACCTGGGGAATGCCTAAGTTGCTTCTTCTTTGAACTGAAAAAGAAAAATTACTCCCTTTTATAAAACTGAAAATCATGAGCTGTACCTTGAAATCTTCCTCCTTAAGAGAACTCCAAAGTGACTCCAAGCAGCTGCACAAGGCCTGGAGACTGGAAGACATTGGAAAGAAGACAAAGAGCTCCTGAGGGTTTTCTGTATTTTAATGATCCCCAACGGTGGATTTGGGGCTGAGTCCAGGAGCCCCAGGCACTGAGAGAAGGTTGAAGAAGCTGCTCAAGGAGTCAGAAGCAAAACTCCAAGTCCCTTGGAGCATCACTGGCCCCACTGAGGGCAGGGACTGCCAAAGGCTCCCCAGGGAGTGGTGAGAGCAGATCCTTGAGGCCAGGATTGCAGGAGCCCGAGGCTGTGAGCAGGGAACTGCAATGCTGAGCAAGGCCTGGGCTGGTTGGAGGAAGCAGAAAGGCCAAGGCCTGAGCCCAGGCCTGGGCCAGCAGGGCCTGTCCCTCACAGGTGGCTCGGGGCTGTTCCTGGAGCACTGGGATGGGAGAGGCAGCAAGGACAAATGTCATCAAGCTGTGTGACACTCCAGATGCTCATGGAACCAAGGGCCAGTGTGACACAGCGGGGCCTCATGGAAACAAGAGGCCGTGCTGAGCCTGCGCGCCTGTAACACCCCAGAACACTGAAATGCTGAGGGTGAGCAAAGGCTCCTTTACTCGAGTTTGGTGCAGAGTAGAAACCCCAGCCAGATATTCTCAAGAGGTCAAAACGACACAAAAGTGTACTGGAAAAATACAGAAAACCGAGCTCCTTTGGCAAATGATTTCATACAACATCCAATTCAACGTGCATCACTTAGCGTAGCAGGAACATCATTAACTCGGCCCATGTAAGATGGAAACCTTTAGGCATAAAAATGTTAAACTACCCAAAAACATTCCAGTAAAAGAGGATAAGAAGGTTAAAAGAGAAAAAAGAGACAGAAAGACAGAAGATCTCCAGATAGATATGCAGAGAGCTACCAGCTGCTAGGCTTCCAGTGTGGCTGAGACACAGACCCAGGAGATTTCAGGATTCAGACCAGGGCTTGACGTCATGCCCGATTTTTTAAATCCCTAGCGTTTTCTAAGCTCTCCTCTTTTCAGGGACATCTGCTTTCTTACCACGCACTGCTGTGTTTCATTGCCTTTGTGTGGGATTGATTGACGGCTCAGCCAATCAGAGCTGGGTGGGCGCTGCCCCTGCTGTGTGCTTGATTGACGGCTCAGCCAATCAGAGCTGGCTGGGCGGTGACCCTGCTGTGTGATTGATTGACGGCTCAACCAATCAGAGCTGGCTGGGCGCGGCCCCTGCTGTGTGATTGATTGACGGCTCAACCAATCAGAGCTGGCTGGGCGCTGCCCCTGCTGTGTGATTGATTGACGGCTCAGCCAATCAGAGCTGGCTGGGCGCTGCCCCTGCTGTGTGATTGATTGACGGCTCAGGCAGTCACAGCTGGGTTTGCTCTGCCCCTGCTGTGTGATTGGCAGATCTGCCAGGCCATGGCTGGGGACGGGGCTCTGTCCCACCTCATTCCAAGGTCTGTCCCAGCCCCGGCCCCACTCGGCCATTCCGAGCATCCCGACGGGTCTGGGGACATTGATGTCATCCAGCCTCTGACAGCGACCATGGGGACACTGCGGAACCTCATGGAACCAAAGAGACCATTTTGACACTCTGGTGCCTCATGCAATCAGGGGCACCTTTGTGAGACTCAGGACCCCAACGGAACCAAGGGTCAGTGATGAAGCTGTGCGGCCCAGAGAACCAAGGAGCCTTTGTTACACAGCAGGGCCACATGGAGCCCAGGGGCCGTGGTGACTCTGCAGGACCTTAGGGAAGCAAGGGGCCATTGTTTACACTACAGAAGCAGGGAGAATATTGTGACAAGGAGAATATCGGGACACTACAGGGACTCCTGGAATCAAGGAGAACATTGTGACACTGTGAGGCCCCATGGAACCAAGGCAACATGGAACAGGTCTGGCTGGCTGGGCCTCCCGGGGGCCACCTGGCAAGACTGGCTGATCCTGGAATGTTGAGGACTGCCTCTCATCAGCTCCTGGAGCACTAAGGCTCTGTGCTTTCCTTCCTATGGAAAAGTACCAGCCCCTTTTGCAGGTTCCCACGGCTGAAACTGATATTCCCCCTGAAAAAGCACTACATACAAGGCTTGCTCCCAGCCAAAATCTGCTAGGAGTAACAGCTCTGGGTGGCCACCGTTTCCTGAGGGCTGCCTCTCATCTACCACTCTAAGGGTCGGTGTGAAGTTTCCCTCATTTTTGCCTCATGACCCTCTCAAGAAGACCTCAAGGACCCCCGCCCAGGTTGACTCTGGACAATGGTTTACTGGCCTGCTTGAGGTGGGTGCTTGCCAAGGGACTCTTTGCAGGTGTGTTGTGCTCACTGGACTGTGCTGTCATGGTACCAGCTGAAGCCTGCATGTACTGCACGACCGCACCTGTCTCTTGGAGCACCACACAATGCTCCATAAATCTCCCCGCCTCTTGGCCACAAGCCACTCGCTTTGGAAAAGGACTATAAAAGAGCGATCCTCTGGAGAAGACCCTGAGTACTCCCCACGGATGACCACCCTTCCATTGGCTGGCCCACCATGACCTTGGTCTCGTCTGTTGGTAGCTACTTCCCCCTTCCCCTCCTTTTCTCTCTCTATACTCCGTTTCCTATATCTCTCCCCTCTAGCGCAACTGAATTGTTTGGCATTCAATAAAAATGCATTGCTGTTGTTGAATAAACTGATTTGTCCCCCGCTATTTACCTGTTTGCACCTCTGAGATCGAACAATCCTCGGCCTGTGTTGGCAGATGGTGACACACCCCCACCCCCACCCCCCCCCCCCATCCCCCATGCCCCTGCTTCTCCCAGTTGATTGCTGATCGTGGTGTGACATGGAATGGAACATCCCTTGGGCCAGTCCAGCCCAGCTGTCCCATCCCTGTTCCCTCAGGAACACTTGCCCACCCCAAGTCCATGGGTTGGAGGGGCTTGCAGACACGCCTCGTGGGGCGAGCACTGTGACAAGGACAGGAGAACAGAACAACATTTACACTTACCAAGGGCAGAGAACAGAAGAGCACAGTCTTGGAGAAACGCACAAAGGATGTAGCCGAGGCAAACGGAGCGTGCACAAAACGCAAGGAGAATGTCAGCTCAGCTCTGCAAGGCTGACAAAAGCAGAAGTTATACACAACAATAATATTGCCCTTCCTCAAAAGCGGGGATCAAAGAGCAGTCACCTAAAAAGGACAGTGCATGTTGAAGACACACTCCAAAGAACCATAGAAGGACTTGTGAGAAGGGGTGCAATTATGGCAAATAAATTCCAGGTGGGGTTAACTAATGAATACATCATCAGTGTGAGTGATAAAAGCTCCGATTGCCTGGTGGCCAGTGCACTCGAGTAGATGAAGGATTGCCCAAGTGACCACCATGGTGTAATAAAGAATACCTGCTCTCAAATCCTCAAAACTGTGTTCAAAAGCTGCTATCCAGCAGATTTCAGTATCAGTGGTGTCCCTGACTCCATTATGCCCCTTGCACACTTTCACGAGGGCCCCTTGGTTCCACGAGGCCCTGCTGGATAACAGTGGACCCTTGGTTCCATTTGGGTCTGTACTGTCAAAATGGCCTCCTTAGTTCTGCACTGCCACAATGCTCTCTCCTTGGTGCCACGAGGCCTTGGTGTGTCACAACAGCCTCTCGGTTCCATGAACTGCCATAGTGTCAGCACGGTCTCTTGCATCTGCAGTATCACGATGGACAATTGGTTACAAGCAGCCCCGCTGTGTCACAACGACTACTTGGTTCATGAGGCCCCACAGTGTCACCATGGCCCCTTGGTTCCCCGAGGCCTCGCTGTAGAACAATGGCCTCTCAGTTCCAGGAGGTTTTGTACTGTCAACAGTGCTCTCCTTGGTTCTACAGTGGCTGCTTGCTTCCATAATTCTTCCTCAGTGTCACAGTGGTCTCCTTGGTTCCATGAGGCTCTGCAATGTCCCAATATCCCATCGTTTCCATGAGCTTCTGTCCCATCAACCATGTCCTTTGCTCCAGTGAGGCCCCGCAACGGCACACCGGACCCTTGGCTCCATGAGGTTCCATAGTGTAACATGGGTGCCTTGATTCCAAGGGGTTCTGCTGGGTCACACTGGACCCTTGGTTCCATGAGGTTCCGTGGTATCGCCATGGTTTCCCTGGATCCGCAGTAGCGCTACGGACCATAGGTTTCATGCAGCTTTGCTGTGCTACAGTGGCTCCTTGGTTCCATCAAGTGCCACTGTGTAACAAGGGAATCTTGGTCCCATGAGGTTCTGGACTGTCACAATGGTGTCCTTGGTTCTGGACTCTAACAACGGACCCTTGGTTCCACGAGGTTCCATTACGTCACAATGCTCTCCTTGGTTCCACAAGGCCTTGCTTTGTCACAATGGACCCTTGGTTCCATGAGCTTCCGTAGTGTAACCATGGTCTCCTGGGATCTGCATTGTCACAATGGACAATTGGTTGCATGGGAGCCTGCTGTGTCACAAGAGAGCCTTAGCTCCATGAGGTTCTGGACTGTCACAGTGGTCTCCCTGCTTCAACGAGGCCCTGGAGTGTCTCGAGGGCTGCTTGGTTCTGTGAGCTTCCACAACGTCCCAATGGTCTCCTTGTTTCTGCAGTGTCATAGTGGACTCTTGGTTCCATTAGGTTCCTAAATGTCACAGGTCTCCTTGGTTCCATGTGGCCCTGCTGTGTCACCACAGCCCCTTGGTTCCAGGAGTTTCTGGGCTGTCAACAGTGGTTCCTTTGTTCCAATCAGGCACCGCTGTGTCACACTGCACCCTGGCTTCCATGAAGTTCTTCAGTGTCACAGTGGCCCCTTGGATCCATGCGGTCCCATAGTGTCACCATGGTCTTCTTGGACCTGCATTGTCATCAGGGACCATTGGTTCCATGTGGCCTGGCTGTGTCACAGTGATGTGGATTCCGTAATTGCCTTCAGTGTCACAATGGAGCCTTGTTTCTGTGAGGCTCTGAACTGTCACAACTGTCTCCTTGGTTCCATCAGCCCCCGCTGTGTCACAAGGGTCCCCTTGGTTCCATGAGCACACCAAAGCTTTGCATAAACATTGAGCAGCACCTGCTTAACACACCTGGGAACATCTGTCTGCATTCAAAAGACAGGTCACAGCTGAGAAAGGCACCAGCAGCTTCCATCTGCAACAGAGATGCAGGGAAAGGACAAGGACAGAGAATTCAGCTGCAAGACTCCGAGAATTCTGCATCCAGACATCATTTCTGGTCCCACTGTCCCTAGTAGAAAGGTGTCATCATTCCAGGTTCCAGGCAGCCTGTACTCAGCATGTGCTTCTACAGTGGGGGTTTGTCGTTTAGGAAAACCTGCTCAGGCTTTTCCCTTCTTTCCTCACAAACAGGAATACTTGTCCTGGGCCTGGATGCAGGCAGAGCCCTGAGGAGAGCACGTGGGACATGGTGCAGTGGGCAGGGACAGCCAGCTGCAGAGTTCAGGGGGAAGGGCTTCTGGTGCAGGGCCAGGCATGTCAGTCCCAGCTGGGCCATGTCAGACATGTCCCCAGGCTGGGCTTGGGGAGCAGCTTGTCCAAACAGGGTCAGCCTGGCAAGGGGCTCATTCTTCAGTGGGCCCACACCTCCTAAGGAGACATTCAGCATCAAGATCACCTGGGGAATGCCTAAGTTGCTTCTTCTTTGAACTGAAAAAGAAAAATTACTCCCTTTTATAAAACTGAAAATCATGAGCTGTACCTTGAAATCTTCCTCCTTAAGAGAACTCCAAAGTGACTCCAAGCAGCTGCACAAGGCCTGGAGACTGGAAGACATTGGAAAGAAGACAAAGAGCTCCTGAGGGTTTTCTGTATTTTAATGATCCCCAACGGTGGATTTGGGGCTGAGTCCAGGAGCCCCAGGCACTGAGAGAAGGTTGAAGAAGCTGCTCAAGGAGTCAGAAGCAAAACTCCAAGTCCCTTGGAGCATCACTGGCCCCACTGAGGGCAGGGACTGCCAAAGGCTCCCCAGGGAGTGGTGAGAGCAGATCCTTGAGGCCAGGATTGCAGGAGCCCGAGGCTGTGAGCAGGGAACTGCAATGCTGAGCAAGGCCTGGGCTGGTTGGAGGAAGCAGAAAGGCCAAGGCCTGAGCCCAGGCCTGGGCCAGCAGGGCCTGTCCCTCACAGGTGGCTCGGGGCTGTTCCTGGAGCACTGGGATGGGAGAGGCAGCAAGGACAAATGTCATCAAGCTGTGTGACACTCCAGATGCTCATGGAACCAAGGGCCAGTGTGACACAGCGGGGCCTCATGGAAACAAGAGGCCGTGCTGAGCCTGCGCGCCTGTAACACCCCAGAACACTGAAATGCTGAGGGTGAGCAAAGGCTCCTTTACTCGAGTTTGGTGCAGAGTAGAAACCCCAGCCAGATATTCTCAAGAGGTCAAAACGACACAAAAGTGTACTGGAAAAATACAGAAAACCGAGCTCCTTTGGCAAATGATTTCATACAACATCCAATTCAACGTGCATCACTTAGCGTAGCAGGAACATCATTAACTCGGCCCATGTAAGATGGAAACCTTTAGGCATAAAAATGTTAAACTACCCAAAAACATTCCAGTAAAAGAGGATAAGAAGGTTAAAAGAGAAAAAAGAGACAGAAAGACAGAAGATCTCCAGATAGATATGCAGAGAGCTACCAGCTGCTAGGCTTCCAGTGTGGCTGAGACACAGACCCAGGAGATTTCAGGATTCAGACCAGGGCTTGACGTCATGCCCGATTTTTTAAATCCCTAGCGTTTTCTAAGCTCTCCTCTTTTCAGGGACATCTGCTTTCTTACCACGCACTGCTGTGTTTCATTGCCTTTGTGTGGGATTGATTGACGGCTCAGCCAATCAGAGCTGGGTGGGCGCTGCCCCTGCTGTGTGCTTGATTGACGGCTCAGCCAATCAGAGCTGGCTGGGCGGTGACCCTGCTGTGTGCTTGATTGACGGCTCAACCAATCAGAGCTGGCTGGGCGCGGCCCCTGCTGTGTGATTGATTGACGGCTCAACCAATCAGAGCTGGCTGGGCGCTGCCCCTGCTGTGTGATTGATTGACGGCTCAGCCAATCAGAGCTGGCTGGGCGCTGCCCCTGCTGTGTGATTGATTGACGGCTCAGGCAGTCACAGCTGGGTTTGCTCTGCCCCTGCTGTGTGATTGGCAGATCTGCCAGGCCATGGCTGGGGACGGGGCTCTGTCCCACCTCATTCCAAGGTCTGTCCCAGCCCCGGCCCCACTCGGCCATTCCGAGCATCCCGACGGGTCTGGGGACATTGATGTCATCCAGCCTCTGACAGCGACCATGGGGACACTGCGGAACCTCATGGAACCAAAGAGACCATTTTGACACTCTGGTGCCTCATGCAATCAGGGGCACCTTTGTGAGACTCAGGACCCCAACGGAACCAAGGGTCAGTGATGAAGCTGTGCGGCCCAGAGAACCAAGGAGCCTTTGTTACACAGCAGGGCCACATGGAGCCCAGGGGCCGTGGTGACTCTGCAGGACCTTAGGGAAGCAAGGGGCCATTGTTTACACTACAGAAGCAGGGAGAATATTGTGACAAGGAGAATATCGGGACACTACAGGGACTCCTGGAATCAAGGAGAACATTGTGACACTGTGAGGCCCCATGGAACCAAGGCAACATGGAACAGGTCTGGCTGGCTGGGCCTCCCGGGGGCCACCTGGCAAGACTGGCTGATCCTGGAATGTTGAGGACTGCCTCTCATCAGCTCCTGGAGCACTAAGGCTCTGTGCTTTCCTTCCTATGGAAAAGTACCAGCCCCTTTTGCAGGTTCCCACGGCTGAAACTGATATTCCCCCTGAAAAAGCACTACATACAAGGCTTGCTCCCAGCCAAAATCTGCTAGGAGTAACAGCTCTGGGTGGCCACCGTTTCCTGAGGGCTGCCTCTCATCTACCACTCTAAGGGTCGGTGTGAAGTTTCCCTCATTTTTGCCTCATGACCCTCTCAAGAAGACCTCAAGGACCCCCGCCCAGGTTGACTCTGGACAATGGTTTACTGGCCTGCTTGAGGTGGGTGCTTGCCAAGGGACTCTTTGCAGGTGTGTTGTGCTCACTGGACTGTGCTGTCATGGTACCAGCTGAAGCCTGCATGTACTGCACGACCGCACCTGTCTCTTGGAGCACCACACAATGCTCCATAAATCTCCCCGCCTCTTGGCCACAAGCCACTCGCTTTGGAAAAGGACTATAAAAGAGCGATCCTCTGGAGAAGACCCTGAGTACTCCCCACGGATGACCACCCTTCCATTGGCTGGCCCACCATGACCTTGGTCTCGTCTGTTGGTAGCTACTTCCCCCTTCCCCTCCTTTTCTCTCTCTATACTCCGTTTCCTATATCTCTCCCCTCTAGCGCAACTGAATTGTTTGGCATTCAATAAAAATGCATTGCTGTTGTTGAATAAACTGATTTGTCCCCCGCTATTTACCTGTTTGCACCTCTGAGATCGAACAATCCTCGGCCTGTGTTGGCAGATGGTGACACACCCCCACCCCCACCCCCCCCCCCCATCCCCCATGCCCCTGCTTCTCCCAGTTGATTGCTGATCGTGGTGTGACATGGAATGGAACATCCCTTGGGCCAGTCCAGCCCAGCTGTCCCATCCCTGTTCCCTCAGGAACACTTGCCCACCCCAAGTCCATGGGTTGGAGGGGCTTGCAGACACGCCTCGTGGGGCGAGCACTGTGACAAGGACAGGAGAACAGAACAACATTTACACTTACCAAGGGCAGAGAACAGAAGAGCACAGTCTTGGAGAAACGCACAAAGGATGTAGCCGAGGCAAACGGAGCGTGCACAAAACGCAAGGAGAATGTCAGCTCAGCTCTGCAAGGCTGACAAAAGCAGAAGTTATACACAACAATAATATTGCCCTTCCTCAAAAGCGGGGATCAAAGAGCAGTCACCTAAAAAGGACAGTGCATGTTGAAGACACACTCCAAAGAACCATAGAAGGACTTGTGAGAAGGGGTGCAATTATGGCAAATAAATTCCAGGTGGGGTTAACTAATGAATACATCATCAGTGTGAGTGATAAAAGCTCCGATTGCCTGGTGGCCAGTGCACTCGAGTAGATGAAGGATTGCCCAAGTGACCACCATGGTGTAATAAAGAATACCTGCTCTCAAATCCTCAAAACTGTGTTCAAAAGCTGCTATCCAGCAGATTTCAGTATCAGTGGTGTCCCTGACTCCATTATGCCCCTTGCACACTTTCACGAGGGCCCCTTGGTTCCACGAGGCCCTGCTGGATAACAGTGGACCCTTGGTTCCATTTGGGTCTGTACTGTCAAAATGGCCTCCTTAGTTCTGCACTGCCACAATGCTCTCTCCTTGGTGCCACGAGGCCTTGGTGTGTCACAACAGCCTCTCGGTTCCATGAACTGCCATAGTGTCAGCACGGTCTCTTGCATCTGCAGTATCACGATGGACAATTGGTTACAAGCAGCCCCGCTGTGTCACAACGACTACTTGGTTCATGAGGCCCCACAGTGTCACCATGGCCCCTTGGTTCCCCGAGGCCTCGCTGTAGAACAATGGCCTCTCAGTTCCAGGAGGTTTTGTACTGTCAACAGTGCTCTCCTTGGTTCTACAGTGGCTGCTTGCTTCCATAATTCTTCCTCAGTGTCACAGTGGTCTCCTTGGTTCCATGAGGCTCTGCAATGTCCCAATATCCCATCGTTTCCATGAGCTTCTGTCCCATCAACCATGTCCTTTGCTCCAGTGAGGCCCCGCAACGGCACACCGGACCCTTGGCTCCATGAGGTTCCATAGTGTAACATGGGTGCCTTGATTCCAAGGGGTTCTGCTGGGTCACACTGGACCCTTGGTTCCATGAGGTTCCGTGGTATCGCCATGGTTTCCCTGGATCCGCAGTATCGCTACGGACCATAGGTTTCATGCAGCTTTGCTGTGCTACAGTGGCTCCTTGGTTCCATCAAGTGCCACTGTGTAACAAGGGAATCTTGGTCCCATGAGGTTCTGGACTGTCACAATGGTGTCCTTGGTTCTGGACTCTAACAACGGACCCTTGGTTCCACGAGGTTCCATTACGTCACAATGCTCTCCTTGGTTCCACAAGGCCTTGCTTTGTCACAATGGACCCTTGGTTCCATGAGCTTCCGTAGTGTAACCATGGTCTCCTGGGATCTGCATTGTCACAATGGACAATTGGTTGCATGGGAGCCTGCTGTGTCACAAGAGAGCCTTAGCTCCATGAGGTTCTGGACTGTCACAGTGGTCTCCCTGCTTCAACGAGGCCCTGGAGTGTCTCGAGGGCTGCTTGGTTCTGTGAGCTTCCACAACGTCCCAATGGTCTCCTTGTTTCTGCAGTGTCATAGTGGACTCTTGGTTCCATTAGGTTCCTAAATGTCACAGGTCTCCTTGGTTCCATGTGGCCCTGCTGTGTCACCACAGCCCCTTGGTTCCAGGAGTTTCTGGGCTGTCAACAGTGGTTCCTTTGTTCCAATCAGGCACCGCTGTGTCACACTGCACCCTGGCTTCCATGAAGTTCTTCAGTGTCACAGTGGCCCCTTGGATCCATGCGGTCCCATAGTGTCACCATGGTCTTCTTGGACCTGCATTGTCATCAGGGACCATTGGTTCCATGTGGCCTGGCTGTGTCACAGTGATGTGGATTCCGTAATTGCCTTCAGTGTCACAATGGAGCCTTGTTTCTGTGAGGCTCTGAACTGTCACAACTGTCTCCTTGGTTCCATCAGCCCCCGCTGTGTCACAAGGGTCCCCTTGGTTCCATGAGCACACCAAAGCTTTGCATAAACATTGAGCAGCACCTGCTTAACACACCTGGGAACATCTGTCTGCATTCAAAAGACAGGTCACAGCTGAGAAAGGCACCAGCAGCTTCCATCTGCAACAGAGATGCAGGGAAAGGACAAGGACAGAGAATTCAGCTGCAAGACTCCGAGAATTCTGCATCCAGACATCATTTCTGGTCCCACTGTCCCTAGTAGAAAGGTGTCATCATTCCAGGTTCCAGGCAGCCTGTACTCAGCATGTGCTTCTACAGTGGGGGTTTGTCGTTTAGGAAAACCTGCTCAGGCTTTTCCCTTCTTTCCTCACAAACAGGAATACTTGTCCTGGGCCTGGATGCAGGCACAGCCCTGAGGAGAGCACGTGGGACATGGTGCAGTGGGCAGGGACAGCCAGCTGCAGAGTTCAGGGGGAAGGGCTTCTGGTGCAGGGCCAGGCATGTCAGTCCCAGCTGGGCCATGTCAGACATGTCCCCAGGCTGGGCTTGGGGAGCAGCTTGTCCAAACAGGGTCAGCCTGGCAAGGGGCTCATTCTTCAGTGGGCCCACACCTCCTAAGGAGACATTCAGCATCAAGATCACCTGGGGAATGCCTAAGTTGCTTCTTCTTTGAACTGAAAAAGAAAAATTACTCCCTTTTATAAAACTGAAAATCATGAGCTGTACCTTGAAATCTTCCTCCTTAAGAGAACTCCAAAGTGACTCCAAGCAGCTGCACAAGGCCTGGAGACTGGAAGACATTGGAAAGAAGACAAAGAGCTCCTGAGGGTTTTCTGTATTTTAATGATCCCCAACGGTGGATTTGGGGCTGAGTCCAGGAGCCCCAGGCACTGAGAGAAGGTTGAAGAAGCTGCTCAAGGAGTCAGAAGCAAAACTCCAAGTCCCTTGGAGCATCACTGGCCCCACTGAGGGCAGGGACTGCCAAAGGCTCCCCAGGGAGTGGTGAGAGCAGATCCTTGAGGCCAGGATTGCAGGAGCCCGAGGCTGTGAGCAGGGAACTGCAATGCTGAGCAAGGCCTGGGCTGGTTGGAGGAAGCAGAAAGGCCAAGGCCTGAGCCCAGGCCTGGGCCAGCAGGGCCTGTCCCTCACAGGTGGCTCGGGGCTGTTCCTGGAGCACTGGGATGGGAGAGGCAGCAAGGACAAATGTCATCAAGCTGTGTGACACTCCAGATGCTCATGGAACCAAGGGCCAGTGTGACACAGCGGGGCCTCATGGAAACAAGAGGCCGTGCTGAGCCTGCGCGCCTGTAACACCCCAGAACACTGAAATGCTGAGGGTGAGCAAAGGCTCCTTTACTCGAGTTTGGTGCAGAGTAGAAACCCCAGCCAGATATTCTCAAGAGGTCAAAACGACACAAAAGTGTACTGGAAAAATACAGAAAACCGAGCTCCTTTGGCAAATGATTTCATACAACATCCAATTCAACGTGCATCACTTAGCGTAGCAGGAACATCATTAACTCGGCCCATGTAAGATGGAAACCTTTAGGCATAAAAATGTTAAACTACCCAAAAACATTCCAGTAAAAGAGGATAAGAAGGTTAAAAGAGAAAAAAGAGACAGAAAGACAGAAGATCTCCAGATAGATATGCAGAGAGCTACCAGCTGCTAGGCTTCCAGTGTGGCTGAGACACAGACCCAGGAGATTTCAGGATTCAGACCAGGGCTTGACGTCATGCCCGATTTTTTAAATCCCTAGCGTTTTCTAAGCTCTCCTCTTTTCAGGGACATCTGCTTTCTTACCACGCACTGCTGTGTTTCATTGCCTTTGTGTGGGATTGATTGACGGCTCAGCCAATCAGAGCTGGGTGGGCGCTGCCCCTGCTGTGTGCTTGATTGACGGCTCAGCCAATCAGAGCTGGCTGGGCGGTGACCCTGCTGTGTGATTGATTGACGGCTCAACCAATCAGAGCTGGCTGGGCGCTGCCCCTGCTGTGTGATTGATTGACGGCTCAGGCAGTCACAGCTGGGTTTGCTCTGCCCCTGCTGTGTGATTGGCAGATCTGCCAGGCCATGGCTGGGGACGGGGTTCTGTCCCACCTCATTCCAAGGTCTGTCCCAGCCCCGGCCCCACTCGGCCATTCCGAGCATCCCGACGGGTCTGGGGACATTGATGTCATCCAGCCTCTGACAGCGACCATGGGGACACTGCGGAACCTCATGGAACCAAAGAGACCATTTTGACACTCTGGTGCCTCATGCAATCAGGGGCACCTTTGTGAGACTCAGGACCCCAATGGAACCAAGGGTCAGTGATGAAGCTGTGCGGCCCAGAGAACCAAGGAGCCTTTGTTACACAGCAGGGCCACATGGAGCCCAGGGGCCGTGGTGACTCTGCAGGACCTTAGGGAAGCAAGGGGCCATTGTTTACACTACAGAAGCAGGGAGAATATTGTGACAAGGAGAATATCGGGACACTACAGGGACTCCTGGAATCAAGGAGAACATTGTGACACTGTGAGGCCCCATGGAACCAAGGCAACATGGAACAGGTCTGGCTGGCTGGGCCTCCCCGGGGGCCACCTGGCAAGACTGGCTGATCCTGGAATGTTGAGGACTGCCTCTCATCAGCTCCTGGAGCACTAAGGCTCTGTGCTTTCCTTCCTATGGAAAAGTACCAGCCCCTTTTGCAGGTTCCCACGGCTGAAACTGATATTCCCCCTGAAAAAGCACTACATACAAGGCTTGCTCCCAGCCAAAATCTGCTAGGAGTAACAGCTCTGGGTGGCCACCGTTTCCTGAGGGCTGCCTCTCATCTACCACTCTAAGGGTCGGTGTGAAGTTTCCCTCATTTTTGCCTCATGACCCTCTCAAGAAGACCTCAAGGACCCCCGCCCAGGTTGACTCTGGACAATGGTTTTCTGGCCTGCTTGAGGTGGGTGCTTGCCAAGGGACTCTTTGCAGGTGTGTTGTGCTCACTGGACTGTGCTGTCATGGTACCAGCTGAAGCCTGCATGTACTGCACGACCGCACCTGTCTCTTGGAGCACCACACAATGCTCCATAAATCTCCCCGCCTCTTGGCCACAAGCCACTCGCTTTGGAAAAGGACTACAAAAGAGCGATCCTCTGGAGAAGACCCTGAGTACTCCCCACGGATGACCACCCTTCCATTGGCTGGCCCACCATGACCTTGGTCTCGTCTGTTGGTAGCTACTTCCCCCTTCCCCTCCTTTTCTCTCTCTATACTCCGTTTCCTATATCTCTCCCCTCTAGCGCAACTGAATTGTTTGGCATTCAATAAAAATGCATTGCTGTTGTTGAATAAACTGATTTGTCCCCCGCTATTTACCTGTTTGCACCTCTGAGATCGAACAATCCTCGGCCTGTGTTGGCAGATGGTGACACACCCCCACCCCCCCCCCCCCCCCATCCCCCATGCCCCTGCTTCTCCCAGTTGATTGCTGATCGTGGTGTGACATGGAATGGAACATCCCTTGGGCCAGTCCAGCCCAGCTGTCCCATCCCTGTTCCCTCAGGAACACTTGCCCATCCCAAGTCCATGGGTTGGAGGGGCTTGCAGACACGCCTCGTGGGGCGAGCACTGTGACAAGGACAGGAGAACAGAACAACATTTACACTTACCAAGGGCAGAGAACAGAAGAGCACAGTCTTGGAGAAACGCACAAAGGAT
This sequence comes from Sturnus vulgaris, assembly GCF_052056855.1. Classification (NCBI taxonomy): domain Eukaryota; kingdom Metazoa; phylum Chordata; class Aves; order Passeriformes; family Sturnidae; genus Sturnus; species Sturnus vulgaris. The sequence goes on from NW_028276272.1 coordinate 390,167, forward strand.
GTAGCCGAGGCAAACGGAGCGTGCACAAAACGCAAGGAGAATGTCAGCTCAGCTCTGCAAGGCTGACAAAAGCAGAAGTTATACACAACAATAATATTGCCCTTCCTCAAAAGCGGGGATCAAAGAGCAGTCACCTAAAAAGGACAGTGCATGTTGAAGACACACTCCAAAGAACCATAGAAGGACTTGTGAGAAGGGGTGCAATTATGGCAAATAAATTCCAGGTGGGGTTAACTAATGAATACATCATCAGTGTGAGTGATAAAAGCTCCGATTGCCTGGTGGCCAGTGCACTCGAGTAGATGAAGGATTGCCCAAGTGTCCTGGTTTCGGCCAAATTTGGGGGAAAACCTCCAGGAGGAGCCCCCAGACAGCAAACCCCACGACTCCTCCCCCCCCCCCCCCCCCCCCCACCGGGTTCGGGAAGAATTTCCTTGGAGAAGAGTGGGAGAAAAAACCTGTTTATTTAACAAGCAAGACACTCCCCAGCACAGGGAAAAAAAAACAACACCAGCTGACAAAAAACTCTTTCACCGTTCTGAAGGGATGACAAGTTCAGTCTCTCTGGCGAGTGGTCGCGCAGTTATCAGTCTCTGGCGCTGGGGATGACTGCTGCAGGTGACAAAGTGTAGACTCCCGGTGTTTCTTGGGGTTCCCAGGTCCCCGTCCGTTCAGATGGTATCCAGGAGAGGGAGGGGACGGGGTGGAAGAGAAAACAGTCCAGGGAAAAAGTTGGACTGCCTAGCTGAACTAACTAATAAGCAGAAAGCAAGGGCAAAGCGAAGGAAAGAAAAAGGCAGAAGCGAGCAAGCAGGCAAGCAAGCAGGCAAGCAAGCAAGCAAGCAAGCAGGCAAGCAAGCAAGCAAGCAAGCAGGCAAGCAAGCAAGCCTAGCTAAAACCTCTCCTAAACATAGACCATGGGGGAGGTGAGCCGGCTGATAACAAGACAAAACAAAGCTTCACTCTCAGACTCAGTCCTGGAAGCACAGGACATAATACCAAACATAATCAGGACACACGATTGGAGATAGAAACACCATAACATCACCCTAGGACATTCCACCCCTTATCTCCATATCGTGAACATACTAAACAGCATGTAAAAACTTCAGCAAGTAGAAATTTCCATCTTTCACTTATTCGGACACATTTTCTTCCATCTCACTTGCTCAAACCTTCGACACTTACACCTTTCCTTCTATCTCACTTGCTCAGACCTTTGACACTTACATATTTCCTTCTGTCTCATGCTGCCTCACCCCACAATCAGATCTCCCTGAGGCACACATCGTGTTGTTCCATCTCTCTGCATTACCCACCATGTACAACCTGGTCCTTGAGCAAAGACAATCCCACGAATGGGTTTGTCTGTACTCGGGGCAGAATTGATCCAAACTGCCTTCCCTAACAAACCTCTGATATGTGCCACTGGGACTTTGTCTCCATCTACTATATTCAGGGACTCAGACTGGGCAGGGCCCGCTCGGTTGGTGGAACCCCGGGTGTTAACTAACCAAGTGGCCTTTGCTAAATGCTGCTCCCAGTTTTTGAATGATCCCCCACCCAATGCTCTCAAGGTGGTTTTTAACAGTCCATTGTACCTTTCCACCTTCCCTGCAGCTGGTGCATGGTAGGGGATATGGTACACCCACTCAATGCCATGTTCCCTAGCCCAAGTGTTGATAAGGCTATTCTTGAAATGAGTCCCATTGTCTGACTCAATCCTCTCAGGGGTGCCATGCCTCCAAAGGACCTGCTTTTCCAGGCCCAGGATGGTGTTACGGGCTGTAGCGTGAGACACAGGGTAGGTCTCCAACCATCCAGTGGTGGCTTCCACCATGGTCAGTACATAGCGCTTGCCTTGGCGTGTCTGGGGCAGTGTGATGTAGTCAATCTGCCAGGCCTCTCCATACTTGTACTTGGACCACCGCCCCCCATACCAGAGGGGCTTCACCCGCTTGGCTTGCTTGATGGCAGCGCACGTCTCACAGTCATGGATAACTTGAGAAATACTGTCCATGGTTAGATCCACCCCTCGGTCTCGTGCCACATATAAATGGGCCTGAGGCATCATGGGCCCATCGAGCCAGGAACAACTCTCCCTTGTGTTCCCAATCAAGGTCTATCTTCGACACCCCTATCTTTGCAGCCTGATCTACCTGCTGATTGTTTTTCTGCTCTTCATTAGCCCTACTTCTGGGAACATGGGCATCTACATGGCGAACCTTCACAGGTAATTTCTCTAACCAGGTAGCGATATCTTTCCACTCTTCGGCAGCCCAAATTGGTTTTCCTCTACGCTGCCAGTTAGCCTCTTTCCATCTCTCCAACCATCCCCACAGAGCATTGGCTACCATCCATGAATCGGTATAAAGGTAAAGCTTTGGCCACTTCTCTCTTTCAGCAATGTCTAAGGCCAGTTGAACCGTTTTGAGTTCAGCAAGTTGACTGGATCCACCCTCTCCTTCAGTGGCCTCTGCTACCCGTCGCGTGGGGCTCCATACGGCTGCTTTCCACCTCCGATTCATCCCCACAATGCGACAGGAACCGTCGGTGAATAGAGCATAGCGTGTTTCCTCTGCTGGCAGTTGGTTATATGGTGGAGCTTCTTCAGCCCGTGTCACTGGTTCTTGTTCCTCATCTGTGACACCAAAACTTTCACCTTCAGGCCAATTTGTAATTACTTCCAAAATCCCAGGGCGATTCAGTTTTCCAATCCGGGTGCGCTGTGTAATGAGGGCAATCCACTTGCTCCATGTAGCACTGGTGGCATGGTGGGTTGAGGGAACCTTTCCTCTGAACATCCACCCCAGCACTGGTAGTCGGGGTGCCAGAAGGAGTTGTGCTTCTGTGCCAACCACCTCTGAGGCTGCTTGGACCCCTTCGTAGGCAGCCAAGATCTCCTTCTCTGTTGGGGTGTAGTTAGCTTCAGACCCTCTGTAGCTCCGACTCCAAAATCCTAATGGTCGGCCTCGAGTCTCACCAGGCACCTTCTGCCACAGGCTCCAGGACAGACCATGGTTCCCGGCTGCAGAGTAGAGCACGTTCTTCACATCTGGTCCCGTCCTGACTGGGCCAAGGGCTACTGCATGAGCAATTTCCTGCTTTATCTGGGCAAAAGCTTGTTGCTGCTCAGGGCCCCAATGGAAATCGTTCTTCTTGCGGGTGACCAGGTAAAGAGGGCTCACAATCTGACTGTACTCAGGAATGTGCATCCTCCAAAAACCTATGGCGCCTAAGAAAGCTTGTGTCTCCTTCTTGTTGGTTGGTGGGGACATAGCTGTGATTTTGTTGATGACATCAGTAGGAATCTGACGCCGTCCATCTTGCCACTTCACTCCCAGGAACTGGATCTCTCGAGCAGGTCCCTTAACTTTACTCTTCTTGATGGCGAAGCCGGCTTCCAGGAGGATTTGGATGATTCTCTCTCCTTTCTTGAACACTTCTGCTGCTGTGTTCCCCCACACAATGATATCATCAATATATTGTAAATGTTCTGGAGCCTCACCTTTTTCTAGTGTAGTCTGGATCAGTCCATGGCAGATAGTAGGACTGTGCTTCCACCCCTGGGGCAGTCGATTCCAGGTGTACTGCACTCCCCTCCATGTGAAAGCGAACTGAGGCCTGCACTCTGCTGCCAGAGGAATGGAGAAAAATGCATTGGCGATATCGATAGTGGCGTACCACTTTGCTGCCTTGGACTCCAGCTCGTACTGCAGTTCCAGCATGTCTGGCACGGCAGCGCTCAGTGGTGGAGTCACCTCATTCAATGCACGATAGTCTACGGTCAGTCTCCATTCTCCTTAGAATTACCATGGCACTTCTCTTTCAGGTACTTTGCCACCTCAGCTGGGTTCTGAATTTGTTCACATGGAAAATCCCAGGATGTAGGGTCAGAAAATTCCTTTAAGATTTGGCCCATATCCTCCCATTTCCCACACCATTCAGGATTCCTCACGCCTGGCTCTACTCTGGGGTCAGGGGTCTCAGCCCCTCTAGAAATCTCAGCTCTCATTCTAGAGAAACTGCAGACTGTATAGAGAAAGCTTACTATATTAAACACCAGAAAGATGGTCTCTTTAACACTCAGGGGGAACTGAACATTCTCTAATAGGGATGTAACAAATTCAGAGGAGAAGAAGGAGAACAAAGGCTGAAAAGCCTCATCCCCTGCTTCTCCTCTAACAAGCTGAGTACACAACCACAACCAAGAACCATACATTCCTGGAACAGACTCCAGCACCTTTATAAATCTCCTGCAGGCCATTAAAACCAAGCCCAGCCCGATGGATATTTTGGTCAATGCCCCTCTACTACAGAAACTACGCATTAGGGACAATACTGGAGCTATTTCTGGATAAGCAAATAAACCCAGGGACCACAGAGGTATTAAGACCTCAAAAAACCCTAGGGACAAAGAACCCATGCAGGCCTCCACCCCAAAAGACATGAATTCCAACAACATAGCCAATAACTGCTCTATACCAACACAAAAGAATTTGAACCAAATTATTATTATTAGAACAGGGTTTTTTCCCACTTTCTCAAGCCTCGAGTTGGGCGCCAATATATTTGTCCTGGTTTCGGCCAAATTTGGGGGAAAACCTCCAGGAGGAGCCCCCAGACAGCAAACCCCACGACTCCTCCCCCCCCCACCCCACCGGGTTCGGGAAGAATTTCCTTGGAGAAGAGTGGGAGAAAAAACCTGTTTATTTAACAAGCAAGACACTCCCCAGCACAGGGAAAAAAAAACAACACCAGCTGACAAAAAACTCTTTCACCGTTCTGAAGGGATGACAAGTTCAGTCTCTCTGGCGAGTGGTCGCGCAGTTATCAGTCTCTGGCGCTGGGGATGACTGCTGCAGGTGACAAAGTGTAGACTCCCGGTGTTTCTTGGGGTTCCCAGGTCCCCGTCCGTTCAGATGGTATCCAGGAGAGGGAGGGGACGGGGTGGAAGAGAAAACAGTCCAGGGAAAAAGTTGGACTGCCTAGCTGAACTAACTAATAAGCAGAAAGCAAGGGCAAAGCGAAGGAAAGAAAAAGGCAGAAGCGAGCAAGCAGGCAAGCAAGCAGGCAAGCAAGCAAGCAAGCAAGCAGGCAAGCAAGCAAGCAAGCAAGCAGGCAAGCAAGCAAGCCGAGCTAAAACCTCTCCTAAACATAGACCATGGGGGAGGTGAGCCGGCTGATAACAAGACAAAACAAAGCTTCACTCTCAGACTCAGTCCTGGAAGCACAGGACATAATACCAAACATAATCAGGACACACGATTGGAGATAGAAACACCATAACATCACCCTAGGACACCAAGTGACCACCATGGTGTAATAAAGAATACCTGCTCTCAAATCCTCAAAACTGTGTTCAAAAGTTGCTATCCAGCAGATTTCAGTATCAGTGGTGTCCCTGACTCCATTATGCCCCTTGCACACTTTCACGAGGGCCCCTTGGTTCCACGAGGCCCTGCTGGATAACAGTGGACCCTTGGTTCCATTTGGGTCTGTACTGTCAAAATGGCCTCCTTAGTTCTGCACTGCCACAATGCTCTCTCCTTGGTGCCACGAGGCCTTGGTGTGTCACAACAGCCTCTCGGTTCCATGAACTGCCATAGTGTCAGCACGGTCTCTTGCATCTGCAGTATCACGATGGACAATTGGTTACAAGCAGCCCCGCTGTGTCACAACGACTACTTGGTTCATGAGGCCCCACAGTGTCACCATGGCCCCTTGGTTCCCCGAGGCCTCGCTGTAGAACAATGGCCTCTCAGTTCCAGGAGGTTTTGTACTGTCAACAGTGCTCTCCTTGGTTCTACAGTGGCTGCTTGCTTCCATAATTCTTCCTCAGTGTCACAGTGGTCTCCTTGGTTCCATGAGGCTCTGCAATGTCCCAATATCCCATCGTTTCCATGAGCTTCTGTCCCATCAACCATGTCCTTTGCTCCAGTGAGGCCCCGCAACGGCACACCGGACCCTTGGCTCCATGAGGTTCCATAGTGTAACATGGGTGCCTTGATTCCAAGAGGTTCTGCTGGGTCACACTGGACCCTTGGTTCCATGAGGTTCCGTGGTATCGCCATGGTTTCCCTGGATCCGCAGTAGCGCTACGGACCATAGGTTTCATGCAGCTTTGCTGTGCTACAGTGGCTCCTTGGTTCCATCAAGTGCCACTGTGTAACAAGGGAATCTTGGTCCCATGAGGTTCTGGACTGTCACAATGGTGTCCTTGGTTCTGGACTCTAACAACGGACCCTTGGTTCCACGAGGTTCCATTACGTCACAATGCTCTCCTTGGTTCCACAAGGCCTTGCTTTGTCACAATGGACCCTTGCTTCCATGAGCTTCCGTAGTGTAACCATGGTCTCCTGGGATCTGCATTGTCACAATGGACAATTGGTTGCATGGGAGCCTGCTGTGTCACAAGAGAGCCTTAGCTCCATGACGTTCTGGACTGTCACAGTGGTCTCCCTGCTTCAACGAGGCCCTGGAGTGTCTCGAGGGCTGCTTGGTTCTGTGAGCTTCCACAACGTCCCAATGGTCTCCTTGTTTCTGCAGTGTCATAGTGGACTCTTGGTTCCATGAGGTTCCTAAATGTCACAGGTCTCCTTGGTTCCATGTGGCCCTGCTGTGTCACCACAGCCCCTTGGTTCCAGGAGTTTCTGGGCTGTCAGCAGTGGTTCCTTTGTTCCAATCAGGCACCGCTGTGTCACACTGCACCCTGGCTTCCATGAAGTTCTTCAGTGTCACAGTGGCCCCTTGGATCCATGCGGTCCCATAGTGTCACCATGGTCTCCTTGGACCTGCATTGTCATCAGGGACCATTGGTTCCATGTGGCCTGGCTGTGTCACAGTGATGTGGATTCCGTAATTGCCTTCAGTGTCACAATGGAGCCTTGTTTCTGTGAGGCTCTGAACTGTCACAACTGTCTCCTTGGTTCCATCAGCCCCCGCTGTGTCACAAGGGTCCCCTTGGTTCCATGAGCACACCAAAGCTTTGCATAAACATTGAGCAGCACCTGCTTAACACACCTGGGAACATCTGTCTGCATTCAAAAGACAGGTCACAGCTGAGAAAGGCACCAGCAGCTTCCATCTGCAACAGAGATGCAGGGAAAGGACAAGGACAGAGAATTCAGCTGCAAGACTCCGAGAATTCTGCATCCAGACATCATTTCTGGTCCCACTGTCCCTAGTAGAAAGGTGTCATCATTCCAGGTTCCAGGCAGCCTGTACTCAGCATGTGCTTCTACAGTGGGGGTTTGTCGTTTAGGAAAACCTGCTCAGGCTTTTCCCTTCTTTCCTCACAAACAGGAATACTTGTCCTGGGCCTGGATGCAGGCAGAGCCCTGAGGAGAGCACGTGGGACATGGTGCAGTGGGCAGGGACAGCCAGCTGCAGAGTTCAGGGGGAAGGGCTTCTGGTGCAGGGCCAGGCATGTCAGTCCCAGCTGGGCCATGTCAGACATGTCCCCAGGCTGGGCTTGGGGAGCAGCTTGTCCAAACAGGGTCAGCCTGGCAAGGGGCTCATTCTTCAGTGGGCCCACACCTCCTAAGGAGACATTCAGCATCAAGATCACCTGGGGAATGCCTAAGTTGCTTCTTCTTTGAACTGAAAAAGAAAAATTACTCCCTTTTATAAAACTGAAAATCATGAGCTGTACCTTGAAATCTTCCTCCTTAAGAGAACTCCAAAGTGACTCCAAGCAGCTGCACAAGGCCTGGAGACTGGAAGACATTGGAAAGAAGACAAAGAGCTCCTGAGGGTTTTCTGTATTTTAATGATCCCCAACGGTGGATTTGGGGCTGAGTCCAGGAGCCCCAGGCACTGAGAGAAGGTTGAAGAAGCTGCTCAAGGAGTCAGAAGCAAAACTCCAAGTCCCTTGGAGCATCAGTGGCCCCACTGAGGGCAGGGACTGCCAAAGGCTCCCCAGGGAGTGGTGAGAGCAGATCCTTGAGGCCAGGATTGCAGGAGCCCGAGGCTGTGAGCAGGGAACTGCAATGCTGAGCAAGGCCTGGGCTGGTTGGAGGAAGCAGAAAGGCCAAGGCCTGAGCCCAGGCCTGGGCCAGCAGGGCCTGTCCCTCACAGGTGGCTCGGGGCTATTCCTGGAGCACTGGGATGGGAGAGGCAGCAAGGACAAATGTCATCAAGCTGTGTGACACTCCAGATGCTCATGGAACCAAGGGCCAGTGTGACACAGCAGGGCCTCATGGAAACAAGAGGCCGTGCTGAGCCTGCGCGCCTGTAACACCCCAGAACACTGAAATGCTGAGGGTGAGCAAAGGTTCCTTTACTCGAGTTTGGTGCAGAGTAGAAACCCCAGCCAGATATTCTCAAGAGGTCAAAACGACACAAAAGTGTACTGGAAAAATACAGAAAACCGAGCTCCTTTGGCAAATGATTTCATACAACATCCAATTCAACGTGCATCACTTAGCGTAGCAGGAACATCATTAACTCGGCCCATGTAAGATGGAAACCTTTAGGCATAAAAATGTTAAACTACCCAAAAACATTCCAGTAAAAGAGGATAAGAAGGTTAAAAGAGAAAAAAGAGACAGAAAGACAGAAGATCTCCAGATAGATATGCAGAGAGCTACCAGCTGCTAGGCTTCCAGTGTGGCTGAGACACAGACCCAGGAGATTTCAGGATTCAGACCAGGGCTTGACGTCATGCCCGATTTTTTAAATCCCTAGCGTTTTCTAAGCTCTCCTCTTTTCAGGGACATCTGCTTTCTTACCACGCACTGCTGTGTTTCATTGCCTTTGTGTGGGATTGATTGACGGCTCAGCCAATCAGAGCTGGGTGGGCGCTGCCCCTGCTGTGTGCTTGATTGACGGCTCAGCCAATCAGAGCTGGCTGGGCGGTGACCCTGCTGTGTGATTGATTGACGGCTCAACCAATCAGAGCTGGCTGGGCGCTGCCCCTGCTGTGTGATTGATTGACGGCTCAGCCAATCAGAGCTGGCTGGGCGCTGCCCCTGCTGTGTGATTGATTGACGGCTCAGGCAGTCACAGCTGGGTTTGCTCTGCCCCTGCTGTGTGATTGGCAGATCTGCCAGGCCATGGCTGGGGACGGGGTTCTGTCCCACCTCATTCCAAGGTCTGTCCCAGCCCCGGCCCCACTCGGGCATTCCGAGCATCCCGACGGGTCTGGGGACATTGATGTCATCCAGCCTCTGACAGCGACCATGGGGACACTGCGGAACCTCATGGAACCAAAGAGACCATTTTGACACTCTGGTGCCTCATGCAATCGGGGGTACCTTTGTGAGACTCAGGACCCCAATGGAACCAAGGGTCAGTGATGAAGCTGTGCGGCCCAGAGAACCAAGGAGCCTTTGTTACACAGCAGGGCCACATGGAGCCCAGGGGCCGTGGTGACTCTGCAGGACCTTAGGGAAGCAAGGGGCCATTGTTTACACTACAGAAGCAGGGAGAATATTGTGACAAGGAGAATATCGGGACACTACAGGGACTCCTGGAATCAAGGAGAACATTGTGACACTGTGAGGCCCCATGGAACCAAGGCAACATGGAACAGGTCTGGCTGGCTGGGCCTCCCCGGGGGCCACCTGGCAAGACTGGCTGATCCTGGAATGTTGAGGACTGCCTCTCATCAGCTCCTGGAGCACTAAGGCTCTGTGCTTTCCTTCCTATGGAAAAGTACCAGCCCCTTTTGCAGGTTCCCACGGCTGAAACTGATATTCCCCCTGAAAAAGCACTACATACAAGGCTTGCTCCCAGCCAAAATCTGCTAGGAGTAACAGCTCTGGGTGGCCACCGTTTCCTGAGGGCTGCCTCTCATCTACCACTCTAAGGGTCGGTGTGAAGTTTCCCTCATTTTTGCCTCATGACCCTCTCAAGAAGACCTCAAGGACCCCCGCCCAGGTTGACTCTGGACAATGGTTTTCTGGCCTGCTTGAGGTGGGTGCTTGCCAAGGGACTCTTTGCAGGTGTGTTGTGCTCACTGGACTGTGCTGTCATGGTACCAGCTGAAGCCTGCATGTACTGCACGACCGCACCTGTCTCTTGGAGCACCACACAATGCTCCATAAATCTCCCCGCCTCTTGGCCACAAGCCACTCGCTTTGGAAAAGGACTACAAAAGAGCGATCCTCTGGAGAAGACCCTGAGTACTCCCCACGGATGACCACCCTTCCATTGGCTGGCCCACCATGACCTTGGTCTCGTCTGTTGGTAGCTACTTCCCCCTTCCCCTCCTTTTCTCTCTCTATACTCCGTTTCCTATATCTCTCCCCTCTAGCGCAACTGAATTGTTTGGCATTCAATAAAAATGCATTGCTGTTGTTGAATAAACTGATTTGTCCCCCGCTATTTACCTGTTTGCACCTCTGAGATCGAACAATCCTCGGCCTGTGTTGGCAGATGGTGACACACCCCCACCCCCCCCCCCCCATCCCCCATGCCCCTGCTTCTCCCAGTTGATTGCTGATCGTGGTGTGACATGGAATGGAACATCCCTTGGGCCAGTCCAGCCCAGCTGTCCCATCCCTGTTCCCTCAGGAACACTTGCCCATCCCAAGTCCATGGGTTGGAGGGGCTTGCAGACACGCCTCGTGGGGCGAGCACTGTGACAAGGACAGGAGAACAGAACAACATTTACACTTACCAAGGGCAGAGAACAGAAGAGCACAGTCTTGGAGAAACGCACAAAGGATGTAGCCGAGGCAAACGGAGCGTGCACAAAACGCAAGGAGAATGTCAGCTCAGCTCTGCAAGGCTGACAAAAGCAGAAGTTATACACAACAATAATATTGCCCTTCCTCAAAAGCGGGGATCAAAGAGCAGTCACCTAAAAAGGACAGTGCATGTTGAAGACACACTCCAAAGAACCATAGAAGGACTTGTGAGAAGGGGTGCAATTATGGCAAATAAATTCCAGGTGGAGTTAACTAATGAATACATCATCAGTGTGAGTGATAAAAGCTCCGATTGCCTGGTGGCCAGTGCACTCGAGTAGATGAAGGATTGCCCAAGCGACCACCATGGTGTAATAAAGAATACCTGCTCTCAAATCCTCAAAACTGTGTTCAAAAGTTGCTATCCAGCAGATTTCAGTATCAGTGGTGTCCCTGACTCCATTATGCCCCTTGCACACTTTCACGAGGGCCCCTTGGTTCCACGAGGCCCTGCCGGATAACAGTGGACCCTTGGTTCCATTTGGGTCTGTACTGTCAAAATGGCCTCCTTAGTTCTGCACTGCCACAATGCTCTCTCCTTGGTGCCACGAGGCCTTGGTGTGTCACAACAGCCTCTCGGTTCCATGAACTGCCATAGTGTCAGCACGGTCTCTTGCATCTGCAGTATCACGATGGACAATTGGTTACAAGCAGCCCCGCTGTGTCACAACGACTACTTGGTTCATGAGGCCCCACAGTGTCACCATGGCCCCTTGGTTCCCCGAGGCCTCGCTGTAGAACAATGGCCTCTCAGTTCCAGGAGGTTTTGTACTGTCAACAGTGCTCTCCTTGGTTCTACAGTGGCTGCTTGCTTCCATAATTCTTCCTCAGTGTCACAGTGGTCTCCTTGGTTCCATGAGGCTCTGCAATGTCCCAATATCCCATCGTTTCCATGAGCTTCTGTCCCATCAACCATGTCCTTTGCTCCAGTGAGGCCCCGCAACGACACACCGGACCCTTGGCTCCATGAGGTTCCATAGTGTAACATGGGTGCCTTGATTCCAAGAGGTTCTGCTGGGTCACACTGGACCCTTGGTTCCATGAGGTTCCGTGGTATCGCCATGGTTTCCCTGGATCCGCAGTATCGCTACGGACCATAGGTTTCATGCAGCTTTGCTGTGCTACAGTGGCTCCTTGGTTCCATCAAGTGCCACTGTGTAACAAGGGAATCTTGGTCCCATGAGGTTCTGGACTGTCACAATGGTGTCCTTGGTTCTGGACTCTAACAACGGACCCTTGGTTCCACGAGGTTCCATTACGTCACAATGCTCTCCTTGGTTCCACAAGGCCTTGCTTTGTCACAATGGACCCTTGGTTCCATGAGCTTCCGTAGTGTAACCATGGTCTCCTGGGATCTGCATTGTCACAATGGACAATTGGTTGCATGGGAGCCTGCTGTGTCACAAGAGAGCCTTAGCTCCATGAGGTTCTGGACTGTCACAGTGGTCTCCCTGCTTCAACGAGGCCCTGGAGTGTCTCGAGGGCTGCTTGGTTCTGTGAGCTTCCACAACGTCCCAATGGTCTCCTTGTTTCTGCAGTGTCATAGTGGACTCTTGGTTCCATGAGGTTCCTAAATGTCACAGGTCTCCTTGGTTCCATGTGGCCCTGCTGTGTCACCACAGCCCCTTGGTTCCAGGAGTTTCTGGGCTGTCAGCAGTGGTTCCTTTGTTCCAATCAGGCACCGCTGTGTCACACTGCACCCTGGCTTCCATGAAGTTCTTCAGTGTCACAGTGGCCCCTTGGATCCATGCGGTCCCATAGTGTCACCATGGTCTCCTTGGACCTGCATTGTCATCAGGGACCATTGGTTCCATGTGGCCTGGCTGTGTCACAGTGATGTGGATTCCGTAATTGCCTTCAGTGTCACAATGGAGCCTTGTTTCTGTGAGGCTCTGAACTGTCACAACTGTCTCCTTGGTTCCATCAGCCCCCGCTGTGTCACAAGGGTCCCCTTGGTTCCATGAGCACACCAAAGCTTTGCATAAACATTGAGCAGCACCTGCTTAACACACCTGGGAACATCTGTCTGCATTCAAAAGACAGGTCACAGCTGAGAAAGGCACCAGCAGCTTCCATCTGCAACAGAGATGCAGGGAAAGGACAAGGACAGAGAATTCAGCTGCAAGACTCCGAGAATTCTGCATCCAGACATCATTTCTGGTCCCACTGTCCCTAGTAGAAAGGTGTCATCATTCCAGGTTCCAGGCAGCCTGTACTCAGCATGTGCTTCTACAGTGGGGGTTTGTCGTTTAGGAAAACCTGCTCAGGCTTTTCCCTTCTTTCCTCACAAACAGGAATACTTGTCCTGGGCCTGGATGCAGGCAGAGCCCTGAGGAGAGCACGTGGGACATGGTGCAGTGGGCAGGGACAGCCAGCTGCAGAGTTCAGGGGGAAGGGCTTCTGGTGCAGGGCCAGGCATGTCAGTCCCAGCTGGGCCATGTCAGACATGTCCCCAGGCTGGGCTTGGGGAGCAGCTTGTCCAAACAGGGTCAGCCTGGCAAGGGGCTCATTCTTCAGTGGGCCCACACCTCCTAAGGAGACATTCAGCATCAAGATCACCTGGGGAATGCCTAAGTTGCTTCTTCTTTGAACTGAAAAAGAAAAATTACTCCCTTTTATAAAACTGAAAATCATGAGCTGTACCTTGAAATCTTCCTCCTTAAGAGAACTCCAAAGTGACTCCAAGCAGCTGCACAAGGCCTGGAGACTGGAAGACATTGGAAAGAAGACAAAGAGCTCCTGAGGGTTTTCTGTATTTTAATGATCCCCAACGGTGGATTTGGGGCTGAGTCCAGGAGCCCCAGGCACTGAGAGAAGGTTGAAGAAGCTGCTCAAGGAGTCAGAAGCAAAACTCCAAGTCCCTTGGAGCATCACTGGCCCCACTGAGGGCAGGGACTGCCAAAGGCTCCCCAGGGAGTGGTGAGAGCAGATCCTTGAGGCCAGGATTGCAGGAGCCCGAGGCTGTGAGCAGGGAACTGCAATGCTGAGCAAGGCCTGGGCTGGTTGGAGGAAGCAGAAAGGCCAAGGCCTGAGCCCAGGCCTGGGCCAGCAGGGCCTGTCCCTCACAGGTGGCTCGGGGCTATTCCTGGAGCACTGGGATGGGAGAGGCAGCAAGGACAAATGTCATCAAGCTGTGTGACACTCCAGATGCTCATGGAACCAAGGGCCAGTGTGACACAGCGGGGCCTCATGGAAACAAGAGGCCGTGCTGAGCCTGCGCGCCTGTAACACCCCAGAACACTGAAATGCTGAGGGTGAGCAAAGGCTCCTTTACTCGAGTTTGGTGCAGAGTAGAAACCCCAGCCAGATATTCTCAAGAGGTCAAAACGACACAAAAGTGTACTGGAAAAATACAGAAAACCGAGCTCCTTTGGCAAATGATTTCATACAACATCCAATTCAACGTGCATCACTTAGCGTAGCAGGAACATCATTAACTCGGCCCATGTAAGATGGAAACCTTTAGGCATAAAAATGTTAAACTACCCAAAAACATTCCAGTAAAAGAGGATAAGAAGGTTAAAAGAGAAAAAAGAGACAGAAAGACAGAAGATCTCCAGATAGATATGCAGAGAGCTACCAGCTGCTAGGCTTCCAGTGTGGCTGAGACACAGACCCAGGAGATTTCAGGATTCAGACCAGGGCTTGACGTCATGCCCGATTTTTTAAATCCCTAGCGTTTTCTAAGCTCTCCTCTTTTCAGGGACATCTGCTTTCTTACCACGCACTGCTGTGTTTCATTGCCTTTGTGTGGGATTGATTGACGGCTCAGCCAATCAGAGCTGGGTGGGCGCTGCCCCTGCTGTGTGCTTGATTGACGGCTCAGCCAATCAGAGCTGGCTGGGCGGTGACCCTGCTGTGTGATTGATTGACGGCTCAACCAATCAGAGCTGGCTGGGCGCGGCCCCTGCTGTGTGATTGATTGACGGCTCAACCAATCAGAGCTGGCTGGGCGCTGCCCCTGCTGTGTGATTGATTGACGGCTCAGCCAATCAGAGCTGGCTGGGCGCTGCCCCTGCTGTGTGATTGATTGACGGCTCAGGCAGTCACAGCTGGGTTTGCTCTGCCCCTGCTGTGTGATTGGCAGATCTGCCAGGCCATGGCTGGGGACGGGGCTCTGTCCCACCTCATTCCAAGGTCTGTCCCAGCCCCGGCCCCACTCGGCCATTCCGAGCATCCCGACGGGTCTGGGGACATTGATGTCATCCAGCCTCTGACAGCGACCATGGGGACACTGCGGAACCTCATGGAACCAAAGAGACCATTTTGACACTCTGGTGCCTCATGCAATCAGGGGCACCTTTGTGAGACTCAGGACCCCAACGGAACCAAGGGTCAGTGATGAAGCTGTGCGGCCCAGAGAACCAAGGAGCCTTTGTTACACAGCAGGGCCACATGGAGCCCAGGGGCCGTGGTGACTCTGCAGGACCTTAGGGAAGCAAGGGGCCATTGTTTACACTACAGAAGCAGGGAGAATATTGTGACAAGGAGAATATCGGGACACTACAGGGACTCCTGGAATCAAGGAGAACATTGTGACACTGTGAGGCCCCATGGAACCAAGGCAACATGGAACAGGTCTGGCTGGCTGGGCCTCCCGGGGGCCACCTGGCAAGACTGGCTGATCCTGGAATGTTGAGGACTGCCTCTCATCAGCTCCTGGAGCACTAAGGCTCTGTGCTTTCCTTCCTATGGAAAAGTACCAGCCCCTTTTGCAGGTTCCCACGGCTGAAACTGATATTCCCCCTGAAAAAGCACTACATACAAGGCTTGCTCCCAGCCAAAATCTGCTAGGAGTAACAGCTCTGGGTGGCCACCGTTTCCTGAGGGCTGCCTCTCATCTACCACTCTAAGGGTCGGTGTGAAGTTTCCCTCATTTTTGCCTCATGACCCTCTCAAGAAGACCTCAAGGACCCCCGCCCAGGTTGACTCTGGACAATGGTTTACTGGCCTGCTTGAGGTGGGTGCTTGCCAAGGGACTCTTTGCAGGTGTGTTGTGCTCACTGGACTGTGCTGTCATGGTACCAGCTGAAGCCTGCATGTACTGCACGACCGCACCTGTCTCTTGGAGCACCACACAATGCTCCATAAATCTCCCCGCCTCTTGGCCACAAGCCACTCGCTTTGGAAAAGGACTATAAAAGAGCGATCCTCTGGAGAAGACCCTGAGTACTCCCCACGGATGACCACCCTTCCATTGGCTGGCCCACCATGACCTTGGTCTCGTCTGTTGGTAGCTACTTCCCCCTTCCCCTCCTTTTCTCTCTCTATACTCCGTTTCCTATATCTCTCCCCTCTAGCGCAACTGAATTGTTTGGCATTCAATAAAAATGCATTGCTGTTGTTGAATAAACTGATTTGTCCCCCGCTATTTACCTGTTTGCACCTCTGAGATCGAACAATCCTCGGCCTGTGTTGGCAGATGGTGACACACCCCCACCCCCACCCCCCCCCCCCCATCCCCCATGCCCCTGCTTCTCCCAGTTGATTGCTGATCGTGGTGTGACATGGAATGGAACATCCCTTGGGCCAGTCCAGCCCAGCTGTCCCATCCCTGTTCCCTCAGGAACACTTGCCCACCCCAAGTCCATGGGTTGGAGGGGCTTGCAGACACGCCTCGTGGGGCGAGCACTGTGACAAGGACAGGAGAACAGAACAACATTTACACTTACCAAGGGCAGAGAACAGAAGAGCACAGTCTTGGAGAAACGCACAAAGGATGTAGCCGAGGCAAACGGAGCGTGCACAAAACGCAAGGAGAATGTCAGCTCAGCTCTGCAAGGCTGACAAAAGCAGAAGTTATACACAACAATAATATTGCCCTTCCTCAAAAGCGGGGATCAAAGAGCAGTCACCTAAAAAGGACAGTGCATGTTGAAGACACACTCCAAAGAACCATAGAAGGACTTGTGAGAAGGGGTGCAATTATGGCAAATAAATTCCAGGTGGGGTTAACTAATGAATACATCATCAGTGTGAGTGATAAAAGCTCCGATTGCCTGGTGGCCAGTGCACTCGAGTAGATGAAGGATTGCCCAAGTGACCACCATGGTGTAATAAAGAATACCTGCTCTCAAATCCTCAAAACTGTGTTCAAAAGCTGCTATCCAGCAGATTTCAGTATCAGTGGTGTCCCTGACTCCATTATGCCCCTTGCACACTTTCACGAGGGCCCCTTGGTTCCACGAGGCCCTGCTGGATAACAGTGGACCCTTGGTTCCATTTGGGTCTGTACTGTCAAAATGGCCTCCTTAGTTCTGCACTGCCACAATGCTCTCTCCTTGGTGCCACGAGGCCTTGGTGTGTCACAACAGCCTCTCGGTTCCATGAACTGCCATAGTGTCAGCACGGTCTCTTGCATCTGCAGTATCACGATGGACAATTGGTTACAAGCAGCCCCGCTGTGTCACAACGACTACTTGGTTCATGAGGCCCCACAGTGTCACCATGGCCCCTTGGTTCCCCGAGGCCTCGCTGTAGAACAATGGCCTCTCAGTTCCAGGAGGTTTTGTACTGTCAACAGTGCTCTCCTTGGTTCTACAGTGGCTGCTTGCTTCCATAATTCTTCCTCAGTGTCACAGTGGTCTCCTTGGTTCCATGAGGCTCTGCAATGTCCCAATATCCCATCGTTTCCATGAGCTTCTGTCCCATCAACCATGTCCTTTGCTCCAGTGAGGCCCCGCAACGGCACACCGGACCCTTGGCTCCATGAGGTTCCATAGTGTAACATGGGTGCCTTGATTCCAAGGGGTTCTGCTGGGTCACACTGGACCCTTGGTTCCATGAGGTTCCGTGGTATCGCCATGGTTTCCCTGGATCCGCAGTAGCGCTACGGACCATAGGTTTCATGCAGCTTTGCTGTGCTACAGTGGCTCCTTGGTTCCATCAAGTGCCACTGTGTAACAAGGGAATCTTGGTCCCATGAGGTTCTGGACTGTCACAATGGTGTCCTTGGTTCTGGACTCTAACAACGGACCCTTGGTTCCACGAGGTTCCATTACGTCACAATGCTCTCCTTGGTTCCACAAGGCCTTGCTTTGTCACAATGGACCCTTGGTTCCATGAGCTTCCGTAGTGTAACCATGGTCTCCTGGGATCTGCATTGTCACAATGGACAATTGGTTGCATGGGAGCCTGCTGTGTCACAAGAGAGCCTTAGCTCCATGAGGTTCTGGACTGTCACAGTGGTCTCCCTGCTTCAACGAGGCCCTGGAGTGTCTCGAGGGCTGCTTGGTTCTGTGAGCTTCCACAACGTCCCAATGGTCTCCTTGTTTCTGCAGTGTCATAGTGGACTCTTGGTTCCATTAGGTTCCTAAATGTCACAGGTCTCCTTGGTTCCATGTGGCCCTGCTGTGTCACCACAGCCCCTTGGTTCCAGGAGTTTCTGGGCTGTCAACAGTGGTTCCTTTGTTCCAATCAGGCACCGCTGTGTCACACTGCACCCTGGCTTCCATGAAGTTCTTCAGTGTCACAGTGGCCCCTTGGATCCATGCGGTCCCATAGTGTCACCATGGTCTTCTTGGACCTGCATTGTCATCAGGGACCATTGGTTCCATGTGGCCTGGCTGTGTCACAGTGATGTGGATTCCGTAATTGCCTTCAGTGTCACAATGGAGCCTTGTTTCTGTGAGGCTCTGAACTGTCACAACTGTCTCCTTGGTTCCATCAGCCCCCGCTGTGTCACAAGGGTCCCCTTGGTTCCATGAGCACACCAAAGCTTTGCATAAACATTGAGCAGCACCTGCTTAACACACCTGGGAACATCTGTCTGCATTCAAAAGACAGGTCACAGCTGAGAAAGGCACCAGCAGCTTCCATCTGCAACAGAGATGCAGGGAAAGGACAAGGACAGAGAATTCAGCTGCAAGACTCCGAGAATTCTGCATCCAGACATCATTTCTGGTCCCACTGTCCCTAGTAGAAAGGTGTCATCATTCCAGGTTCCAGGCAGCCTGTACTCAGCATGTGCTTCTACAGTGGGGGTTTGTCGTTTAGGAAAACCTGCTCAGGCTTTTCCCTTCTTTCCTCACAAACAGGAATACTTGTCCTGGGCCTGGATGCAGGCACAGCCCTGAGGAGAGCACGTGGGACATGGTGCAGTGGGCAGGGACAGCCAGCTGCAGAGTTCAGGGGGAAGGGCTTCTGGTGCAGGGCCAGGCATGTCAGTCCCAGCTGGGCCATGTCAGACATGTCCCCAGGCTGGGCTTGGGGAGCAGCTTGTCCAAACAGGGTCAGCCTGGCAAGGGGCTCATTCTTCAGTGGGCCCACACCTCCTAAGGAGACATTCAGCATCAAGATCACCTGGGGAATGCCTAAGTTGCTTCTTCTTTGAACTGAAAAAGAAAAATTACTCCCTTTTATAAAACTGAAAATCATGAGCTGTACCTTGAAATCTTCCTCCTTAAGAGAACTCCAAAGTGACTCCAAGCAGCTGCACAAGGCCTGGAGACTGGAAGACATTGGAAAGAAGACAAAGAGCTCCTGAGGGTTTTCTGTAT
This sequence comes from Sturnus vulgaris, assembly GCF_052056855.1. NCBI lineage: Eukaryota > Metazoa > Chordata > Aves > Passeriformes > Sturnidae > Sturnus > Sturnus vulgaris. The sequence goes on from NW_028276272.1 coordinate 409,359, forward strand.
TTTAATGATCCCCAACGGTGGATTTGGGGCTGAGTCCAGGAGCCCCAGGCACTGAGAGAAGGTTGAAGAAGCTGCTCAAGGAGTCAGAAGCAAAACTCCAAGTCCCTTGGAGCATCACTGGCCCCACTGAGGGCAGGGACTGCCAAAGGCTCCCCAGGGAGTGGTGAGAGCAGATCCTTGAGGCCAGGATTGCAGGAGCCCGAGGCTGTGAGCAGGGAACTGCAATGCTGAGCAAGGCCTGGGCTGGTTGGAGGAAGCAGAAAGGCCAAGGCCTGAGCCCAGGCCTGGGCCAGCAGGGCCTGTCCCTCACAGGTGGCTCGGGGCTGTTCCTGGAGCACTGGGATGGGAGAGGCAGCAAGGACAAATGTCATCAAGCTGTGTGACACTCCAGATGCTCATGGAACCAAGGGCCAGTGTGACACAGCGGGGCCTCATGGAAACAAGAGGCCGTGCTGAGCCTGCGCGCCTGTAACACCCCAGAACACTGAAATGCTGAGGGTGAGCAAAGGCTCCTTTACTCGAGTTTGGTGCAGAGTAGAAACCCCAGCCAGATATTCTCAAGAGGTCAAAACGACACAAAAGTGTACTGGAAAAATACAGAAAACCGAGCTCCTTTGGCAAATGATTTCATACAACATCCAATTCAACGTGCATCACTTAGCGTAGCAGGAACATCATTAACTCGGCCCATGTAAGATGGAAACCTTTAGGCATAAAAATGTTAAACTACCCAAAAACATTCCAGTAAAAGAGGATAAGAAGGTTAAAAGAGAAAAAAGAGACAGAAAGACAGAAGATCTCCAGATAGATATGCAGAGAGCTACCAGCTGCTAGGCTTCCAGTGTGGCTGAGACACAGACCCAGGAGATTTCAGGATTCAGACCAGGGCTTGACGTCATGCCCGATTTTTTAAATCCCTAGCGTTTTCTAAGCTCTCCTCTTTTCAGGGACATCTGCTTTCTTACCACGCACTGCTGTGTTTCATTGCCTTTGTGTGGGATTGATTGACGGCTCAGCCAATCAGAGCTGGGTGGGCGCTGCCCCTGCTGTGTGCTTGATTGACGGCTCAGCCAATCAGAGCTGGCTGGGCGGTGACCCTGCTGTGTGATTGATTGACGGCTCAACCAATCAGAGCTGGCTGGGCGCGGCCCCTGCTGTGTGATTGATTGACGGCTCAACCAATCAGAGCTGGCTGGGCGCTGCCCCTGCTGTGTGATTGATTGACGGCTCAGCCAATCAGAGCTGGCTGGGCGCTGCCCCTGCTGTGTGATTGATTGACGGCTCAGGCAGTCACAGCTGGGTTTGCTCTGCCCCTGCTGTGTGATTGGCAGATCTGCCAGGCCATGGCTGGGGACGGGGCTCTGTCCCACCTCATTCCAAGGTCTGTCCCAGCCCCGGCCCCACTCGGCCATTCCGAGCATCCCGACGGGTCTGGGGACATTGATGTCATCCAGCCTCTGACAGCGACCATGGGGACACTGCGGAACCTCATGGAACCAAAGAGACCATTTTGACACTCTGGTGCCTCATGCAATCAGGGGCACCTTTGTGAGACTCAGGACCCCAACGGAACCAAGGGTCAGTGATGAAGCTGTGCGGCCCAGAGAACCAAGGAGCCTTTGTTACACAGCAGGGCCACATGGAGCCCAGGGGCCGTGGTGACTCTGCAGGACCTTAGGGAAGCAAGGGGCCATTGTTTACACTACAGAAGCAGGGAGAATATTGTGACAAGGAGAATATCGGGACACTACAGGGACTCCTGGAATCAAGGAGAACATTGTGACACTGTGAGGCCCCATGGAACCAAGGCAACATGGAACAGGTCTGGCTGGCTGGGCCTCCCGGGGGCCACCTGGCAAGACTGGCTGATCCTGGAATGTTGAGGACTGCCTCTCATCAGCTCCTGGAGCACTAAGGCTCTGTGCTTTCCTTCCTATGGAAAAGTACCAGCCCCTTTTGCAGGTTCCCACGGCTGAAACTGATATTCCCCCTGAAAAAGCACTACATACAAGGCTTGCTCCCAGCCAAAATCTGCTAGGAGTAACAGCTCTGGGTGGCCACCGTTTCCTGAGGGCTGCCTCTCATCTACCACTCTAAGGGTCGGTGTGAAGTTTCCCTCATTTTTGCCTCATGACCCTCTCAAGAAGACCTCAAGGACCCCCGCCCAGGTTGACTCTGGACAATGGTTTACTGGCCTGCTTGAGGTGGGTGCTTGCCAAGGGACTCTTTGCAGGTGTGTTGTGCTCACTGGACTGTGCTGTCATGGTACCAGCTGAAGCCTGCATGTACTGCACGACCGCACCTGTCTCTTGGAGCACCACACAATGCTCCATAAATCTCCCCGCCTCTTGGCCACAAGCCACTCGCTTTGGAAAAGGACTATAAAAGAGCGATCCTCTGGAGAAGACCCTGAGTACTCCCCACGGATGACCACCCTTCCATTGGCTGGCCCACCATGACCTTGGTCTCGTCTGTTGGTAGCTACTTCCCCCTTCCCCTCCTTTTCTCTCTCTATACTCCGTTTCCTATATCTCTCCCCTCTAGCGCAACTGAATTGTTTGGCATTCAATAAAAATGCATTGCTGTTGTTGAATAAACTGATTTGTCCCCCGCTATTTACCTGTTTGCACCTCTGAGATCGAACAATCCTCGGCCTGTGTTGGCAGATGGTGACACACCCCCACCCCCACCCCCCCCCCCCATCCCCCATGCCCCTGCTTCTCCCAGTTGATTGCTGATCGTGGTGTGACATGGAATGGAACATCCCTTGGGCCAGTCCAGCCCAGCTGTCCCATCCCTGTTCCCTCAGGAACACTTGCCCACCCCAAGTCCATGGGTTGGAGGGGCTTGCAGACACGCCTCGTGGGGCGAGCACTGTGACAAGGACAGGAGAACAGAACAACATTTACACTTACCAAGGGCAGAGAACAGAAGAGCACAGTCTTGGAGAAACGCACAAAGGATGTAGCCGAGGCAAACGGAGCGTGCACAAAACGCAAGGAGAATGTCAGCTCAGCTCTGCAAGGCTGACAAAAGCAGAAGTTATACACAACAATAATATTGCCCTTCCTCAAAAGCGGGGATCAAAGAGCAGTCACCTAAAAAGGACAGTGCATGTTGAAGACACACTCCAAAGAACCATAGAAGGACTTGTGAGAAGGGGTGCAATTATGGCAAATAAATTCCAGGTGGGGTTAACTAATGAATACATCATCAGTGTGAGTGATAAAAGCTCCGATTGCCTGGTGGCCAGTGCACTCGAGTAGATGAAGGATTGCCCAAGTGACCACCATGGTGTAATAAAGAATACCTGCTCTCAAATCCTCAAAACTGTGTTCAAAAGCTGCTATCCAGCAGATTTCAGTATCAGTGGTGTCCCTGACTCCATTATGCCCCTTGCACACTTTCACGAGGGCCCCTTGGTTCCACGAGGCCCTGCTGGATAACAGTGGACCCTTGGTTCCATTTGGGTCTGTACTGTCAAAATGGCCTCCTTAGTTCTGCACTGCCACAATGCTCTCTCCTTGGTGCCACGAGGCCTTGGTGTGTCACAACAGCCTCTCGGTTCCATGAACTGCCATAGTGTCAGCACGGTCTCTTGCATCTGCAGTATCACGATGGACAATTGGTTACAAGCAGCCCCGCTGTGTCACAACGACTACTTGGTTCATGAGGCCCCACAGTGTCACCATGGCCCCTTGGTTCCCCGAGGCCTCGCTGTAGAACAATGGCCTCTCAGTTCCAGGAGGTTTTGTACTGTCAACAGTGCTCTCCTTGGTTCTACAGTGGCTGCTTGCTTCCATAATTCTTCCTCAGTGTCACAGTGGTCTCCTTGGTTCCATGAGGCTCTGCAATGTCCCAATATCCCATCGTTTCCATGAGCTTCTGTCCCATCAACCATGTCCTTTGCTCCAGTGAGGCCCCGCAACGGCACACCGGACCCTTGGCTCCATGAGGTTCCATAGTGTAACATGGGTGCCTTGATTCCAAGGGGTTCTGCTGGGTCACACTGGACCCTTGGTTCCATGAGGTTCCGTGGTATCGCCATGGTTTCCCTGGATCCGCAGTAGCGCTACGGACCATAGGTTTCATGCAGCTTTGCTGTGCTACAGTGGCTCCTTGGTTCCATCAAGTGCCACTGTGTAACAAGGGAATCTTGGTCCCATGAGGTTCTGGACTGTCACAATGGTGTCCTTGGTTCTGGACTCTAACAACGGACCCTTGGTTCCACGAGGTTCCATTACGTCACAATGCTCTCCTTGGTTCCACAAGGCCTTGCTTTGTCACAATGGACCCTTGGTTCCATGAGCTTCCGTAGTGTAACCATGGTCTCCTGGGATCTGCATTGTCACAATGGACAATTGGTTGCATGGGAGCCTGCTGTGTCACAAGAGAGCCTTAGCTCCATGAGGTTCTGGACTGTCACAGTGGTCTCCCTGCTTCAACGAGGCCCTGGAGTGTCTCGAGGGCTGCTTGGTTCTGTGAGCTTCCACAACGTCCCAATGGTCTCCTTGTTTCTGCAGTGTCATAGTGGACTCTTGGTTCCATTAGGTTCCTAAATGTCACAGGTCTCCTTGGTTCCATGTGGCCCTGCTGTGTCACCACAGCCCCTTGGTTCCAGGAGTTTCTGGGCTGTCAACAGTGGTTCCTTTGTTCCAATCAGGCACCGCTGTGTCACACTGCACCCTGGCTTCCATGAAGTTCTTCAGTGTCACAGTGGCCCCTTGGATCCATGCGGTCCCATAGTGTCACCATGGTCTTCTTGGACCTGCATTGTCATCAGGGACCATTGGTTCCATGTGGCCTGGCTGTGTCACAGTGATGTGGATTCCGTAATTGCCTTCAGTGTCACAATGGAGCCTTGTTTCTGTGAGGCTCTGAACTGTCACAACTGTCTCCTTGGTTCCATCAGCCCCCGCTGTGTCACAAGGGTCCCCTTGGTTCCATGAGCACACCAAAGCTTTGCATAAACATTGAGCAGCACCTGCTTAACACACCTGGGAACATCTGTCTGCATTCAAAAGACAGGTCACAGCTGAGAAAGGCACCAGCAGCTTCCATCTGCAACAGAGATGCAGGGAAAGGACAAGGACAGAGAATTCAGCTGCAAGACTCCGAGAATTCTGCATCCAGACATCATTTCTGGTCCCACTGTCCCTAGTAGAAAGGTGTCATCATTCCAGGTTCCAGGCAGCCTGTACTCAGCATGTGCTTCTACAGTGGGGGTTTGTCGTTTAGGAAAACCTGCTCAGGCTTTTCCCTTCTTTCCTCACAAACAGGAATACTTGTCCTGGGCCTGGATGCAGGCACAGCCCTGAGGAGAGCACGTGGGACATGGTGCAGTGGGCAGGGACAGCCAGCTGCAGAGTTCAGGGGGAAGGGCTTCTGGTGCAGGGCCAGGCATGTCAGTCCCAGCTGGGCCATGTCAGACATGTCCCCAGGCTGGGCTTGGGGAGCAGCTTGTCCAAACAGGGTCAGCCTGGCAAGGGGCTCATTCTTCAGTGGGCCCACACCTCCTAAGGAGACATTCAGCATCAAGATCACCTGGGGAATGCCTAAGTTGCTTCTTCTTTGAACTGAAAAAGAAAAATTACTCCCTTTTATAAAACTGAAAATCATGAGCTGTACCTTGAAATCTTCCTCCTTAAGAGAACTCCAAAGTGACTCCAAGCAGCTGCACAAGGCCTGGAGACTGGAAGACATTGGAAAGAAGACAAAGAGCTCCTGAGGGTTTTCTGTATTTTAATGATCCCCAACGGTGGATTTGGGGCTGAGTCCAGGAGCCCCAGGCACTGAGAGAAGGTTGAAGAAGCTGCTCAAGGAGTCAGAAGCAAAACTCCAAGTCCCTTGGAGCATCACTGGCCCCACTGAGGGCAGGGACTGCCAAAGGCTCCCCAGGGAGTGGTGAGAGCAGATCCTTGAGGCCAGGATTGCAGGAGCCCGAGGCTGTGAGCAGGGAACTGCAATGCTGAGCAAGGCCTGGGCTGGTTGGAGGAAGCAGAAAGGCCAAGGCCTGAGCCCAGGCCTGGGCCAGCAGGGCCTGTCCCTCACAGGTGGCTCGGGGCTGTTCCTGGAGCACTGGGATGGGAGAGGCAGCAAGGACAAATGTCATCAAGCTGTGTGACACTCCAGATGCTCATGGAACCAAGGGCCAGTGTGACACAGCGGGGCCTCATGGAAACAAGAGGCCGTGCTGAGCCTGCGCGCCTGTAACACCCCAGAACACTGAAATGCTGAGGGTGAGCAAAGGCTCCTTTACTCGAGTTTGGTGCAGAGTAGAAACCCCAGCCAGATATTCTCAAGAGGTCAAAACGACACAAAAGTGTACTGGAAAAATACAGAAAACCGAGCTCCTTTGGCAAATGATTTCATACAACATCCAATTCAACGTGCATCACTTAGCGTAGCAGGAACATCATTAACTCGGCCCATGTAAGATGGAAACCTTTAGGCATAAAAATGTTAAACTACCCAAAAACATTCCAGTAAAAGAGGATAAGAAGGTTAAAAGAGAAAAAAGAGACAGAAAGACAGAAGATCTCCAGATAGATATGCAGAGAGCTACCAGCTGCTAGGCTTCCAGTGTGGCTGAGACACAGACCCAGGAGATTTCAGGATTCAGACCAGGGCTTGACGTCATGCCCGATTTTTTAAATCCCTAGCGTTTTCTAAGCTCTCCTCTTTTCAGGGACATCTGCTTTCTTACCACGCACTGCTGTGTTTCATTGCCTTTGTGTGGGATTGATTGACGGCTCAGCCAATCAGAGCTGGGTGGGCGCTGCCCCTGCTGTGTGCTTGATTGACGGCTCAGCCAATCAGAGCTGGCTGGGCGGTGACCCTGCTGTGTGATTGATTGACGGCTCAACCAATCAGAGCTGGCTGGGCGCTGCCCCTGCTGTGTGATTGATTGACGGCTCAGGCAGTCACAGCTGGGTTTGCTCTGCCCCTGCTGTGTGATTGGCAGATCTGCCAGGCCATGGCTGGGGACGGGGTTCTGTCCCACCTCATTCCAAGGTCTGTCCCAGCCCCGGCCCCACTCGGCCATTCCGAGCATCCCGACGGGTCTGGGGACATTGATGTCATCCAGCCTCTGACAGCGACCATGGGGACACTGCGGAACCTCATGGAACCAAAGAGACCATTTTGACACTCTGGTGCCTCATGCAATCAGGGGCACCTTTGTGAGACTCAGGACCCCAATGGAACCAAGGGTCAGTGATGAAGCTGTGCGGCCCAGAGAACCAAGGAGCCTTTGTTACACAGCAGGGCCACATGGAGCCCAGGGGCCGTGGTGACTCTGCAGGACCTTAGGGAAGCAAGGGGCCATTGTTTACACTACAGAAGCAGGGAGAATATTGTGACAAGGAGAATATCGGGACACTACAGGGACTCCTGGAATCAAGGAGAACATTGTGACACTGTGAGGCCCCATGGAACCAAGGCAACATGGAACAGGTCTGGCTGGCTGGGCCTCCCCGGGGGCCACCTGGCAAGACTGGCTGATCCTGGAATGTTGAGGACTGCCTCTCATCAGCTCCTGGAGCACTAAGGCTCTGTGCTTTCCTTCCTATGGAAAAGTACCAGCCCCTTTTGCAGGTTCCCACGGCTGAAACTGATATTCCCCCTGAAAAAGCACTACATACAAGGCTTGCTCCCAGCCAAAATCTGCTAGGAGTAACAGCTCTGGGTGGCCACCGTTTCCTGAGGGCTGCCTCTCATCTACCACTCTAAGGGTCGGTGTGAAGTTTCCCTCATTTTTGCCTCATGACCCTCTCAAGAAGACCTCAAGGACCCCCGCCCAGGTTGACTCTGGACAATGGTTTTCTGGCCTGCTTGAGGTGGGTGCTTGCCAAGGGACTCTTTGCAGGTGTGTTGTGCTCACTGGACTGTGCTGTCATGGTACCAGCTGAAGCCTGCATGTACTGCACGACCGCACCTGTCTCTTGGAGCACCACACAATGCTCCATAAATCTCCCCGCCTCTTGGCCACAAGCCACTCGCTTTGGAAAAGGACTACAAAAGAGCGATCCTCTGGAGAAGACCCTGAGTACTCCCCACGGATGACCACCCTTCCATTGGCTGGCCCACCATGACCTTGGTCTCGTCTGTTGGTAGCTACTTCCCCCTTCCCCTCCTTTTCTCTCTCTATACTCCGTTTCCTATATCTCTCCCCTCTAGCGCAACTGAATTGTTTGGCATTCAATAAAAATGCATTGCTGTTGTTGAATAAACTGATTTGTCCCCCGCTATTTACCTGTTTGCACCTCTGAGATCGAACAATCCTCGGCCTGTGTTGGCAGATGGTGACACACCCCCACCCCCCCCCCCCCCCATCCCCCATGCCCCTGCTTCTCCCAGTTGATTGCTGATCGTGGTGTGACATGGAATGGAACATCCCTTGGGCCAGTCCAGCCCAGCTGTCCCATCCCTGTTCCCTCAGGAACACTTGCCCATCCCAAGTCCATGGGTTGGAGGGGCTTGCAGACACGCCTCGTGGGGCGAGCACTGTGACAAGGACAGGAGAACAGAACAACATTTACACTTACCAAGGGCAGAGAACAGAAGAGCACAGTCTTGGAGAAACGCACAAAGGATGTAGCCGAGGCAAACGGAGCGTGCACAAAACGCAAGGAGAATGTCAGCTCAGCTCTGCAAGGCTGACAAAAGCAGAAGTTATACACAACAATAATATTGCCCTTCCTCAAAAGCGGGGATCAAAGAGCAGTCACCTAAAAAGGACAGTGCATGTTGAAGACACACTCCAAAGAACCATAGAAGGACTTGTGAGAAGGGGTGCAATTATGGCAAATAAATTCCAGGTGGGGTTAACTAATGAATACATCATCAGTGTGAGTGATAAAAGCTCCGATTGCCTGGTGGCCAGTGCACTCGAGTAGATGAAGGATTGCCCAAGTGTCCTGGTTTCGGCCAAATTTGGGGGAAAACCTCCAGGAGGAGCCCCCAGACAGCAAACCCCACGACTCCTCCCCCCCCCCCCCCCCCCCCCACCGGGTTCGGGAAGAATTTCCTTGGAGAAGAGTGGGAGAAAAAACCTGTTTATTTAACAAGCAAGACACTCCCCAGCACAGGGAAAAAAAAACAACACCAGCTGACAAAAAACTCTTTCACCGTTCTGAAGGGATGACAAGTTCAGTCTCTCTGGCGAGTGGTCGCGCAGTTATCAGTCTCTGGCGCTGGGGATGACTGCTGCAGGTGACAAAGTGTAGACTCCCGGTGTTTCTTGGGGTTCCCAGGTCCCCGTCCGTTCAGATGGTATCCAGGAGAGGGAGGGGACGGGGTGGAAGAGAAAACAGTCCAGGGAAAAAGTTGGACTGCCTAGCTGAACTAACTAATAAGCAGAAAGCAAGGGCAAAGCGAAGGAAAGAAAAAGGCAGAAGCGAGCAAGCAGGCAAGCAAGCAGGCAAGCAAGCAAGCAAGCAAGCAGGCAAGCAAGCAAGCAAGCAAGCAGGCAAGCAAGCAAGCCTAGCTAAAACCTCTCCTAAACATAGACCATGGGGGAGGTGAGCCGGCTGATAACAAGACAAAACAAAGCTTCACTCTCAGACTCAGTCCTGGAAGCACAGGACATAATACCAAACATAATCAGGACACACGATTGGAGATAGAAACACCATAACATCACCCTAGGACATTCCACCCCTTATCTCCATATCGTGAACATACTAAACAGCATGTAAAAACTTCAGCAAGTAGAAATTTCCATCTTTCACTTATTCGGACACATTTTCTTCCATCTCACTTGCTCAAACCTTCGACACTTACACCTTTCCTTCTATCTCACTTGCTCAGACCTTTGACACTTACATATTTCCTTCTGTCTCATGCTGCCTCACCCCACAATCAGATCTCCCTGAGGCACACATCGTGTTGTTCCATCTCTCTGCATTACCCACCATGTACAACCTGGTCCTTGAGCAAAGACAATCCCACGAATGGGTTTGTCTGTACTCGGGGCAGAATTGATCCAAACTGCCTTCCCTAACAAACCTCTGATATGTGCCACTGGGACTTTGTCTCCATCTACTATATTCAGGGACTCAGACTGGGCAGGGCCCGCTCGGTTGGTGGAACCCCGGGTGTTAACTAACCAAGTGGCCTTTGCTAAATGCTGCTCCCAGTTTTTGAATGATCCCCCACCCAATGCTCTCAAGGTGGTTTTTAACAGTCCATTGTACCTTTCCACCTTCCCTGCAGCTGGTGCATGGTAGGGGATATGGTACACCCACTCAATGCCATGTTCCCTAGCCCAAGTGTTGATAAGGCTATTCTTGAAATGAGTCCCATTGTCTGACTCAATCCTCTCAGGGGTGCCATGCCTCCAAAGGACCTGCTTTTCCAGGCCCAGGATGGTGTTACGGGCTGTAGCGTGAGACACAGGGTAGGTCTCCAACCATCCAGTGGTGGCTTCCACCATGGTCAGTACATAGCGCTTGCCTTGGCGTGTCTGGGGCAGTGTGATGTAGTCAATCTGCCAGGCCTCTCCATACTTGTACTTGGACCACCGCCCCCCATACCAGAGGGGCTTCACCCGCTTGGCTTGCTTGATGGCAGCGCACGTCTCACAGTCATGGATAACTTGAGAAATACTGTCCATGGTTAGATCCACCCCTCGGTCTCGTGCCACATATAAATGGGCCTGAGGCATCATGGGCCCATCGAGCCAGGAACAACTCTCCCTTGTGTTCCCAATCAAGGTCTATCTTCGACACCCCTATCTTTGCAGCCTGATCTACCTGCTGATTGTTTTTCTGCTCTTCATTAGCCCTACTTCTGGGAACATGGGCATCTACATGGCGAACCTTCACAGGTAATTTCTCTAACCAGGTAGCGATATCTTTCCACTCTTCGGCAGCCCAAATTGGTTTTCCTCTACGCTGCCAGTTAGCCTCTTTCCATCTCTCCAACCATCCCCACAGAGCATTGGCTACCATCCATGAATCGGTATAAAGGTAAAGCTTTGGCCACTTCTCTCTTTCAGCAATGTCTAAGGCCAGTTGAACCGTTTTGAGTTCAGCAAGTTGACTGGATCCACCCTCTCCTTCAGTGGCCTCTGCTACCCGTCGCGTGGGGCTCCATACGGCTGCTTTCCACCTCCGATTCATCCCCACAATGCGACAGGAACCGTCGGTGAATAGAGCATAGCGTGTTTCCTCTGCTGGCAGTTGGTTATATGGTGGAGCTTCTTCAGCCCGTGTCACTGGTTCTTGTTCCTCATCTGTGACACCAAAACTTTCACCTTCAGGCCAATTTGTAATTACTTCCAAAATCCCAGGGCGATTCAGTTTTCCAATCCGGGTGCGCTGTGTAATGAGGGCAATCCACTTGCTCCATGTAGCACTGGTGGCATGGTGGGTTGAGGGAACCTTTCCTCTGAACATCCACCCCAGCACTGGTAGTCGGGGTGCCAGAAGGAGTTGTGCTTCTGTGCCAACCACCTCTGAGGCTGCTTGGACCCCTTCGTAGGCAGCCAAGATCTCCTTCTCTGTTGGGGTGTAGTTAGCTTCAGACCCTCTGTAGCTCCGACTCCAAAATCCTAATGGTCGGCCTCGAGTCTCACCAGGCACCTTCTGCCACAGGCTCCAGGACAGACCATGGTTCCCGGCTGCAGAGTAGAGCACGTTCTTCACATCTGGTCCCGTCCTGACTGGGCCAAGGGCTACTGCATGAGCAATTTCCTGCTTTATCTGGGCAAAAGCTTGTTGCTGCTCAGGGCCCCAATGGAAATCGTTCTTCTTGCGGGTGACCAGGTAAAGAGGGCTCACAATCTGACTGTACTCAGGAATGTGCATCCTCCAAAAACCTATGGCGCCTAAGAAAGCTTGTGTCTCCTTCTTGTTGGTTGGTGGGGACATAGCTGTGATTTTGTTGATGACATCAGTAGGAATCTGACGCCGTCCATCTTGCCACTTCACTCCCAGGAACTGGATCTCTCGAGCAGGTCCCTTAACTTTACTCTTCTTGATGGCGAAGCCGGCTTCCAGGAGGATTTGGATGATTCTCTCTCCTTTCTTGAACACTTCTGCTGCTGTGTTCCCCCACACAATGATATCATCAATATATTGTAAATGTTCTGGAGCCTCACCTTTTTCTAGTGTAGTCTGGATCAGTCCATGGCAGATAGTAGGACTGTGCTTCCACCCCTGGGGCAGTCGATTCCAGGTGTACTGCACTCCCCTCCATGTGAAAGCGAACTGAGGCCTGCACTCTGCTGCCAGAGGAATGGAGAAAAATGCATTGGCGATATCGATAGTGGCGTACCACTTTGCTGCCTTGGACTCCAGCTCGTACTGCAGTTCCAGCATGTCTGGCACGGCAGCGCTCAGTGGTGGAGTCACCTCATTCAATGCACGATAGTCTACGGTCAGTCTCCATTCTCCTTAGAATTACCATGGCACTTCTCTTTCAGGTACTTTGCCACCTCAGCTGGGTTCTGAATTTGTTCACATGGAAAATCCCAGGATGTAGGGTCAGAAAATTCCTTTAAGATTTGGCCCATATCCTCCCATTTCCCACACCATTCAGGATTCCTCACGCCTGGCTCTACTCTGGGGTCAGGGGTCTCAGCCCCTCTAGAAATCTCAGCTCTCATTCTAGAGAAACTGCAGACTGTATAGAGAAAGCTTACTATATTAAACACCAGAAAGATGGTCTCTTTAACACTCAGGGGGAACTGAACATTCTCTAATAGGGATGTAACAAATTCAGAGGAGAAGAAGGAGAACAAAGGCTGAAAAGCCTCATCCCCTGCTTCTCCTCTAACAAGCTGAGTACACAACCACAACCAAGAACCATACATTCCTGGAACAGACTCCAGCACCTTTATAAATCTCCTGCAGGCCATTAAAACCAAGCCCAGCCCGATGGATATTTTGGTCAATGCCCCTCTACTACAGAAACTACGCATTAGGGACAATACTGGAGCTATTTCTGGATAAGCAAATAAACCCAGGGACCACAGAGGTATTAAGACCTCAAAAAACCCTAGGGACAAAGAACCCATGCAGGCCTCCACCCCAAAAGACATGAATTCCAACAACATAGCCAATAACTGCTCTATACCAACACAAAAGAATTTGAACCAAATTATTATTATTAGAACAGGGTTTTTTCCCACTTTCTCAAGCCTCGAGTTGGGCGCCAATATATTTGTCCTGGTTTCGGCCAAATTTGGGGGAAAACCTCCAGGAGGAGCCCCCAGACAGCAAACCCCACGACTCCTCCCCCCCCCACCCCACCGGGTTCGGGAAGAATTTCCTTGGAGAAGAGTGGGAGAAAAAACCTGTTTATTTAACAAGCAAGACACTCCCCAGCACAGGGAAAAAAAAACAACACCAGCTGACAAAAAACTCTTTCACCGTTCTGAAGGGATGACAAGTTCAGTCTCTCTGGCGAGTGGTCGCGCAGTTATCAGTCTCTGGCGCTGGGGATGACTGCTGCAGGTGACAAAGTGTAGACTCCCGGTGTTTCTTGGGGTTCCCAGGTCCCCGTCCGTTCAGATGGTATCCAGGAGAGGGAGGGGACGGGGTGGAAGAGAAAACAGTCCAGGGAAAAAGTTGGACTGCCTAGCTGAACTAACTAATAAGCAGAAAGCAAGGGCAAAGCGAAGGAAAGAAAAAGGCAGAAGCGAGCAAGCAGGCAAGCAAGCAGGCAAGCAAGCAAGCAAGCAAGCAGGCAAGCAAGCAAGCAAGCAAGCAGGCAAGCAAGCAAGCCGAGCTAAAACCTCTCCTAAACATAGACCATGGGGGAGGTGAGCCGGCTGATAACAAGACAAAACAAAGCTTCACTCTCAGACTCAGTCCTGGAAGCACAGGACATAATACCAAACATAATCAGGACACACGATTGGAGATAGAAACACCATAACATCACCCTAGGACACCAAGTGACCACCATGGTGTAATAAAGAATACCTGCTCTCAAATCCTCAAAACTGTGTTCAAAAGTTGCTATCCAGCAGATTTCAGTATCAGTGGTGTCCCTGACTCCATTATGCCCCTTGCACACTTTCACGAGGGCCCCTTGGTTCCACGAGGCCCTGCTGGATAACAGTGGACCCTTGGTTCCATTTGGGTCTGTACTGTCAAAATGGCCTCCTTAGTTCTGCACTGCCACAATGCTCTCTCCTTGGTGCCACGAGGCCTTGGTGTGTCACAACAGCCTCTCGGTTCCATGAACTGCCATAGTGTCAGCACGGTCTCTTGCATCTGCAGTATCACGATGGACAATTGGTTACAAGCAGCCCCGCTGTGTCACAACGACTACTTGGTTCATGAGGCCCCACAGTGTCACCATGGCCCCTTGGTTCCCCGAGGCCTCGCTGTAGAACAATGGCCTCTCAGTTCCAGGAGGTTTTGTACTGTCAACAGTGCTCTCCTTGGTTCTACAGTGGCTGCTTGCTTCCATAATTCTTCCTCAGTGTCACAGTGGTCTCCTTGGTTCCATGAGGCTCTGCAATGTCCCAATATCCCATCGTTTCCATGAGCTTCTGTCCCATCAACCATGTCCTTTGCTCCAGTGAGGCCCCGCAACGGCACACCGGACCCTTGGCTCCATGAGGTTCCATAGTGTAACATGGGTGCCTTGATTCCAAGGGGTTCTGCTGGGTCACACTGGACCCTTGGTTCCATGAGGTTCCGTGGTATCGCCATGGTTTCCCTGGATCCGCAGTAGCGCTACGGACCATAGGTTTCATGCAGCTTTGCTGTGCTACAGTGGCTCCTTGGTTCCATCAAGTGCCACTGTGTAACAAGGGAATCTTGGTCCCATGAGGTTCTGGACTGTCACAATGGTGTCCTTGGTTCTGGACTCTAACAACGGACCCTTGGTTCCACGAGGTTCCATTACGTCACAATGCTCTCCTTGGTTCCACAAGGCCTTGCTTTGTCACAATGGACCCTTGGTTCCATGAGCTTCCGTAGTGTAACCATGGTCTCCTGGGATCTGCATTGTCACAATGGACAATTGGTTGCATGGGAGCCTGCTGTGTCACAAGAGAGCCTTAGCTCCATGAGGTTCTGGACTGTCACAGTGGTCTCCCTGCTTCAACGAGGCCCTGGAGTGTCTCGAGGGCTGCTTGGTTCTGTGAGCTTCCACAACGTCCCAATGGTCTCCTTGTTTCTGCAGTGTCATAGTGGACTCTTGGTTCCATTAGGTTCCTAAATGTCACAGGTCTCCTTGGTTCCATGTGGCCCTGCTGTGTCACCACAGCCCCTTGGTTCCAGGAGTTTCTGGGCTGTCAACAGTGGTTCCTTTGTTCCAATCAGGCACCGCTGTGTCACACTGCACCCTGGCTTCCATGAAGTTCTTCAGTGTCACAGTGGCCCCTTGGATCCATGCGGTCCCATAGTGTCACCATGGTCTTCTTGGACCTGCATTGTCATCAGGGACCATTGGTTCCATGTGGCCTGGCTGTGTCACAGTGATGTGGATTCCGTAATTGCCTTCAGTGTCACAATGGAGCCTTGTTTCTGTGAGGCTCTGAACTGTCACAACTGTCTCCTTGGTTCCATCAGCCCCCGCTGTGTCACAAGGGTCCCCTTGGTTCCATGAGCACACCAAAGCTTTGCATAAACATTGAGCAGCACCTGCTTAACACACCTGGGAACATCTGTCTGCATTCAAAAGACAGGTCACAGCTGAGAAAGGCACCAGCAGCTTCCATCTGCAACAGAGATGCAGGGAAAGGACAAGGACAGAGAATTCAGCTGCAAGACTCCGAGAATTCTGCATCCAGACATCATTTCTGGTCCCACTGTCCCTAGTAGAAAGGTGTCATCATTCCAGGTTCCAGGCAGCCTGTACTCAGCATGTGCTTCTACAGTGGGGGTTTGTCGTTTAGGAAAACCTGCTCAGGCTTTTCCCTTCTTTCCTCACAAACAGGAATACTTGTCCTGGGCCTGGATGCAGGCAGAGCCCTGAGGAGAGCACGTGGGACATGGTGCAGTGGGCAGGGACAGCCAGCTGCAGAGTTCAGGGGGAAGGGCTTCTGGTGCAGGGCCAGGCATGTCAGTCCCAGCTGGGCCATGTCAGACATGTCCCCAGGCTGGGCTTGGGGAGCAGCTTGTCCAAACAGGGTCAGCCTGGCAAGGGGCTCATTCTTCAGTGGGCCCACACCTCCTAAGGAGACATTCAGCATCAAGATCACCTGGGGAATGCCTAAGTTGCTTCTTCTTTGAACTGAAAAAGAAAAATTACTCCCTTTTATAAAACTGAAAATCATGAGCTGTACCTTGAAATCTTCCTCCTTAAGAGAACTCCAAAGTGACTCCAAGCAGCTGCACAAGGCCTGGAGACTGGAAGACATTGGAAAGAAGACAAAGAGCTCCTGAGGGTTTTCTGTATTTTAATGATCCCCAACGGTGGATTTGGGGCTGAGTCCAGGAGCCCCAGGCACTGAGAGAAGGTTGAAGAAGCTGCTCAAGGAGTCAGAAGCAAAACTCCAAGTCCCTTGGAGCATCAGTGGCCCCACTGAGGGCAGGGACTGCCAAAGGCTCCCCAGGGAGTGGTGAGAGCAGATCCTTGAGGCCAGGATTGCAGGAGCCCGAGGCTGTGAGCAGGGAACTGCAATGCTGAGCAAGGCCTGGGCTGGTTGGAGGAAGCAGAAAGGCCAAGGCCTGAGCCCAGGCCTGGGCCAGCAGGGCCTGTCCCTCACAGGTGGCTCGGGGCTATTCCTGGAGCACTGGGATGGGAGAGGCAGCAAGGACAAATGTCATCAAGCTGTGTGACACTCCAGATGCTCATGGAACCAAGGGCCAGTGTGACACAGCAGGGCCTCATGGAAACAAGAGGCCGTGCTGAGCCTGCGCGCCTGTAACACCCCAGAACACTGAAATGCTGAGGGTGAGCAAAGGTTCCTTTACTCGAGTTTGGTGCAGAGTAGAAACCCCAGCCAGATATTCTCAAGAGGTCAAAACGACACAAAAGTGTACTGGAAAAATACAGAAAACCGAGCTCCTTTGGCAAATGATTTCATACAACATCCAATTCAACGTGCATCACTTAGCGTAGCAGGAACATCATTAACTCGGCCCATGTAAGATGGAAACCTTTAGGCATAAAAATGTTAAACTACCCAAAAACATTCCAGTAAAAGAGGATAAGAAGGTTAAAAGAGAAAAAAGAGACAGAAAGACAGAAGATCTCCAGATAGATATGCAGAGAGCTACCAGCTGCTAGGCTTCCAGTGTGGCTGAGACACAGACCCAGGAGATTTCAGGATTCAGACCAGGGCTTGACGTCATGCCCGATTTTTTAAATCCCTAGCGTTTTCTAAGCTCTCCTCTTTTCAGGGACATCTGCTTTCTTACCACGCACTGCTGTGTTTCATTGCCTTTGTGTGGGATTGATTGACGGCTCAGCCAATCAGAGCTGGGTGGGCGCTGCCCCTGCTGTGTGCTTGATTGACGGCTCAGCCAATCAGAGCTGGCTGGGCGGTGACCCTGCTGTGTGCTTGATTGACGGCTCAACCAATCAGAGCTGGCTGGGCGCGGCCCCTGCTGTGTGATTGATTGACGGCTCAACCAATCAGAGCTGGCTGGGCGCTGCCCCTGCTGTGTGATTGATTGACGGCTCAGCCAATCAGAGCTGGCTGGGCGCTGCCCCTGCTGTGTGATTGATTGACGGCTCAGGCAGTCACAGCTGGGTTTGCTCTGCCCCTGCTGTGTGATTGGCAGATCTGCCAGGCCATGGCTGGGGACGGGGCTCTGTCCCACCTCATTCCAAGGTCTGTCCCAGCCCCGGCCCCACTTGGGCATTCCGAGCATCCCGACGGGTCTGGGGACATTGATGTCATCCAGCCTCTGACAGCGACCATGGGGACACTGCGGAACCTCATGGAACCAAAGAGACCATTTTGACACTCTGGTGCCTCATGCAATCAGGGGCACCTTTGTGAGACTCAGGACCCCAATGGAACCAAGGGTCAGTGATGAAGCTGTGCGGCCCAGAGAACCAAGGAGCCTTTGTTACACAGCAGGGCCACATGGAGCCCAGGGGCCATGGTGGCTCTGCAGGACCTTAGGGAAGCAAGGGGCCATTGTTTACACTACAGAAGCAGGGAGAATATTGTGACAAGGAGAATATCGGGACACTACAGGGACTCCTGGAATCAAGGAGAACATTGTGACACTGTGAGGCCCCATGGAACCAAGGCAACATGGAACAGGTCTGGCTGGCTGGGCCTCCCGGGGGCCACCTGGCAAGACTGGCTGATCCTGGAATGTTGAGGACTGCCTCTCATCAGCTCCTGGAGCACTAAGGCTCTGTGCTTTCCTTCCTATGGAAAAGTACCAGCCCCTTTTGCAGGTTCCCACGGCTGAAACCGATATTCCCCCTGAAAAAGCACTACATACAAGGCTTGCTCCCAGCCAAAATCTGCTAGGAGTAACAGCTCTGGGTGGCCACCGTTTCCTGAGGGCTGCCTCTCATCTACCACTCTAAGGGTCGGTGTGAAGTTTCCCTCATTTTTGCCTCATGACCCTCTCAAGAAGACCTCAAGGACCCCCGCCCAGGTTGACTCTGGACAATGGTTTTCTGGCCTGCTTGAGGTGGGTGCTTGCCAAGGGACTCTTTGCAGGTGTGTTGTGCTCACTGGACTGTGCTGTCATGGTACCAGCTGAAGCCTGCATGTACTGCACGACCGCACCTGTCTCTTGGAGCACCACACAATGCTCCATAAATCTCCCCGCCTCTTGGCCACAAGCCACTCGCTTTGAAAAAGGACTATAAAAGAGCGATCCTCTGGAGAAGACCCTGAGTACTCCCCACGGATGACCACCCTTCCATTGGCTGGCCCACCATGACCTTGGTCTCGTCTGTTGGTAGCTACTTCCCCCTTCCCCTCCTTTTCTCTCTCTATACTCCGTTTCCTATATCTCTCCCCTCTAGCGCAACTGAATTGTTTGGCATTCAATAAAAATGCATTGCTGTTGTTGAATAAACTGATTTGTCCCCCGCTATTTACCTGTTTGCACCTCTGAGATCGAACAATCCTCGGCCTGTGTTGGCAGATGGTGACACACCCCCACCCCCCCCCCCCCCCATCCCCCATGCCCCTGCTTCTCCCAGTTGATTGCTGATCGTGGTGTGACATGGAATGGAACATCCCTTGGGCCAGTCCAGCCCAGCTGTCCCATCCCTGTTCCCTCAGGAACACTTGCCCATCCCAAGTCCATGGGTTGGAGGGGCTTGCAGACACGCCTCGTGGGGCGAGCACTGTGACAAGGACAGGAGAACAGAACAACATTTACACTTACCAAGGGCAGAGAACAGAAGAGCACAGTCTTGGAGAAACGCACAAAGGATGTAGCCGAGGCAAACGGAGCGTGCACAAAACGCAAGGAGAATGTCAGCTCAGCTCTGCAAGGCTGACAAAAGCAGAAGTTATACACAACAATAATATTGCCCTTCCTCAAAAGCGGGGATCAAAGAGCAGTCACCTAAAAAGGACAGTGCATGTTGAAGACACACTCCAAAGAACCATAGAAGGACTTGTGAGAAGGGGTGCAATTATGGCAAATAAATTCCAGGTGGGGTTAACTAATGAATACATCATCAGTGTGAGTGATAAAAGCTCCGATTGCCTGGTGGCCAGTGCACTCGAGTAGATGAAGGATTGCCCAAGTGACCACCATGGTGTAATAAAGAATACCTGCTCTCAAATCCTCAAAACTGTGTTCAAAAGCTGCTATCCAGCAGATTTCAGTATCAGTGGTGTCCCTGACTCCATTATGCCCCTTGCACACTTTCACGAGGGCCCCTTGGTTCCACGAGGCCCTGCTGGATAACAGTGGACCCTTGGTTCCATTTGGGTCTGTACTGTCAAAATGGCCTCCTTAGTTCTGCACTGCCACAATGCTCTCTCCTTGGTGCCACGAGGCCTTGGTGTGTCACAACAGCCTCTCGGTTCCATGAACTGCCATAGTGTCAGCACGGTCTCTTGCATCTGCAGTATCACGATGGACAATTGGTTACAAGCAGCCCCGCTGTGTCACAACGACTACTTGGTTCATGAGGCCCCACAGTGTCACCATGGCCCCTTGGTTCCCCGAGGCCTCGCTGTAGAACAATGGCCTCTCAGTTCCAGGAGGTTTTGTACTGTCAACAGTGCTCTCCTTGGTTCTACAGTGGCTGCTTGCTTCCATAATTCTTCCTCAGTGTCACAGTGGTCTCCTTGGTTCCATGAGGCTCTGCAATGTCCCAATATCCCATCGTTTCCATGAGCTTCTGTCCCATCAACCATGTCCTTTGCTCCAGTGAGGCCCCGCAACGGCACACCGGACCCTTGGCTCCATGAGGTTCCATAGTGTAACATGGGTGCCTTGATTCCAAGGGGTTCTGCTGGGTCACACTGGACCCTTGGTTCCATGAGGTTCCGTGGTATCGCCATGGTTTCCCTGGATCCGCAGTAGCGCTACGGACCATAGGTTTCATGCAGCTTTGCTGTGCTACAGTGGCTCCTTGGTTCCATCAAGTGCCACTGTGTAACAAGGGAATCTTGGTCCCATGAGGTTCTGGACTGTCACAATGGTGTCCTTGGTTCTGGACTCTAACAACGGACCCTTGGTTCCACGAGGTTCCATTACGTCACAATGCTCTCCTTGGTTCCACAAGGCCTTGCTTTGTCACAATGGACCCTTGGTTCCATGAGCTTCCGTAGTGTAACCATGGTCTCCTGGGATCTGCATTGTCACAATGGACAATTGGTTGCATGGGAGCCTGCTGTGTCACAAGAGAGCCTTAGCTCCATGAGGTTCTGGACTGTCACAGTGGTCTCCCTGCTTCAACGAGGCCCTGGAGTGTCTCGAGGGCTGCTTGGTTCTGTGAGCTTCCACAACGTCCCAATGGTCTCCTTGTTTCTGCAGTGTCATAGTGGACTCTTGGTTCCATTAGGTTCCTAAATGTCACAGGTCTCCTTGGTTCCATGTGGCCCTGCTGTGTCACCACAGCCCCTTGGTTCCAGGAGTTTCTGGGCTGTCAACAGTGGTTCCTTTGTTGCAATCAGGCACCGCTGTGTCACACTGCACCCTGGCTTCCATGAAGTTCTTCAGTGTCACAGTGGCCCCTTGGATCCATGCGGTCCCATAGTGTCACCATGGTCTTCTTGGACCTGCATTGTCATCAGGGACCATTGGTTCCATGTGGCCTGGCTGTGTCACAGTGATGTGGATTCCGTAATTGCCTTCAGTGTCACAATGGAGCCTTGTTTCTGTGAGGCTCTGAACTGTCACAACTGTCTCCTTGGTTCCATCAGCCCCCGCTGTGTCACAAGGGTCCCCTTGGTTCCATGAGCACACCAAAGCTTTGCATAAACATTGAGCAGCACCTGCTTAACACACCTGGGAACATCTGTCTGCATTCAAAAGACAGGTCACAGCTGAGAAAGGCACCAGCAGCTTCCATCTGCAACAGAGATGCAGGGAAAGGACAAGGACAGAGAATTCAGCTGCAAGACTCCGAGAATTCTGCATCCAGACATCATTTCTGGTCCCACTGTCCCTAGTAGAAAGGTGTCATCATTCCAGGTTCCAGGCAGCCTGTACTCAGCATGTGCTTCTACAGTGGGGGTTTGTCGTTTAGGAAAACCTGCTCAGGCTTTTCCCTTCTTTCCTCACAAACAGGAATACTTGTCCTGGGCCTGGATGCAGGCACAGCCCTGAGGAGAGCACGTGGGACATGGTGCAGTGGGCAGGGACAGCCAGCTGCAGAGTTCAGGGGGAAGGGCTTCTGGTGCAGGGCCAGGCATGTCAGTCCCAGCTGGGCCATGTCAGACATGTCCCCAGGCTGGGCTTGGGGAGCAGCTTGTCCAAACAGGGTCAGCCTGGCAAGGGGCTCATTCTTCAGTGGGCCCACACCTCCTAAGGAGACATTCAGCATCAAGATCACCTGGGGAATGCCTAAGTTGCTTCTTCTTTGAACTGAAAAAGAAAAATTACTCCCTTTTATAAAACTGAAAATCATGAGCTGTACCTTGAAATCTTCCTCCTTAAGAGAACTCCAAAGTGACTCCAAGCAGCTGCACAAGGCCTGGAGACTGGAAGACATTGGAAAGAAGACAAAGAGCTCCTGAGGGTTTTCTGTATTTTAATGATCCCCAACGGTGGATTTGGGGCTGAGTCCAGGAGCCCCAGGCACTGAGAGAAGGTTGAAGAAGCTGCTCAAGGAGTCAGAAGCAAAACTCCAAGTCCCTTGGAGCATCACTGGCCCCACTGAGGGCAGGGACTGCCAAAGGCTCCCCAGGGAGTGGTGAGAGCAGATCCTTGAGGCCAGGATTGCAGGAGCCCGAGGCTGTGAGCAGGGAACTGCAATGCTGAGCAAGGCCTGGGCTGGTTGGAGGAAGCAGAAAGGCCAAGGCCTGAGCCCAGGCCTGGGCCAGCAGGGCCTGTCCCTCACAGGTGGCTCGGGGCTGTTCCTGGAGCACTGGGATGGGAGAGGCAGCAAGGACAAATGTCATCAAGCTGTGTGACACTCCAGATGCTCATGGAACCAAGGGCCAGTGTGACACAGCGGGGCCTCATGGAAACAAGAGGCCGTGCTGAGCCTGCGCGCCTGTAACACCCCAGAACACTGAAATGCTGAGGGTGAGCAAAGGCTCCTTTACTCGAGTTTGGTGCAGAGTAGAAACCCCAGCCAGATATTCTCAAGAGGTCAAAACGACACAAAAGTGTACTGGAAAAATACAGAAAACCGAGCTCCTTTGGCAAATGATTTCATACAACATCCAATTCAACGTGCATCACTTAGCGTAGCAGGAACATCATTAACTCGGCCCATGTAAGATGGAAACCTTTAGGCATAAAAATGTTAAACTACCCAAAAACATTCCAGTAAAAGAGGATAAGAAGGTTAAAAGAGAAAAAAGAGACAGAAAGACAGAAGATCTCCAGATAGATATGCAGAGAGCTACCAGCTGCTAGGCTTCCAGTGTGGCTGAGACACAGACCCAGGAGATTTCAGGATTCAGACCAGGGCTTGACGTCATGCCCGATTTTTTAAATCCCTAGCGTTTTCTAAGCTCTCCTCTTTTCAGGGACATCTGCTTTCTTACCACGCACTGCTGTGTTTCATTGCCTTTGTGTGGGATTGATTGACGGCTCAGCCAATCAGAGCTGGGTGGGCGCTGCCCCTGCTGTGTGCTTGATTGACGGCTCAGCCAATCAGAGCTGGCTGGGCGGTGACCCTGCTGTGTGATTGATTGACGGCTCAACCAATCAGAGCTGGCTGGGCGCTGCCCCTGCTGTGTGATTGATTGACGGCTCAGGCAGTCACAGCTGGGTTTGCTCTGCCCCTGCTGTGTGATTGGCAGATCTGCCAGGCCATGGCTGGGGACGGGGTTCTGTCCCACCTCATTCCAAGGTCTGTCCCAGCCCCGGCCCCACTCGGCCATTCCGAGCATCCCGACGGGTCTGGGGACATTGATGTCATCCAGCCTCTGACAGCGACCATGGGGACACTGCGGAACCTCATGGAACCAAAGAGACCATTTTGACACTCTGGTGCCTCATGCAATCAGGGGCACCTTTGTGAGACTCAGGACCCCAATGGAACCAAGGGTCAGTGATGAAGCTGTGCGGCCCAGAGAACCAAGGAGCCTTTGTTACACAGCAGGGCCACATGGAGCCCAGGGGCCGTGGTGACTCTGCAGGACCTTAGGGAAGCAAGGGGCCATTGTTTACACTACAGAAGCAGGGAGAATATTGTGACAAGGAGAATATCGGGACACTACAGGGACTCCTGGAATCAAGGAGAACATTGTGACACTGTGAGGCCCCATGGAACCAAGGCAACATGGAACAGGTCTGGCTGGCTGGGCCTCCCCGGGGGCCACCTGGCAAGACTGGCTGATCCTGGAATGTTGAGGACTGCCTCTCATCAGCTCCTGGAGCACTAAGGCTCTGTGCTTTCCTTCCTATGGAAAAGTACCAGCCCCTTTTGCAGGTTCCCACGGCTGAAACTGATATTCCCCCTGAAAAAGCACTACATACAAGGCTTGCTCCCAGCCAAAATCTGCTAGGAGTAACAGCTCTGGGTGGCCACCGTTTCCTGAGGGCTGCCTCTCATCTACCACTCTAAGGGTCGGTGTGAAGTTTCCCTCATTTTTGCCTCATGACCCTCTCAAGAAGACCTCAAGGACCCCCGCCCAGGTTGACTCTGGACAATGGTTTTCTGGCCTGCTTGAGGTGGGTGCTTGCCAAGGGACTCTTTGCAGGTGTGTTGTGCTCACTGGACTGTGCTGTCATGGTACCAGCTGAAGCCTGCATGTACTGCACGACCGCACCTGTCTCTTGGAGCACCACACAATGCTCCATAAATCTCCCCGCCTCTTGGCCACAAGCCACTCGCTTTGGAAAAGGACTACAAAAGAGCGATCCTCTGGAGAAGACCCTGAGTACTCCCCACGGATGACCACCCTTCCATTGGCTGGCCCACCATGACCTTGGTCTCGTCTGTTGGTAGCTACTTCCCCCTTCCCCTCCTTTTCTCTCTCTATACTCCGTTTCCTATATCTCTCCCCTCTAGCGCAACTGAATTGTTTGGCATTCAATAAAAATGCATTGCTGTTGTTGAATAAACTGATTTGTCCCCCGCTATTTACCTGTTTGCACCTCTGAGATCGAACAATCCTCGGCCTGTGTTGGCAGATGGTGACACACCCCCACCCCCCCCCCCCCCCCATCCCCCATGCCCCTGCTTCTCCCAGTTGATTGCTGATCGTGGTGTGACATGGAATGGAACATCCCTTGGGCCAGTCCAGCCCAGCTGTCCCATCCCTGTTCCCTCAGGAACACTTGCCCATCCCAAGTCCATGGGTTGGAGGGGCTTGCAGACACGCCTCGTGGGGCGAGCACTGTGACAAGGACAGGAGAACAGAACAACATTTACACTTACCAAGGGCAGAGAACAGAAGAGCACAGTCTTGGAGAAACGCACAAAGGATGTAGCCGAGGCAAACGGAGCGTGCACAAAACGCAAGGAGAATGTCAGCTCAGCTCTGCAAGGCTGACAAAAGCAGAAGTTATACACAACAATAATATTGCCCTTCCTCAAAAGCGGGGATCAAAGAGCAGTCACCTAAAAAGGACAGTGCATGTTGAAGACACACTCCAAAGAACCATAGAAGGACTTGTGAGAAGGGGTGCAATTATGGCAAATAAATTCCAGGTGGGGTTAACTAATGAATACATCATCAGTGTGAGTGATAAAAGCTCCGATTGCCTGGTGGCCAGTGCACTCGAGTAGATGAAGGATTGCCCAAGTGTCCTGGTTTCGGCCAAATTTGGGGGAAAACCTCCAGGAGGAGCCCCCAGACAGCAAACCCCACGACTCCTCCCCCCCCCCCCCCCCCCCCCACCGGGTTCGGGAAGAATTTCCTTGGAGAAGAGTGGGAGAAAAAACCTGTTTATTTAACAAGCAAGACACTCCCCAGCACAGGGAAAAAAAAACAACACCAGCTGACAAAAAACTCTTTCACCGTTCTGAAGGGATGACAAGTTCAGTCTCTCTGGCGAGTGGTCGCGCAGTTATCAGTCTCTGGCGCTGGGGATGACTGCTGCAGGTGACAAAGTGTAGACTCCCGGTGTTTCTTGGGGTTCCCAGGTCCCCGTCCGTTCAGATGGTATCCAGGAGAGGGAGGGGACGGGGTGGAAGAGAAAACAGTCCAGGGAAAAAGTTGGACTGCCTAGCTGAACTAACTAATAAGCAGAAAGCAAGGGCAAAGCGAAGGAAAGAAAAAGGCAGAAGCGAGCAAGCAGGCAAGCAAGCAGGCAAGCAAGCAAGCAAGCAAGCAGGCAAGCAAGCAAGCAAGCAAGCAGGCAAGCAAGCAAGCCTAGCTAAAACCTCTCCTAAACATAGACCATGGGGGAGGTGAGCCGGCTGATAACAAGACAAAACAAAGCTTCACTCTCAGACTCAGTCCTGGAAGCACAGGACATAATACCAAACATAATCAGGACACACGATTGGAGATAGAAACACCATAACATCACCCTAGGACATTCCACCCCTTATCTCCATATCGTGAACATACTAAACAGCATGTAAAAACTTCAGCAAGTAGAAATTTCCATCTTTCACTTATTCGGACACATTTTCTTCCATCTCACTTGCTCAAACCTTCGACACTTACACCTTTCCTTCTATCTCACTTGCTCAGACCTTTGACACTTACATATTTCCTTCTGTCTCATGCTGCCTCACCCCACAATCAGATCTCCCTGAGGCACACATCGTGTTGTTCCATCTCTCTGCATTACCCACCATGTACAACCTGGTCCTTGAGCAAAGACAATCCCACGAATGGGTTTGTCTGTACTCGGGGCAGAATTGATCCAAACTGCCTTCCCTAACAAACCTCTGATATGTGCCACTGGGACTTTGTCTCCATCTACTATATTCAGGGACTCAGACTGGGCAGGGCCCGCTCGGTTGGTGGAACCCCGGGTGTTAACTAACCAAGTGGCCTTTGCTAAATGCTGCTCCCAGTTTTTGAATGATCCCCCACCCAATGCTCTCAAGGTGGTTTTTAACAGTCCATTGTACCTTTCCACCTTCCCTGCAGCTGGTGCATGGTAGGGGATATGGTACACCCACTCAATGCCATGTTCCCTAGCCCAAGTGTTGATAAGGCTATTCTTGAAATGAGTCCCATTGTCTGACTCAATCCTCTCAGGGGTGCCATGCCTCCAAAGGACCTGCTTTTCCAGGCCCAGGATGGTGTTACGGGCTGTAGCGTGAGACACAGGGTAGGTCTCCAACCATCCAGTGGTGGCTTCCACCATGGTCAGTACATAGCGCTTGCCTTGGCGTGTCTGGGGCAGTGTGATGTAGTCAATCTGCCAGGCCTCTCCATACTTGTACTTGGACCACCGCCCCCCATACCAGAGGGGCTTCACCCGCTTGGCTTGCTTGATGGCAGCGCACGTCTCACAGTCATGGATAACTTGAGAAATACTGTCCATGGTTAGATCCACCCCTCGGTCTCGTGCCACATATAAATGGGCCTGAGGCATCATGGGCCCATCGAGCCAGGAACAACTCTCCCTTGTGTTCCCAATCAAGGTCTATCTTCGACACCCCTATCTTTGCAGCCTGATCTACCTGCTGATTGTTTTTCTGCTCTTCATTAGCCCTACTTCTGGGAACATGGGCATCTACATGGCGAACCTTCACAGGTAATTTCTCTAACCAGGTAGCGATATCTTTCCACTCTTCGGCAGCCCAAATTGGTTTTCCTCTACGCTGCCAGTTAGCCTCTTTCCATCTCTCCAACCATCCCCACAGAGCATTGGCTACCATCCATGAATCGGTATAAAGGTAAAGCTTTGGCCACTTCTCTCTTTCAGCAATGTCTAAGGCCAGTTGAACCGTTTTGAGTTCAGCAAGTTGACTGGATCCACCCTCTCCTTCAGTGGCCTCTGCTACCCGTCGCGTGGGGCTCCATACGGCTGCTTTCCACCTCCGATTCATCCCCACAATGCGACAGGAACCGTCGGTGAATAGAGCATAGCGTGTTTCCTCTGCTGGCAGTTGGTTATATGGTGGAGCTTCTTCAGCCCGTGTCACTGGTTCTTGTTCCTCATCTGTGACACCAAAACTTTCACCTTCAGGCCAATTTGTAATTACTTCCAAAATCCCAGGGCGATTCAGTTTTCCAATCCGGGTGCGCTGTGTAATGAGGGCAATCCACTTGCTCCATGTAGCACTGGTGGCATGGTGGGTTGAGGGAACCTTTCCTCTGAACATCCACCCCAGCACTGGTAGTCGGGGTGCCAGAAGGAGTTGTGCTTCTGTGCCAACCACCTCTGAGGCTGCTTGGACCCCTTCGTAGGCAGCCAAGATCTCCTTCTCTGTTGGGGTGTAGTTAGCTTCAGACCCTCTGTAGCTCCGACTCCAAAATCCTAATGGTCGGCCTCGAGTCTCACCAGGCACCTTCTGCCACAGGCTCCAGGACAGACCATGGTTCCCGGCTGCAGAGTAGAGCACGTTCTTCACATCTGGTCCCGTCCTGACTGGGCCAAGGGCTACTGCATGAGCAATTTCCTGCTTTATCTGGGCAAAAGCTTGTTGCTGCTCAGGGCCCCAATGGAAATCGTTCTTCTTGCGGGTGACCAGGTAAAGAGGGCTCACAATCTGACTGTACTCAGGAATGTGCATCCTCCAAAAACCTATGGCGCCTAAGAAAGCTTGTGTCTCCTTCTTGTTGGTTGGTGGGGACATAGCTGTGATTTTGTTGATGACATCAGTAGGAATCTGACGCCGTCCATCTTGCCACTTCACTCCCAGGAACTGGATCTCTCGAGCAGGTCCCTTAACTTTACTCTTCTTGATGGCGAAGCCGGCTTCCAGGAGGATTTGGATGATTCTCTCTCCTTTCTTGAACACTTCTGCTGCTGTGTTCCCCCACACAATGATATCATCAATATATTGTAAATGTTCTGGAGCCTCACCTTTTTCTAGTGTAGTCTGGATCAGTCCATGGCAGATAGTAGGACTGTGCTTCCACCCCTGGGGCAGTCGATTCCAGGTGTACTGCACTCCCCTCCATGTGAAAGCGAACTGAGGCCTGCACTCTGCTGCCAGAGGAATGGAGAAAAATGCATTGGCGATATCGATAGTGGCGTACCACTTTGCTGCCTTGGACTCCAGCTCGTACTGCAGTTCCAGCATGTCTGGCACGGCAGCGCTCAGTGGTGGAGTCACCTCATTCAATGCACGATAGTCTACGGTCAGTCTCCATTCTCCTTAGAATTACCATGGCACTTCTCTTTCAGGTACTTTGCCACCTCAGCTGGGTTCTGAATTTGTTCACATGGAAAATCCCAGGATGTAGGGTCAGAAAATTCCTTTAAGATTTGGCCCATATCCTCCCATTTCCCACACCATTCAGGATTCCTCACGCCTGGCTCTACTCTGGGGTCAGGGGTCTCAGCCCCTCTAGAAATCTCAGCTCTCATTCTAGAGAAACTGCAGACTGTATAGAGAAAGCTTACTATATTAAACACCAGAAAGATGGTCTCTTTAACACTCAGGGGGAACTGAACATTCTCTAATAGGGATGTAACAAATTCAGAGGAGAAGAAGGAGAACAAAGGCTGAAAAGCCTCATCCCCTGCTTCTCCTCTAACAAGCTGAGTACACAACCACAACCAAGAACCATACATTCCTGGAACAGACTCCAGCACCTTTATAAATCTCCTGCAGGCCATTAAAACCAAGCCCAGCCCGATGGATATTTTGGTCAATGCCCCTCTACTACAGAAACTACGCATTAGGGACAATACTGGAGCTATTTCTGGATAAGCAAATAAACCCAGGGACCACAGAGGTATTAAGACCTCAAAAAACCCTAGGGACAAAGAACCCATGCAGGCCTCCACCCCAAAAGACATGAATTCCAACAACATAGCCAATAACTGCTCTATACCAACACAAAAGAATTTGAACCAAATTATTATTATTAGAACAGGGTTTTTTCCCACTTTCTCAAGCCTCGAGTTGGGCGCCAATATATTTGTCCTGGTTTCGGCCAAATTTGGGGGAAAACCTCCAGGAGGAGCCCCCAGACAGCAAACCCCACGACTCCTCCCCCCCCCACCCCACCGGGTTCGGGAAGAATTTCCTTGGAGAAGAGTGGGAGAAAAAACCTGTTTATTTAACAAGCAAGACACTCCCCAGCACAGGGAAAAAAAAACAACACCAGCTGACAAAAAACTCTTTCACCGTTCTGAAGGGATGACAAGTTCAGTCTCTCTGGCGAGTGGTCGCGCAGTTATCAGTCTCTGGCGCTGGGGATGACTGCTGCAGGTGACAAAGTGTAGACTCCCGGTGTTTCTTGGGGTTCCCAGGT
Organism: Sturnus vulgaris; assembly: GCF_052056855.1. Lineage (NCBI taxonomy): Eukaryota > Metazoa > Chordata > Aves > Passeriformes > Sturnidae > Sturnus > Sturnus vulgaris. The sequence goes on from NW_028276272.1 coordinate 439,222, forward strand.
CCCCGTCCGTTCAGATGGTATCCAGGAGAGGGAGGGGACGGGGTGGAAGAGAAAACAGTCCAGGGAAAAAGTTGGACTGCCTAGCTGAACTAACTAATAAGCAGAAAGCAAGGGCAAAGCGAAGGAAAGAAAAAGGCAGAAGCGAGCAAGCAGGCAAGCAAGCAGGCAAGCAAGCAAGCAAGCAAGCAGGCAAGCAAGCAAGCAAGCAAGCAGGCAAGCAAGCAAGCCGAGCTAAAACCTCTCCTAAACATAGACCATGGGGGAGGTGAGCCGGCTGATAACAAGACAAAACAAAGCTTCACTCTCAGACTCAGTCCTGGAAGCACAGGACATAATACCAAACATAATCAGGACACACGATTGGAGATAGAAACACCATAACATCACCCTAGGACACCAAGTGACCACCATGGTGTAATAAAGAATACCTGCTCTGAAATCCTCAAAACTGTGTTCAAAAGTTGCTATCCAGCAGATTTCAGTATCAGTGGTGTCCCTGACTCCATTATGCCCCTTGCACACTTTCACGAGGGCCCCTTGGTTCCACGAGGCCCTGCTGGATAACAGTGGACCCTTGGTTCCATTTGGGTCTGTACTGTCAAAATGGCCTCCTTAGTTCTGCACTGCCACAATGCTCTCTCCTTGGTGCCACGAGGCCTTGGTGTGTCACAACAGCCTCTCGGTTCCATGAACTGCCATAGTGTCAGCACGGTCTCTTGCATCTGCAGTATCACGATGGACAATTGGTTACAAGCAGCCCCGCTGTGTCACAACGACTACTTGGTTCATGAGGCCCCACAGTGTCACCATGGCCCCTTGGTTCCCCGAGGCCTCGCTGTAGAACAATGGCCTCTCAGTTCCAGGAGGTTTTGTACTGTCAACAGTGCTCTCCTTGGTTCTACAGTGGCTGCTTGCTTCCATAATTCTTCCTCAGTGTCACAGTGGTCTCCTTGGTTCCATGAGGCTCTGCAATGTCCCAATATCCCATCGTTTCCATGAGCTTCTGTCCCATCAACCATGTCCTTTGCTCCAGTGAGGCCCCGCAACGGCACACCGGACCCTTGGCTCCATGAGGTTCCATAGTGTAACATGGGTGCCTTGATTCCAAGAGGTTCTGCTGGGTCACACTGGACCCTTGGTTCCATGAGGTTCCGTGGTATCGCCATGGTTTCCCTGGATCCGCAGTAGCGCTACGGACCATAGGTTTCATGCAGCTTTGCTGTGCTACAGTGGCTCCTTGGTTCCATCAAGTGCCACTGTGTAACAAGGGAATCTTGGTCCCATGAGGTTCTGGACTGTCACAATGGTGTCCTTGGTTCTGGACTCTAACAACGGACCCTTGGTTCCACGAGGTTCCATTACGTCACAATGCTCTCCTTGGTTCCACAAGGCCTTGCTTTGTCACAATGGACCCTTGCTTCCATGAGCTTCCGTAGTGTAACCATGGTCTCCTGGGATCTGCATTGTCACAATGGACAATTGGTTGCATGGGAGCCTGCTGTGTCACAAGAGAGCCTTAGCTCCATGACGTTCTGGACTGTCACAGTGGTCTCCCTGCTTCAACGAGGCCCTGGAGTGTCTCGAGGGCTGCTTGGTTCTGTGAGCTTCCACAACGTCCCAATGGTCTCCTTGTTTCTGCAGTGTCATAGTGGACTCTTGGTTCCATGAGGTTCCTAAATGTCACAGGTCTCCTTGGTTCCATGTGGCCCTGCTGTGTCACCACAGCCCCTTGGTTCCAGGAGTTTCTGGGCTGTCAGCAGTGGTTCCTTTGTTCCAATCAGGCACCGCTGTGTCACACTGCACCCTGGCTTCCATGAAGTTCTTCAGTGTCACAGTGGCCCCTTGGATCCATGCGGTCCCATAGTGTCACCATGGTCTCCTTGGACCTGCATTGTCATCAGGGACCATTGGTTCCATGTGGCCTGGCTGTGTCACAGTGATGTGGATTCCGTAATTGCCTTCAGTGTCACAATGGAGCCTTGTTTCTGTGAGGCTCTGAACTGTCACAACTGTCTCCTTGGTTCCATCAGCCCCCGCTGTGTCACAAGGGTCCCCTTGGTTCCATGAGCACACCAAAGCTTTGCATAAACATTGAGCAGCACCTGCTTAACACACCTGGGAACATCTGTCTGCATTCAAAAGACAGGTCACAGCTGAGAAAGGCACCAGCAGCTTCCATCTGCAACAGAGATGCAGGGAAAGGACAAGGACAGAGAATTCAGCTGCAAGACTCCGAGAATTCTGCATCCAGACATCATTTCTGGTCCCACTGTCCCTAGTAGAAAGGTGTCATCATTCCAGGTTCCAGGCAGCCTGTACTCAGCATGTGCTTCTACAGTGGGGGTTTGTCGTTTAGGAAAACCTGCTCAGGCTTTTCCCTTCTTTCCTCACAAACAGGAATACTTGTCCTGGGCCTGGATGCAGGCAGAGCCCTGAGGAGAGCACGTGGGACATGGTGCAGTGGGCAGGGACAGCCAGCTGCAGAGTTCAGGGGGAAGGGCTTCTGGTGCAGGGCCAGGCATGTCAGTCCCAGCTGGGCCATGTCAGACATGTCCCCAGGCTGGGCTTGGGGAGCAGCTTGTCCAAACAGGGTCAGCCTGGCAAGGGGCTCATTCTTCAGTGGGCCCACACCTCCTAAGGAGACATTCAGCATCAAGATCACCTGGGGAATGCCTAAGTTGCTTCTTCTTTGAACTGAAAAAGAAAAATTACTCCCTTTTATAAAACTGAAAATCATGAGCTGTACCTTGAAATCTTCCTCCTTAAGAGAACTCCAAAGTGACTCCAAGCAGCTGCACAAGGCCTGGAGACTGGAAGACATTGGAAAGAAGACAAAGAGCTCCTGAGGGTTTTCTGTATTTTAATGATCCCCAACGGTGGATTTGGGGCTGAGTCCAGGAGCCCCAGGCACTGAGAGAAGGTTGAAGAAGCTGCTCAAGGAGTCAGAAGCAAAACTCCAAGTCCCTTGGAGCATCACTGGCCCCACTGAGGGCAGGGACTGCCAAAGGCTCCCCAGGGAGTGGTGAGAGCAGATCCTTGAGGCCAGGATTGCAGGAGCCCGAGGCTGTGAGCAGGGAACTGCAATGCTGAGCAAGGCCTGGGCTGGTTGGAGGAAGCAGAAAGGCCAAGGCCTGAGCCCAGGCCTGGGCCAGCAGGGCCTGTCCCTCACAGGTGGCTCGGGGCTATTCCTGGAGCACTGGGATGGGAGAGGCAGCAAGGACAAATGTCATCAAGCTGTGTGACACTCCAGATGCTCATGGAACCAAGGGCCAGTGTGACACAGCAGGGCCTCATGGAAACAAGAGGCCGTGCTGAGCCTGCGCGCCTGTAACACCCCAGAACACTGAAATGCTGAGGGTGAGCAAAGGTTCCTTTACTCGAGTTTGGTGCAGAGTAGAAACCCCAGCCAGATATTCTCAAGAGGTCAAAACGACACAAAAGTGTACTGGAAAAATACAGAAAACCGAGCTCCTTTGGCAAATGATTTCATACAACATCCAATTCAACGTGCATCACTTAGCGTAGCAGGAACATCATTAACTCGGCCCATGTAAGATGGAAACCTTTAGGCATAAAAATGTTAAACTACCCAAAAACATTCCAGTAAAAGAGGATAAGAAGGTTAAAAGAGAAAAAAGAGACAGAAAGACAGAAGATCTCCAGATAGATATGCAGAGAGCTACCAGCTGCTAGGCTTCCAGTGTGGCTGAGACACAGACCCAGGAGATTTCAGGATTCAGACCAGGGCTTGACGTCATGCCCGATTTTTTAAATCCCTAGCGTTTTCTAAGCTCTCCTCTTTTCAGGGACATCTGCTTTCTTACCACGCACTGCTGTGTTTCATTGCCTTTGTGTGGAATTGATTGACGGCTCAGCCAATCAGAGCTGGGTGGGCGCTGCCCCTGCTGTGTGCTTGATTGACAGCTCAGCCAATCAGAGCTGGCTGGGCGGTGACCCTGCTGTGTGCTTGATTGACGGCTCAACCAATCAGAGCTGGCTGGGCGCGGCCCCTGCTGTGTGATTGATTGACGGCTCAACCAATCAGAGCTGGCTGGGCGCTGCCCCTGCTGTGTGATTGATTGACGGCTCAGCCAATCAGAGCTGGCTGGGCGCTGCCCCTGCTGTGTGATTGATTGACGGCTCAGGCAGTCACAGCTGGGTTTGCTCTGCCCCTGCTGTGTGATTGGCAGATCTGCCAGGCCATGGCTGGGGACGGGGCTCTGTCCCACCTCATTCCAAGGTCTGTCCCAGCCCCGGCCCCACTTGGGCATTCCGAGCATCCCGACGGGTCTGGGGACATTGATGTCATCCAGCCTCTGACAGCGACCATGGGGACACTGCGGAACCTCATGGAACCAAAGAGACCATTTTGACACTCTGGTGCCTCATGCAATCAGGGGCACCTTTGTGAGACTCAGGACCCCAATGGAACCAAGGGTCAGTGATGAAGCTGTGCGGCCCAGAGAACCAAGGAGCCTTTGTTACACAGCAGGGCCACATGGAGCCCAGGGGCCATGGTGGCTCTGCAGGACCTTAGGGAAGCAAGGGGCCATTGTTTACACTACAGAAGCAGGGAGAATATTGTGACAAGGAGAATATCGGGACACTACAGGGACTCCTGGAATCAAGGAGAACATTGTGACACTGTGAGGCCCCATGGAACCAAGGCAACATGGAACAGGTCTGGCTGGCTGGGCCTCCCGGGGGCCACCTGGCAAGACTGGCTGATCCTGGAATGTTGAGGACTGCCTCTCATCAGCTCCTGGAGCACTAAGGCTCTGTGCTTTCCTTCCTATGGAAAAGTACCAGCCCCTTTTGCAGGTTCCCACGGCTGAAACCGATATTCCCCCTGAAAAAGCACTACATACAAGGCTTGCTCCCAGCCAAAATCTGCTAGGAGTAACAGCTCTGGGTGGCCACCGTTTCCTGAGGGCTGCCTCTCATCTACCACTCTAAGGGTCGGTGTGAAGTTTCCCTCATTTTTGCCTCATGACCCTCTCAAGAAGACCTCAAGGACCCCCGCCCAGGTTGACTCTGGACAATGGTTTTCTGGCCTGCTTGAGGTGGGTGCTTGCCAAGGGACTCTTTGCAGGTGTGTTGTGCTCACTGGACTGTGCTGTCATGGTACCAGCTGAAGCCTGCATGTACTGCACGACCGCACCTGTCTCTTGGAGCACCACACAATGCTCCATAAATCTCCCCGCCTCTTGGCCACAAGCCACTCGCTTTGAAAAAGGACTATAAAAGAGCGATCCTCTGGAGAAGACCCTGAGTACTCCCCACGGATGACCACCCTTCCATTGGCTGGCCCACCATGACCTTGGTCTCGTCTGTTGGTAGCTACTTCCCCCTTCCCCTCCTTTTCTCTCTCTATACTCCGTTTCCTATATCTCTCCCCTCTAGCGCAACTGAATTGTTTGGCATTCAATAAAAATGCATTGCTGTTGTTGAATAAACTGATTTGTCCCCCGCTATTTACCTGTTTGCACCTCTGAGATCGAACAATCCTCGGCCTGTGTTGGCAGATGGTGACACACCCCCACCCCCCCCCCCCCCCCATCCCCCATGCCCCTGCTTCTCCCAGTTGATTGCTGATCGTGGTGTGACATGGAATGGAACATCCCTTGGGCCAGTCCAGCCCAGCTGTCCCATCCCTGTTCCCTCAGGAACACTTGCCCATCCCAAGTCCATGGGTTGGAGGGGCTTGCAGACACGCCTCGTGGGGCGAGCACTGTGACAAGGACAGGAGAACAGAACAACATTTACACTTACCAAGGGCAGAGAACAGAAGAGCACAGTCTTGGAGAAACGCACAAAGGATGTAGCCGAGGCAAACGGAGCGTGCACAAAACGCAAGGAGAATGTCAGCTCAGCTCTGCAAGGCTGACAAAAGCAGAAGTTATACACAACAATAATATTGCCCTTCCTCAAAAGCGGGGATCAAAGAGCAGTCACCTAAAAAGGACAGTGCATGTTGAAGACACACTCCAAAGAACCATAGAAGGACTTGTGAGAAGGGGTGCAATTATGGCAAATAAATTCCAGGTGGGGTTAACTAATGAATACATCATCAGTGTGAGTGATAAAAGCTCCGATTGCCTGGTGGCCAGTGCACTCGAGTAGATGAAGGATTGCCCAAGTGACCACCATGGTGTAATAAAGAATACCTGCTCTCAAATCCTCAAAACTGTGTTCAAAAGCTGCTATCCAGCAGATTTCAGTATCAGTGGTGTCCCTGACTCCATTATGCCCCTTGCACACTTTCACGAGGGCCCCTTGGTTCCACGAGGCCCTGCTGGATAACAGTGGACCCTTGGTTCCATTTGGGTCTGTACTGTCAAAATGGCCTCCTTAGTTCTGCACTGCCACAATGCTCTCTCCTTGGTGCCACGAGGCCTTGGTGTGTCACAACAGCCTCTCGGTTCCATGAACTGCCATAGTGTCAGCACGGTCTCTTGCATCTGCAGTATCACGATGGACAATTGGTTACAAGCAGCCCCGCTGTGTCACAACGACTACTTGGTTCATGAGGCCCCACAGTGTCACCATGGCCCCTTGGTTCCCCGAGGCCTCGCTGTAGAACAATGGCCTCTCAGTTCCAGGAGGTTTTGTACTGTCAACAGTGCTCTCCTTGGTTCTACAGTGGCTGCTTGCTTCCATAATTCTTCCTCAGTGTCACAGTGGTCTCCTTGGTTCCATGAGGCTCTGCAATGTCCCAATATCCCATCGTTTCCATGAGCTTCTGTCCCATCAACCATGTCCTTTGCTCCAGTGAGGCCCCGCAACGGCACACCGGACCCTTGGCTCCATGAGGTTCCATAGTGTAACATGGGTGCCTTGATTCCAAGGGGTTCTGCTGGGTCACACTGGACCCTTGGTTCCATGAGGTTCCGTGGTATCGCCATGGTTTCCCTGGATCCGCAGTAGCGCTACGGACCATAGGTTTCATGCAGCTTTGCTGTGCTACAGTGGCTCCTTGGTTCCATCAAGTGCCACTGTGTAACAAGGGAATCTTGGTCCCATGAGGTTCTGGACTGTCACAATGGTGTCCTTGGTTCTGGACTCTAACAACGGACCCTTGGTTCCACGAGGTTCCATTACGTCACAATGCTCTCCTTGGTTCCACAAGGCCTTGCTTTGTCACAATGGACCCTTGGTTCCATGAGCTTCCGTAGTGTAACCATGGTCTCCTGGGATCTGCATTGTCACAATGGACAATTGGTTGCATGGGAGCCTGCTGTGTCACAAGAGAGCCTTAGCTCCATGAGGTTCTGGACTGTCACAGTGGTCTCCCTGCTTCAACGAGGCCCTGGAGTGTCTCGAGGGCTGCTTGGTTCTGTGAGCTTCCACAACGTCCCAATGGTCTCCTTGTTTCTGCAGTGTCATAGTGGACTCTTGGTTCCATTAGGTTCCTAAATGTCACAGGTCTCCTTGGTTCCATGTGGCCCTGCTGTGTCACCACAGCCCCTTGGTTCCAGGAGTTTCTGGGCTGTCAACAGTGGTTCCTTTGTTCCAATCAGGCACCGCTGTGTCACACTGCACCCTGGCTTCCATGAAGTTCTTCAGTGTCACAGTGGCCCCTTGGATCCATGCGGTCCCATAGTGTCACCATGGTCTTCTTGGACCTGCATTGTCATCAGGGACCATTGGTTCCATGTGGCCTGGCTGTGTCACAGTGATGTGGATTCCGTAATTGCCTTCAGTGTCACAATGGAGCCTTGTTTCTGTGAGGCTCTGAACTGTCACAACTGTCTCCTTGGTTCCATCAGCCCCCGCTGTGTCACAAGGGTCCCCTTGGTTCCATGAGCACACCAAAGCTTTGCATAAACATTGAGCAGCACCTGCTTAACACACCTGGGAACATCTGTCTGCATTCAAAAGACAGGTCACAGCTGAGAAAGGCACCAGCAGCTTCCATCTGCAACAGAGATGCAGGGAAAGGACAAGGACAGAGAATTCAGCTGCAAGACTCCGAGAATTCTGCATCCAGACATCATTTCTGGTCCCACTGTCCCTAGTAGAAAGGTGTCATCATTCCAGGTTCCAGGCAGCCTGTACTCAGCATGTGCTTCTACAGTGGGGGTTTGTCGTTTAGGAAAACCTGCTCAGGCTTTTCCCTTCTTTCCTCACAAACAGGAATACTTGTCCTGGGCCTGGATGCAGGCACAGCCCTGAGGAGAGCACGTGGGACATGGTGCAGTGGGCAGGGACAGCCAGCTGCAGAGTTCAGGGGGAAGGGCTTCTGGTGCAGGGCCAGGCATGTCAGTCCCAGCTGGGCCATGTCAGACATGTCCCCAGGCTGGGCTTGGGGAGCAGCTTGTCCAAACAGGGTCAGCCTGGCAAGGGGCTCATTCTTCAGTGGGCCCACACCTCCTAAGGAGACATTCAGCATCAAGATCACCTGGGGAATGCCTAAGTTGCTTCTTCTTTGAACTGAAAAAGAAAAATTACTCCCTTTTATAAAACTGAAAATCATGAGCTGTACCTTGAAATCTTCCTCCTTAAGAGAACTCCAAAGTGACTCCAAGCAGCTGCACAAGGCCTGGAGACTGGAAGACATTGGAAAGAAGACAAAGAGCTCCTGAGGGTTTTCTGTATTTTAATGATCCCCAACGGTGGATTTGGGGCTGAGTCCAGGAGCCCCAGGCACTGAGAGAAGGTTGAAGAAGCTGCTCAAGGAGTCAGAAGCAAAACTCCAAGTCCCTTGGAGCATCACTGGCCCCACTGAGGGCAGGGACTGCCAAAGGCTCCCCAGGGAGTGGTGAGAGCAGATCCTTGAGGCCAGGATTGCAGGAGCCCGAGGCTGTGAGCAGGGAACTGCAATGCTGAGCAAGGCCTGGGCTGGTTGGAGGAAGCAGAAAGGCCAAGGCCTGAGCCCAGGCCTGGGCCAGCAGGGCCTGTCCCTCACAGGTGGCTCGGGGCTGTTCCTGGAGCACTGGGATGGGAGAGGCAGCAAGGACAAATGTCATCAAGCTGTGTGACACTCCAGATGCTCATGGAACCAAGGGCCAGTGTGACACAGCGGGGCCTCATGGAAACAAGAGGCCGTGCTGAGCCTGCGCGCCTGTAACACCCCAGAACACTGAAATGCTGAGGGTGAGCAAAGGCTCCTTTACTCGAGTTTGGTGCAGAGTAGAAACCCCAGCCAGATATTCTCAAGAGGTCAAAACGACACAAAAGTGTACTGGAAAAATACAGAAAACCGAGCTCCTTTGGCAAATGATTTCATACAACATCCAATTCAACGTGCATCACTTAGCGTAGCAGGAACATCATTAACTCGGCCCATGTAAGATGGAAACCTTTAGGCATAAAAATGTTAAACTACCCAAAAACATTCCAGTAAAAGAGGATAAGAAGGTTAAAAGAGAAAAAAGAGACAGAAAGACAGAAGATCTCCAGATAGATATGCAGAGAGCTACCAGCTGCTAGGCTTCCAGTGTGGCTGAGACACAGACCCAGGAGATTTCAGGATTCAGACCAGGGCTTGACGTCATGCCCGATTTTTTAAATCCCTAGCGTTTTCTAAGCTCTCCTCTTTTCAGGGACATCTGCTTTCTTACCACGCACTGCTGTGTTTCATTGCCTTTGTGTGGGATTGATTGACGGCTCAGCCAATCAGAGCTGGGTGGGCGCTGCCCCTGCTGTGTGCTTGATTGACGGCTCAGCCAATCAGAGCTGGCTGGGCGGTGACCCTGCTGTGTGATTGATTGACGGCTCAACCAATCAGAGCTGGCTGGGCGCTGCCCCTGCTGTGTGATTGATTGACGGCTCAGGCAGTCACAGCTGGGTTTGCTCTGCCCCTGCTGTGTGATTGGCAGATCTGCCAGGCCATGGCTGGGGACGGGGTTCTGTCCCACCTCATTCCAAGGTCTGTCCCAGCCCCGGCCCCACTCGGCCATTCCGAGCATCCCGACGGGTCTGGGGACATTGATGTCATCCAGCCTCTGACAGCGACCATGGGGACACTGCGGAACCTCATGGAACCAAAGAGACCATTTTGACACTCTGGTGCCTCATGCAATCAGGGGCACCTTTGTGAGACTCAGGACCCCAATGGAACCAAGGGTCAGTGATGAAGCTGTGCGGCCCAGAGAACCAAGGAGCCTTTGTTACACAGCAGGGCCACATGGAGCCCAGGGGCCGTGGTGACTCTGCAGGACCTTAGGGAAGCAAGGGGCCATTGTTTACACTACAGAAGCAGGGAGAATATTGTGACAAGGAGAATATCGGGACACTACAGGGACTCCTGGAATCAAGGAGAACATTGTGACACTGTGAGGCCCCATGGAACCAAGGCAACATGGAACAGGTCTGGCTGGCTGGGCCTCCCCGGGGGCCACCTGGCAAGACTGGCTGATCCTGGAATGTTGAGGACTGCCTCTCATCAACTCCTGGAGCACTAAGGCTCTGTGCTTTCCTTCCTATGGAAAAGTACCAGCCCCTTTTGCAGGTTCCCACGGCTGAAACTGATATTCCCCCTGAAAAAGCACTACATACAAGGCTTGCTCCCAGCCAAAATCTGCTAGGAGTAACAGCTCTGGGTGGCCACCGTTTCCTGAGGGCTGCCTCTCATCTACCACTCTAAGGGTCGGTGTGAAGTTTCCCTCATTTTTGCCTCATGACCCTCTCAAGAAGACCTCAAGGACCCCCGCCCAGGTTGACTCTGGACAATGGTTTTCTGGCCTGCTTGAGGTGGGTGCTTGCCAAGGGACTCTTTGCAGGTGTGTTGTGCTCACTGGACTGTGCTGTCATGGTACCAGCTGAAGCCTGCATGTACTGCACGACCGCACCTGTCTCTTGGAGCACCACACAATGCTCCATAAATCTCCCCGCCTCTTGGCCACAAGCCACTCGCTTTGGAAAAGGACTACAAAAGAGCGATCCTCTGGAGAAGACCCTGAGTACTCCCCACGGATGACCACCCTTCCATTGGCTGGCCCACCATGACCTTGGTCTCGTCTGTTGGTAGCTACTTCCCCCTTCCCCTCCTTTTCTCTCTCTATACTCCGTTTCCTATATCTCTCCCCTCTAGCGCAACTGAATTGTTTGGCATTCAATAAAAATGCATTGCTGTTGTTGAATAAACTGATTTGTCCCCCGCTATTTACCTGTTTGCACCTCTGAGATCGAACAATCCTCGGCCTGTGTTGGCAGATGGTGACACACCCCCACCCCCCCCCCCCCCCATCCCCCATGCCCCTGCTTCTCCCAGTTGATTGCTGATCGTGGTGTGACATGGAATGGAACATCCCTTGGGCCAGTCCAGCCCAGCTGTCCCATCCCTGTTCCCTCAGGAACACTTGCCCATCCCAAGTCCATGGGTTGGAGGGGCTTGCAGACACGCCTCGTGGGGCGAGCACTGTGACAAGGACAGGAGAACAGAACAACATTTACACTTACCAAGGGCAGAGAACAGAAGAGCACAGTCTTGGAGAAACGCACAAAGGATGTAGCCGAGGCAAACGGAGCGTGCACAAAACGCAAGGAGAATGTCAGCTCAGCTCTGCAAGGCTGACAAAAGCAGAAGTTATACACAACAATAATATTGCCCTTCCTCAAAAGCGGGGATCAAAGAGCAGTCACCTAAAAAGGACAGTGCATGTTGAAGACACACTCCAAAGAACCATAGAAGGACTTGTGAGAAGGGGTGCAATTATGGCAAATAAATTCCAGGTGGGGTTAACTAATGAATACATCATCAGTGTGAGTGATAAAAGCTCCGATTGCCTGGTGGCCAGTGCACTCGAGTAGATGAAGGATTGCCCAAGTGTCCTGGTTTCGGCCAAATTTGGGGGAAAACCTCCAGGAGGAGCCCCCAGACAGCAAACCCCACGACTCCTCCCCCCCCCCCCCCCCCCCACCGGGTTCGGGAAGAATTTCCTTGGAGAAGAGTGGGAGAAAAAACCTGTTTATTTAACAAGCAAGACACTCCCCAGCACAGGGAAAAAAAAACAACACCAGCTGACAAAAAACTCTTTCACCGTTCTGAAGGGATGACAAGTTCAGTCTCTCTGGCGAGTGGTCGCGCAGTTATCAGTCTCTGGCGCTGGGGATGACTGCTGCAGGTGACAAAGTGTAGACTCCCGGTGTTTCTTGGGGTTCCCAGGTCCCCGTCCGTTCAGATGGTATCCAGGAGAGGGAGGGGACGGGGTGGAAGAGAAAACAGTCCAGGGAAAAAGTTGGACTGCCTAGCTGAACTAACTAATAAGCAGAAAGCAAGGGCAAAGCGAAGGAAAGAAAAAGGCAGAAGCGAGCAAGCAGGCAAGCAAGCAGGCAAGCAAGCAAGCAAGCAAGCAGGCAAGCAAGCAAGCAAGCAAGCAGGCAAGCAAGCAAGCCTAGCTAAAACCTCTCCTAAACATAGACCATGGGGGAGGTGAGCCGGCTGATAACAAGACAAAACAAAGCTTCACTCTCAGACTCAGTCCTGGAAGCACAGGACATAATACCAAACATAATCAGGACACACGATTGGAGATAGAAACACCATAACATCACCCTAGGACATTCCACCCCTTATCTCCATATCGTGAACATACTAAACAGCATGTAAAAACTTCAGCAAGTAGAAATTTCCATCTTTCACTTATTCGGACACATTTTCTTCCATCTCACTTGCTCAAACCTTCGACACTTACACCTTTCCTTCTATCTCACTTGCTCAGACCTTTGACACTTACATATTTCCTTCTGTCTCATGCTGCCTCACCCCACAATCAGATCTCCCTGAGGCACACATCGTGTTGTTCCATCTCTCTGCATTACCCACCATGTACAACCTGGTCCTTGAGCAAAGACAATCCCACGAATGGGTTTGTCTGTACTCGGGGCAGAATTGATCCAAACTGCCTTCCCTAACAAACCTCTGATATGTGCCACTGGGACTTTGTCTCCATCTACTATATTCAGGGACTCAGACTGGGCAGGGCCCGCTCGGTTGGTGGAACCCCGGGTGTTAACTAACCAAGTGGCCTTTGCTAAATGCTGCTCCCAGTTTTTGAATGATCCCCCACCCAATGCTCTCAAGGTGGTTTTTAACAGTCCATTGTACCTTTCCACCTTCCCTGCAGCTGGTGCATGGTAGGGGATATGGTACACCCACTCAATGCCATGTTCCCTAGCCCAAGTGTTGATAAGGCTATTCTTGAAATGAGTCCCATTGTCTGACTCAATCCTCTCAGGGGTGCCATGCCTCCAAAGGACCTGCTTTTCCAGGCCCAGGATGGTGTTACGGGCTGTAGCGTGAGACACAGGGTAGGTCTCCAACCATCCAGTGGTGGCTTCCACCATGGTCAGTACATAGCGCTTGCCTTGGCGTGTCTGGGGCAGTGTGATGTAGTCAATCTGCCAGGCCTCTCCATACTTGTACTTGGACCACCGCCCCCCATACCAGAGGGGCTTCACCCGCTTGGCTTGCTTGATGGCAGCGCACGTCTCACAGTCATGGATAACTTGAGAAATACTGTCCATGGTTAGATCCACCCCTCGGTCTCGTGCCACATATAAATGGGCCTGAGGCATCATGGGCCCATCGAGCCAGGAACAACTCTCCCTTGTGTTCCCAATCAAGGTCTATCTTCGACACCCCTATCTTTGCAGCCTGATCTACCTGCTGATTGTTTTTCTGCTCTTCATTAGCCCTACTTCTGGGAACATGGGCATCTACATGGCGAACCTTCACAGGTAATTTCTCTAACCAGGTAGCGATATCTTTCCACTCTTCGGCAGCCCAAATTGGTTTTCCTCTACGCTGCCAGTTAGCCTCTTTCCATCTCTCCAACCATCCCCACAGAGCATTGGCTACCATCCATGAATCGGTATAAAGGTAAAGCTTTGGCCACTTCTCTCTTTCAGCAATGTCTAAGGCCAGTTGAACCGTTTTGAGTTCAGCAAGTTGACTGGATCCACCCTCTCCTTCAGTGGCCTCTGCTACCCGTCGCGTGGGGCTCCATACGGCTGCTTTCCACCTCCGATTCATCCCCACAATGCGACAGGAACCGTCGGTGAATAGAGCATAGCGTGTTTCCTCTGCTGGCAGTTGGTTATATGGTGGAGCTTCTTCAGCCCGTGTCACTGGTTCTTGTTCCTCATCTGTGACACCAAAACTTTCACCTTCAGGCCAATTTGTAATTACTTCCAAAATCCCAGGGCGATTCAGTTTTCCAATCCGGGTGCGCTGTGTAATGAGGGCAATCCACTTGCTCCATGTAGCACTGGTGGCATGGTGGGTTGAGGGAACCTTTCCTCTGAACATCCACCCCAGCACTGGTAGTCGGGGTGCCAGAAGGAGTTGTGCTTCTGTGCCAACCACCTCTGAGGCTGCTTGGACCCCTTCGTAGGCAGCCAAGATCTCCTTCTCTGTTGGGGTGTAGTTAGCTTCAGACCCTCTGTAGCTCCGACTCCAAAATCCTAATGGTCGGCCTCGAGTCTCACCAGGCACCTTCTGCCACAGGCTCCAGGACAGACCATGGTTCCCGGCTGCAGAGTAGAGCACGTTCTTCACATCTGGTCCCGTCCTGACTGGGCCAAGGGCTACTGCATGAGCAATTTCCTGCTTTATCTGGGCAAAAGCTTGTTGCTGCTCAGGGCCCCAATGGAAATCGTTCTTCTTGCGGGTGACCAGGTAAAGAGGGCTCACAATCTGACTGTACTCAGGAATGTGCATCCTCCAAAAACCTATGGCGCCTAAGAAAGCTTGTGTCTCCTTCTTGTTGGTTGGTGGGGACATAGCTGTGATTTTGTTGATGACATCAGTAGGAATCTGACGCCGTCCATCTTGCCACTTCACTCCCAGGAACTGGATCTCTCGAGCAGGTCCCTTAACTTTACTCTTCTTGATGGCGAAGCCGGCTTCCAGGAGGATTTGGATGATTCTCTCTCCTTTCTTGAACACTTCTGCTGCTGTGTTCCCCCACACAATGATATCATCAATATATTGTAAATGTTCTGGAGCCTCACCTTTTTCTAGTGTAGTCTGGATCAGTCCATGGCAGATAGTAGGACTGTGCTTCCACCCCTGGGGCAGTCGATTCCAGGTGTACTGCACTCCCCTCCATGTGAAAGCGAACTGAGGCCTGCACTCTGCTGCCAGAGGAATGGAGAAAAATGCATTGGCGATATCGATAGTGGCGTACCACTTTGCTGCCTTGGACTCCAGCTCGTACTGCAGTTCCAGCATGTCTGGCACGGCAGCGCTCAGTGGTGGAGTCACCTCATTCAATGCACGATAGTCTACGGTCAGTCTCCATTCTCCTTAGAATTACCATGGCACTTCTCTTTCAGGTACTTTGCCACCTCAGCTGGGTTCTGAATTTGTTCACATGGAAAATCCCAGGATGTAGGGTCAGAAAATTCCTTTAAGATTTGGCCCATATCCTCCCATTTCCCACACCATTCAGGATTCCTCACGCCTGGCTCTACTCTGGGGTCAGGGGTCTCAGCCCCTCTAGAAATCTCAGCTCTCATTCTAGAGAAACTGCAGACTGTATAGAGAAAGCTTACTATATTAAACACCAGAAAGATGGTCTCTTTAACACTCAGGGGGAACTGAACATTCTCTAATAGGGATGTAACAAATTCAGAGGAGAAGAAGGAGAACAAAGGCTGAAAAGCCTCATCCCCTGCTTCTCCTCTAACAAGCTGAGTACACAACCACAACCAAGAACCATACATTCCTGGAACAGACTCCAGCACCTTTATAAATCTCCTGCAGGCCATTAAAACCAAGCCCAGCCCGATGGATATTTTGGTCAATGCCCCTCTACTACAGAAACTACGCATTAGGGACAATACTGGAGCTATTTCTGGATAAGCAAATAAACCCAGGGACCACAGAGGTATTAAGACCTCAAAAAACCCTAGGGACAAAGAACCCATGCAGGCCTCCACCCCAAAAGACATGAATTCCAACAACATAGCCAATAACTGCTCTATACCAACACAAAAGAATTTGAACCAAATTATTATTATTAGAACAGGGTTTTTTCCCACTTTCTCAAGCCTCGAGTTGGGCGCCAATATATTTGTCCTGGTTTCGGCCAAATTTGGGGGAAAACCTCCAGGAGGAGCCCCCAGACAGCAAACCCCACGACTCCTCCCCCCCCCACCCCACCGGGTTCGGGAAGAATTTCCTTGGAGAAGAGTGGGAGAAAAAACCTGTTTATTTAACAAGCAAGACACTCCCCAGCACAGGGAAAAAAAAACAACACCAGCTGACAAAAAACTCTTTCACCGTTCTGAAGGGATGACAAGTTCAGTCTCTCTGGCGAGTGGTCGCGCAGTTATCAGTCTCTGGCGCTGGGGATGACTGCTGCAGGTGACAAAGTGTAGACTCCCGGTGTTTCTTGGGGTTCCCAGGTCCCCGTCCGTTCAGATGGTATCCAGGAGAGGGAGGGGACGGGGTGGAAGAGAAAACAGTCCAGGGAAAAAGTTGGACTGCCTAGCTGAACTAACTAATAAGCAGAAAGCAAGGGCAAAGCGAAGGAAAGAAAAAGGCAGAAGCGAGCAAGCAGGCAAGCAAGCAGGCAAGCAAGCAAGCAAGCAAGCAGGCAAGCAAGCAAGCAAGCAAGCAGGCAAGCAAGCAAGCCGAGCTAAAACCTCTCCTAAACATAGACCATGGGGGAGGTGAGCCGGCTGATAACAAGACAAAACAAAGCTTCACTCTCAGACTCAGTCCTGGAAGCACAGGACATAATACCAAACATAATCAGGACACACGATTGGAGATAGAAACACCATAACATCACCCTAGGACACCAAGTGACCACCATGGTGTAATAAAGAATACCTGCTCTGAAATCCTCAAAACTGTGTTCAAAAGTTGCTATCCAGCAGATTTCAGTATCAGTGGTGTCCCTGACTCCATTATGCCCCTTGCACACTTTCACGAGGGCCCCTTGGTTCCACGAGGCCCTGCTGGATAACAGTGGACCCTTGGTTCCATTTGGGTCTGTACTGTCAAAATGGCCTCCTTAGTTCTGCACTGCCACAATGCTCTCTCCTTGGTGCCACGAGGCCTTGGTGTGTCACAACAGCCTCTCGGTTCCATGAACTGCCATAGTGTCAGCACGGTCTCTTGCATCTGCAGTATCACGATGGACAATTGGTTACAAGCAGCCCCGCTGTGTCACAACGACTACTTGGTTCATGAGGCCCCACAGTGTCACCATGGCCCCTTGGTTCCCCGAGGCCTCGCTGTAGAACAATGGCCTCTCAGTTCCAGGAGGTTTTGTACTGTCAACAGTGCTCTCCTTGGTTCTACAGTGGCTGCTTGCTTCCATAATTCTTCCTCAGTGTCACAGTGGTCTCCTTGGTTCCATGAGGCTCTGCAATGTCCCAATATCCCATCGTTTCCATGAGCTTCTGTCCCATCAACCATGTCCTTTGCTCCAGTGAGGCCCCGCAACGGCACACCGGACCCTTGGCTCCATGAGGTTCCATAGTGTAACATGGGTGCCTTGATTCCAAG
Source organism: Sturnus vulgaris (assembly GCF_052056855.1). NCBI lineage: Eukaryota > Metazoa > Chordata > Aves > Passeriformes > Sturnidae > Sturnus > Sturnus vulgaris. Next base: position 456,689 of record NW_028276272.1, read on the forward strand.
GGGTTCTGCTGGGTCACACTGGACCCTTGGTTCCATGAGGTTCCGTGGTATCGCCATGGTTTCCCTGGATCCGCAGTAGCGCTACGGACCATAGGTTTCATGCAGCTTTGCTGTGCTACAGTGGCTCCTTGGTTCCATCAAGTGCCACTGTGTAACAAGGGAATCTTGGTCCCATGAGGTTCTGGACTGTCACAATGGTGTCCTTGGTTCTGGACTCTAACAACGGACCCTTGGTTCCACGAGGTTCCATTACGTCACAATGCTCTCCTTGGTTCCACAAGGCCTTGCTTTGTCACAATGGACCCTTGCTTCCATGAGCTTCCGTAGTGTAACCATGGTCTCCTGGGATCTGCATTGTCACAATGGACAATTGGTTGCATGGGAGCCTGCTGTGTCACAAGAGAGCCTTAGCTCCATGACGTTCTGGACTGTCACAGTGGTCTCCCTGCTTCAACGAGGCCCTGGAGTGTCTCGAGGGCTGCTTGGTTCTGTGAGCTTCCACAACGTCCCAATGGTCTCCTTGTTTCTGCAGTGTCATAGTGGACTCTTGGTTCCATGAGGTTCCTAAATGTCACAGGTCTCCTTGGTTCCATGTGGCCCTGCTGTGTCACCACAGCCCCTTGGTTCCAGGAGTTTCTGGGCTGTCAGCAGTGGTTCCTTTGTTCCAATCAGGCACCGCTGTGTCACACTGCACCCTGGCTTCCATGAAGTTCTTCAGTGTCACAGTGGCCCCTTGGATCCATGCGGTCCCATAGTGTCACCATGGTCTCCTTGGACCTGCATTGTCATCAGGGACCATTGGTTCCATGTGGCCTGGCTGTGTCACAGTGATGTGGATTCCGTAATTGCCTTCAGTGTCACAATGGAGCCTTGTTTCTGTGAGGCTCTGAACTGTCACAACTGTCTCCTTGGTTCCATCAGCCCCCGCTGTGTCACAAGGGTCCCCTTGGTTCCATGAGCACACCAAAGCTTTGCATAAACATTGAGCAGCACCTGCTTAACACACCTGGGAACATCTGTCTGCATTCAAAAGACAGGTCACAGCTGAGAAAGGCACCAGCAGCTTCCATCTGCAACAGAGATGCAGGGAAAGGACAAGGACAGAGAATTCAGCTGCAAGACTCCGAGAATTCTGCATCCAGACATCATTTCTGGTCCCACTGTCCCTAGTAGAAAGGTGTCATCATTCCAGGTTCCAGGCAGCCTGTACTCAGCATGTGCTTCTACAGTGGGGGTTTGTCGTTTAGGAAAACCTGCTCAGGCTTTTCCCTTCTTTCCTCACAAACAGGAATACTTGTCCTGGGCCTGGATGCAGGCAGAGCCCTGAGGAGAGCACGTGGGACATGGTGCAGTGGGCAGGGACAGCCAGCTGCAGAGTTCAGGGGGAAGGGCTTCTGGTGCAGGGCCAGGCATGTCAGTCCCAGCTGGGCCATGTCAGACATGTCCCCAGGCTGGGCTTGGGGAGCAGCTTGTCCAAACAGGGTCAGCCTGGCAAGGGGCTCATTCTTCAGTGGGCCCACACCTCCTAAGGAGACATTCAGCATCAAGATCACCTGGGGAATGCCTAAGTTGCTTCTTCTTTGAACTGAAAAAGAAAAATTACTCCCTTTTATAAAACTGAAAATCATGAGCTGTACCTTGAAATCTTCCTCCTTAAGAGAACTCCAAAGTGACTCCAAGCAGCTGCACAAGGCCTGGAGACTGGAAGACATTGGAAAGAAGACAAAGAGCTCCTGAGGGTTTTCTGTATTTTAATGATCCCCAACGGTGGATTTGGGGCTGAGTCCAGGAGCCCCAGGCACTGAGAGAAGGTTGAAGAAGCTGCTCAAGGAGTCAGAAGCAAAACTCCAAGTCCCTTGGAGCATCACTGGCCCCACTGAGGGCAGGGACTGCCAAAGGCTCCCCAGGGAGTGGTGAGAGCAGATCCTTGAGGCCAGGATTGCAGGAGCCCGAGGCTGTGAGCAGGGAACTGCAATGCTGAGCAAGGCCTGGGCTGGTTGGAGGAAGCAGAAAGGCCAAGGCCTGAGCCCAGGCCTGGGCCAGCAGGGCCTGTCCCTCACAGGTGGCTCGGGGCTATTCCTGGAGCACTGGGATGGGAGAGGCAGCAAGGACAAATGTCATCAAGCTGTGTGACACTCCAGATGCTCATGGAACCAAGGGCCAGTGTGACACAGCAGGGCCTCATGGAAACAAGAGGCCGTGCTGAGCCTGCGCGCCTGTAACACCCCAGAACACTGAAATGCTGAGGGTGAGCAAAGGTTCCTTTACTCGAGTTTGGTGCAGAGTAGAAACCCCAGCCAGATATTCTCAAGAGGTCAAAACGACACAAAAGTGTACTGGAAAAATACAGAAAACCGAGCTCCTTTGGCAAATGATTTCATACAACATCCAATTCAACGTGCATCACTTAGCGTAGCAGGAACATCATTAACTCGGCCCATGTAAGATGGAAACCTTTAGGCATAAAAATGTTAAACTACCCAAAAACATTCCAGTAAAAGAGGATAAGAAGGTTAAAAGAGAAAAAAGAGACAGAAAGACAGAAGATCTCCAGATAGATATGCAGAGAGCTACCAGCTGCTAGGCTTCCAGTGTGGCTGAGACACAGACCCAGGAGATTTCAGGATTCAGACCAGGGCTTGACGTCATGCCCGATTTTTTAAATCCCTAGCGTTTTCTAAGCTCTCCTCTTTTCAGGGACATCTGCTTTCTTACCACGCACTGCTGTGTTTCATTGCCTTTGTGTGGGATTGATTGACGGCTCAGCCAATCAGAGCTGGGTGGGCGCTGCCCCTGCTGTGTGCTTGATTGACGGCTCAGCCAATCAGAGCTGGCTGGGCGGTGACCCTGCTGTGTGCTTGATTGACGGCTCAACCAATCAGAGCTGGCTGGGCGCGGCCCCTGCTGTGTGATTGATTGACGGCTCAACCAATCAGAGCTGGCTGGGCGCTGCCCCTGCTGTGTGATTGATTGACGGCTCAGCCAATCAGAGCTGGCTGGGCGCTGCCCCTGCTGTGTGATTGATTGACGGCTCAGGCAGTCACAGCTGGGTTTGCTCTGCCCCTGCTGTGTGATTGGCAGATCTGCCAGGCCATGGCTGGGGACGGGGCTCTGTCCCACCTCATTCCAAGGTCTGTCCCAGCCCCGGCCCCACTTGGGCATTCCGAGCATCCCGACGGGTCTGGGGACATTGATGTCATCCAGCCTCTGACAGCGACCATGGGGACACTGCGGAACCTCATGGAACCAAAGAGACCATTTTGACACTCTGGTGCCTCATGCAATCAGGGGCACCTTTGTGAGACTCAGGACCCCAATGGAACCAAGGGTCAGTGATGAAGCTGTGCGGCCCAGAGAACCAAGGAGCCTTTGTTACACAGCAGGGCCACATGGAGCCCAGGGGCCATGGTGGCTCTGCAGGACCTTAGGGAAGCAAGGGGCCATTGTTTACACTACAGAAGCAGGGAGAATATTGTGACAAGGAGAATATCGGGACACTACAGGGACTCCTGGAATCAAGGAGAACATTGTGACACTGTGAGGCCCCATGGAACCAAGGCAACATGGAACAGGTCTGGCTGGCTGGGCCTCCCGGGGGCCACCTGGCAAGACTGGCTGATCCTGGAATGTTGAGGACTGCCTCTCATCAGCTCCTGGAGCACTAAGGCTCTGTGCTTTCCTTCCTATGGAAAAGTACCAGCCCCTTTTGCAGGTTCCCACGGCTGAAACCGATATTCCCCCTGAAAAAGCACTACATACAAGGCTTGCTCCCAGCCAAAATCTGCTAGGAGTAACAGCTCTGGGTGGCCACCGTTTCCTGAGGGCTGCCTCTCATCTACCACTCTAAGGGTCGGTGTGAAGTTTCCCTCATTTTTGCCTCATGACCCTCTCAAGAAGACCTCAAGGACCCCCGCCCAGGTTGACTCTGGACAATGGTTTTCTGGCCTGCTTGAGGTGGGTGCTTGCCAAGGGACTCTTTGCAGGTGTGTTGTGCTCACTGGACTGTGCTGTCATGGTACCAGCTGAAGCCTGCATGTACTGCACGACCGCACCTGTCTCTTGGAGCACCACACAATGCTCCATAAATCTCCCCGCCTCTTGGCCACAAGCCACTCGCTTTGAAAAAGGACTATAAAAGAGCGATCCTCTGGAGAAGACCCTGAGTACTCCCCACGGATGACCACCCTTCCATTGGCTGGCCCACCATGACCTTGGTCTCGTCTGTTGGTAGCTACTTCCCCCTTCCCCTCCTTTTCTCTCTCTATACTCCGTTTCCTATATCTCTCCCCTCTAGCGCAACTGAATTGTTTGGCATTCAATAAAAATGCATTGCTGTTGTTGAATAAACTGATTTGTCCCCCGCTATTTACCTGTTTGCACCTCTGAGATCGAACAATCCTCGGCCTGTGTTGGCAGATGGTGACACACCCCCACCCCCCCCCCCCCCCATCCCCCATGCCCCTGCTTCTCCCAGTTGATTGCTGATCGTGGTGTGACATGGAATGGAACATCCCTTGGGCCAGTCCAGCCCAGCTGTCCCATCCCTGTTCCCTCAGGAACACTTGCCCATCCCAAGTCCATGGGTTGGAGGGGCTTGCAGACACGCCTCGTGGGGCGAGCACTGTGACAAGGACAGGAGAACAGAACAACATTTACACTTACCAAGGGCAGAGAACAGAAGAGCACAGTCTTGGAGAAACGCACAAAGGATGTAGCCGAGGCAAACGGAGCGTGCACAAAACGCAAGGAGAATGTCAGCTCAGCTCTGCAAGGCTGACAAAAGCAGAAGTTATACACAACAATAATATTGCCCTTCCTCAAAAGCGGGGATCAAAGAGCAGTCACCTAAAAAGGACAGTGCATGTTGAAGACACACTCCAAAGAACCATAGAAGGACTTGTGAGAAGGGGTGCAATTATGGCAAATAAATTCCAGGTGGGGTTAACTAATGAATACATCATCAGTGTGAGTGATAAAAGCTCCGATTGCCTGGTGGCCAGTGCACTCGAGTAGATGAAGGATTGCCCAAGTGACCACCATGGTGTAATAAAGAATACCTGCTCTCAAATCCTCAAAACTGTGTTCAAAAGCTGCTATCCAGCAGATTTCAGTATCAGTGGTGTCCCTGACTCCATTATGCCCCTTGCACACTTTCACGAGGGCCCCTTGGTTCCACGAGGCCCTGCTGGATAACAGTGGACCCTTGGTTCCATTTGGGTCTGTACTGTCAAAATGGCCTCCTTAGTTCTGCACTGCCACAATGCTCTCTCCTTGGTGCCACGAGGCCTTGGTGTGTCACAACAGCCTCTCGGTTCCATGAACTGCCATAGTGTCAGCACGGTCTCTTGCATCTGCAGTATCACGATGGACAATTGGTTACAAGCAGCCCCGCTGTGTCACAACGACTACTTGGTTCATGAGGCCCCACAGTGTCACCATGGCCCCTTGGTTCCCCGAGGCCTCGCTGTAGAACAATGGCCTCTCAGTTCTAGGAGGTTTTGTACTGTCAACAGTGCTCTCCTTGGTTCTACAGTGGCTGCTTGCTTCCATAATTCTTCCTCAGTGTCACAGTGGTCTCCTTGGTTCCATGAGGCTCTGCAATGTCCCAATATCCCATCGTTTCCATGAGCTTCTGTCCCATCAACCATGTCCTTTGCTCCAGTGAGGCCCCGCAACGGCACACCGGACCCTTGGCTCCATGAGGTTCCATAGTGTAACATGGGTGCCTTGATTCCAAGAGGTTCTGCTGGGTCACACTGGACCCTTGGTTCCATGAGGTTCCGTGGTATCGCCATGGTTTCCCTGGATCCGCAGTAGCGCTACGGACCATAGGTTTCATGCAGCTTTGCTGTGCTACAGTGGCTCCTTGGTTCCATCAAGTGCCACTGTGTAACAAGGGAATCTTGGTCCCATGAGGTTCTGGACTGTCACAATGGTGTCCTTGGTTCTGGACTCTAACAACGGACCCTTGGTTCCACGAGGTTCCATTACGTCACAATGCTCTCCTTGGTTCCACAAGGCCTTGCTTTGTCACAATGGACCCTTGCTTCCATGAGCTTCCGTAGTGTAACCATGGTCTCCTGGGATCTGCATTGTCACAATGGACAATTGGTTGCATGGGAGCCTGCTGTGTCACAAGAGAGCCTTAGCTCCATGAGGTTCTGGACTGTCACAGTGGTCTCCCTGCTTCAACGAGGCCCTGGAGTGTCTCGAGGGCTGCTTGGTTCTGTGAGCTTCCACAACGTCCCAATGGTCTCCTTGTTTCTGCAGTGTCATAGTGGACTCTTGGTTCCATGAGGTTCCTAAATGTCACAGGTCTCCTTGGTTCCATGTGGCCCTGCTGTGTCACCACAGCCCCTTGGTTCCAGGAGTTTCTGGGCTGTCAACAGTGGTTCCTTTGTTCCAATCAGGCACCGCTGTGTCACACTGCACCCTGGCTTCCATGAAGTTCTTCAGTGTCACAGTGGCCCCTTGGATCCATGCGGTCCCATAGTGTCACCATGGTCTCCTTGGACCTGCATTGTCATCAGGGACCATTGGTTCCATGTGGCCTGGCTGTGTCACAGTGATGTGGATTCCGTAATTGCCTTCAGCGTCACAATGGAGCCTTGTTTCTGTGAGGCTCTCAACTGTCACAACTGTCTCCTTGGTTCCATCAGCCCCCGCTGTGTCACAAGGGTCCCCTTGGTTCCATGAGCACACCAAAGCTTTGCATAAACATTGAGCAGCACCTGCTTAACACACCTGGGAACATCTGTCTGCATTCAAAAGACAGGTCACAGCTGAGAAAGGCACCAGCAGCTTCCATCTGCAACAGAGATGCAGGGAAAGGACAAGGACAGAGAATTCAGCTGCAAGACTCCGAGAATTCTGCATCCAGACATCATTTCTGGTCCCACTGTCCCTAGTAGAAAGGTGTCATCATTCCAGGTTCCAGGCAGCCTGTACTCAGCATGTGCTTCTACAGTGGGGGTTTGTCGTTTAGGAAAACCTGCTCAGGCTTTTCCCTTCTTTCCTCACAAACAGGAATACTTGTCCTGGGCCTGGATGCAGGCACAGCCCTGAGGAGAGCACGTGGGACATGGTGCAGTGGGCAGGGACAGCCAGCTGCAGAGTTCAGGGGGAAGGGCTTCTGGTGCAGGGCCAGGCATGTCAGTCCCAGCTGGGCCATGTCAGACATGTCCCCAGGCTGGGCTTGGGGAGCAGCTTGTCCAAACAGGGTCAGCCTGCAAGGGGCTCATTCTTCAGTGGGCCCACACCTCCTAAGGAGACATTCAGCATCAAGATCACCTGGGGAATGCCTAAGTTGCTTCTTCTTTGAACTGAAAAAGAAAAATTACTCCCTTTTATAAAACTGAAAATCATGAGCTGTACCTTGAAATCTTCCTCCTTAAGAGAACTCCAAAGTGACTCCAAGCAGCTGCACAAGGCCTGGAGACTGGAAGACATTGGAAAGAAGACAAAGAGCTCCTGAGGGTTTTCTGTATTTTAATGATCCCCAACGGTGGATTTGGGGCTGAGTCCAGGAGCCCCAGGCACTGAGAGAAGGTTGAAGAAGCTGCTCAAGGAGTCAGAAGCAAAACTCCAAGTCCCTTGGAGCATCACTGGCCCCACTGAGGGCAGGGACTGCCAAAGGCTCCCCAGGGAGTGGTGAGAGCAGATCCTTGAGGCCAGGATTGCAGGAGCCCGAGGCTGTGAGCAGGGAACTGCAATGCTGAGCAAGGCCTGGGCTGGTTGGAGGAAGCAGAAAGGCCAAGGCCTGAGCCCAGGCCTGGGCCAGCAGGGCCTGTCCCTCACAGGTGGCTCGGGGCTATTCCTGGAGCACTGGGATGGGAGAGGCAGCAAGGACAAATGTCATCAAGCTGTGTGACACTCCAGATGCTCATGGAACCAAGGGCCAGTGTGACACAGCGGGGCCTCATGGAAACAAGAGGCCGTGCTGAGCCTGCGCGCCTGTAACACCCCAGAACACTGAAATGCTGAGGGTGAGCAAAGGTTCCTTTACTCGAGTTTGGTGCAGAGTAGAAACCCCAGCCAGATATTCTCAAGAGGTCAAAACGACACAAAAGTGTACTGGAAAAATACAGAAAACCGAGCTCCTTTGGTAAATGATTTCATACAACATCCAATTCAACGTGCATCACTTAGCGTAGCAGGAACATCATTAACTCGGCCCATGTAAGATGGAAACCTTTAGGCATAAAAATGTTAAACTACCCAAAAACATTCCAGTAAAAGAGGATAAGAAGGTTAAAAGAGAAAAAAGAGACAGAAAGACAGAAGATCTCCAGATAGATATGCAGAGAGCTACCAGCTGCTAGGCTTCCAGTGTGGCTGAGACACAGACCCAGGAGATTTCAGGATTCAGACCAGGGCTTGACGTCATGCCCGATTTTTTAAATCCCTAGCGTTTTCTAAGCTCTCCTCTTTTCAGGGACATCTGCTTTCTTACCACGCACTGCTGTGTTTCATTGCCTTTGTGTGGGATTGATTGACGGCTCAGCCAATCAGAGCTGGGTGGGCGCTGCCCCTGCTGTGTGCTTGATTGACGGCTCAGCCAATCAGAGCTGGCTGGGCGGTGACCCTGCTGTGTGATTGATTGACGGCTCAACCAATCAGAGCTGGCTGGGCGCGGCCCCTGCTGTGTGATTGATTGACGGCTCAACCAATCAGAGCTGGCTGGGCGCTGCCCCTGCTGTGTGATTGATTGACGGCTCAGCCAATCAGAGCTGGCTGGGCGCTGCCCCTGCTGTGTGATTGATTGACGGCTCAGGCAGTCACAGCTGGGTTTGCTCTGCCCCTGCTGTGTGATTGGCAGATCTGCCAGGCCATGGCTGGGGACGGGGCTCTGTCCCACCTCATTCCAAGGTCTGTCCCAGCCCCGGCCCCACTCGGGCATTCCGAGCATCCCGACGGGTCTGGGGACATTGATGTCATCCAGCCTCTGACAGCGACCATGGGGACACTGCGGAACCTCATGGAACCAAAGAGACCATTTTGACACTCTGGTGCCTCATGCAATCAGGGGCACCTTTGTGAGACTCAGGACCCCAACGGAACCAAGGGTCAGTGATGAAGCTGTGCGGCCCAGAGAACCAAGGAGCCTTTGTTACACAGCAGGGCCACATGGAGCCCAGGGGCCGTGGTGACTCTGCAGGACCTTAGGGAAGCAAGGGGCCATTGTTTACACTACAGAAGCAGGGAGAATATTGTGACAAGGAGAATATCGGGACACTACAGGGACTCCTGGAATCAAGGAGAACATTGTGACACTGTGAGGCCCCATGGAACCAAGGCAACATGGAACAGGTCTGGCTGGCTGGGCCTCCCGGGGGCCACCTGGCAAGACTGGCTGATCCTGGAATGTTGAGGACTGCCTCTCATCAGCTCCTGGAGCACTAAGGCTCTGTGCTTTCCTTCCTATGGAAAAGTACCAGCCCCTTTTGCAGGTTCCCACGGCTGAAACTGATATTCCCCCTGAAAAAGCACTACATACAAGGCTTGCTCCCAGCCAAAATCTGCTAGGAGTAACAGCTCTGGGTGGCCACCGTTTCCTGAGGGCTGCCTCTCATCTACCACTCTAAGGGTCGGTGTGAAGTTTCCCTCATTTTTGCCTCATGACCCTCTCAAGAAGACCTCAAGGACCCCCGCCCAGGTTGACTCTGGACAATGGTTTTCTGGCCTGCTTGAGGTGGGTGCTTGCCAAGGGACTCTTTGCAGGTGTGTTGTGCTCACTGGACTGTGCTGTCATGGTACCAGCTGAAGCCTGCATGTACTGCACGACCGCACCTGTCTCTTGGAGCACCACACAATGCTCCATAAATCTCCCCGCCTCTTGGCCACAAGCCACTCGCTTTGGAAAAGGACTATAAAAGAGCGATCCTCTGGAGAAGACCCTGAGTACTCCCCACGGATGACCACCCTTCCATTGGCTGGCCCACCATGACCTTGGTCTCGTCTGTTGGTAGCTACTTCCCCCTTCCCCTCCTTTTCTCTCTCTATACTCCGTTTCCTATATCTCTCCCCTCTAGCGCAACTGAATTGTTTGGCATTCAATAAAAATGCATTGCTGTTGTTGAATAAACTGATTTGTCCCCCGCTATTTACCTGTTTGCACCTCTGAGATCGAACAATCCTCGGCCTGTGTTGGCAGATGGTGACACACCCCCACCCCCACCCCCCCCCCCCATCCCCCATGCCCCTGCTTCTCCCAGTTGATTGCTGATCGTGGTGTGACATGGAATGGAACATCCCTTGGGCCAGTCCAGCCCAGCTGTCCCATCCCTGTTCCCTCAGGAACACTTGCCCACCCCAAGTCCATGGGTTGGAGGGGCTTGCAGACACGCCTCGTGGGGCGAGCACTGTGACAAGGACAGGAGAACAGAACAACATTTACACTTACCAAGGGCAGAGAACAGAAGAGCACAGTCTTGGAGAAACGCACAAAGGATGTAGCCGAGGCAAACGGAGCGTGCACAAAACGCAAGGAGAATGTCAGCTCAGCTCTGCAAGGCTGACAAAAGCAGAAGTTATACACAACAATAATATTGCCCTTCCTCAAAAGCGGGGATCAAAGAGCAGTCACCTAAAAAGGACAGTGCATGTTGAAGACACACTCCAAAGAACCATAGAAGGACTTGTGAGAAGGGGTGCAATTATGGCAAATAAATTCCAGGTGGGGTTAACTAATGAATACATCATCAGTGTGAGTGATAAAAGCTCCGATTGCCTGGTGGCCAGTGCACTCGAGTAGATGAAGGATTGCCCAAGTGACCACCATGGTGTAATAAAGAATACCTGCTCTCAAATCCTCAAAACTGTGTTCAAAAGCTGCTATCCAGCAGATTTCAGTATCAGTGGTGTCCCTGACTCCATTATGCCCCTTGCACACTTTCACGAGGGCCCCTTGGTTCCACGAGGCCCTGCTGGATAACAGTGGACCCTTGGTTCCATTTGGGTCTGTACTGTCAAAATGGCCTCCTTAGTTCTGCACTGCCACAATGCTCTCTCCTTGGTGCCACGAGGCCTTGGTGTGTCACAACAGCCTCTCGGTTCCATGAACTGCCATAGTGTCAGCACGGTCTCTTGCATCTGCAGTATCACGATGGACAATTGGTTACAAGCAGCCCCGCTGTGTCACAACGACTACTTGGTTCATGAGGCCCCACAGTGTCACCATGGCCCCTTGGTTCCCCGAGGCCTCGCTGTAGAACAATGGCCTCTCAGTTCCAGGAGGTTTTGTACTGTCAACAGTGCTCTCCTTGGTTCTACAGTGGCTGCTTGCTTCCATAATTCTTCCTCAGTGTCACAGTGGTCTCCTTGGTTCCATGAGGCTCTGCAATGTCCCAATATCCCATCGTTTCCATGAGCTTCTGTCCCATCAACCATGTCCTTTGCTCCAGTGAGGCCCCGCAACGGCACACCGGACCCTTGGCTCCATGAGGTTCCATAGTGTAACATGGGTGCCTTGATTCCAAGAGGTTCTGCTGGGTCACACTGGACCCTTGGTTCCATGAGGTTCCGTGGTATCGCCATGGTTTCCCTGGATCCGCAGTATCGCTACGGACCATAGGTTTCATGCAGCTTTGCTGTGCTACAGTGGCTCCTTGGTTCCATCAAGTGCCACTGTGTAACAAGGGAATCTTGGTCCCATGAGGTTCTGGACTGTCACAATGGTGTCCTTGGTTCTGGACTCTAACAACGGACCCTTGGTTCCACGAGGTTCCATTACGTCACAATGCTCTCCTTGGTTCCACAAGGCCTTGCTTTGTCACAATGGACCCTTGGTTCCATGAGCTTCCGTAGTGTAACCATGGTCTCCTGGGATCTGCATTGTCACAATGGACAATTGGTTGCATGGGAGCCTGCTGTGTCACAAGAGAGCCTTAGCTCCATGAGGTTCTGGACTGTCACAGTGGTCTCCCTGCTTCAACGAGGCCCTGGAGTGTCTCGAGGGCTGCTTGGTTCTGTGAGCTTCCACAACGTCCCAATGGTCTCCTTGTTTCTGCAGTGTCATAGTGGACTCTTGGTTCCATTAGGTTCCTAAATGTCACAGGTCTCCTTGGTTCCATGTGGCCCTGCTGTGTCACCACAGCCCCTTGGTTCCAGGAGTTTCTGGGCTGTCAGCAGTGGTTCCTTTGTTCCAATCAGGCACCGCTGTGTCACACTGCACCCTGGCTTCCATGAAGTTCTTCAGTGTCACAGTGGCCCCTTGGATCCATGCGGTCCCATAGTGTCACCATGGTCTCCTTGGACCTGCATTGTCATCAGGGACCATTGGTTCCATGTGGCCTGGCTGTGTCACAGTGATGTGGATTCCGTAATTGCCTTCAGTGTCACAATGGAGCCTTGTTTCTGTGAGGCTCTGAACTGTCACAACTGTCTCCTTGGTTCCATCAGCCCCCGCTGTGTCACAAGGGTCCCCTTGGTTCCATGAGCACACCAAAGCTTTGCATAAACATTGAGCAGCACCTGCTTAACACACCTGGGAACATCTGTCTGCATTCAAAAGACAGGTCACAGCTGAGAAAGGCACCAGCAGCTTCCATCTGCAACAGAGATGCAGGGAAAGGACAAGGACAGAGAATTCAGCTGCAAGACTCCGAGAATTCTGCATCCAGACATCATTTCTGGTCCCACTGTCCCTAGTAGAAAGGTGTCATCATTCCAGGTTCCAGGCAGCCTGTACTCAGCATGTGCTTCTACAGTGGGGGTTTGTCGTTTAGGAAAACCTGCTCAGGCTTTTCCCTTCTTTCCTCACAAACAGGAATACTTGTCCTGGGCCTGGATGCAGGCAGAGCCCTGAGGAGAGCACGTGGGACATGGTGCAGTGGGCAGGGACAGCCAGCTGCAGAGTTCAGGGGGAAGGGCTTCTGGTGCAGGGCCAGGCATGTCAGTCCCAGCTGGGCCATGTCAGACATGTCCCCAGGCTGGGCTTGGGGAGCAGCTTGTCCAAACAGGGTCAGCCTGGCAAGGGGCTCATTCTTCAGTGGGCCCACACCTCCTAAGGAGACATTCAGCATCAAGATCACCTGGGGAATGCCTAAGTTGCTTCTTCTTTGAACTGAAAAAGAAAAATTACTCCCTTTTATAAAACTGAAAATCATGAGCTGTACCTTGAAATCTTCCTCCTTAAGAGAACTCCAAAGTGACTCCAAGCAGCTGCACAAGGCCTGGAGACTGGAAGACATTGGAAAGAAGACAAAGAGCTCCTGAGGGTTTTCTGTATTTTAATGATCCCCAACGGTGGATTTGGGGCTGAGTCCAGGAGCCCCAGGCACTGAGAGAAGGTTGAAGAAGCTGCTCAAGGAGTCAGAAGCAAAACTCCAAGTCCCTTGGAGCATCAGTGGCCCCACTGAGGGCAGGGACTGCCAAAGGCTCCCCAGGGAGTGGTGAGAGCAGATCCTTGAGGCCAGGATTGCAGGAGCCCGAGGCTGTGAGCAGGGAACTGCAATGCTGAGCAAGGCCTGGGCTGGTTGGAGGAAGCAGAAAGGCCAAGGCCTGAGCCCAGGCCTGGGCCAGCAGGGCCTGTCCCTCACAGGTGGCTCGGGGCTGTTCCTGGAGCACTGGGATGGGAGAGGCAGCAAGGACAAATGTCATCAAGCTGTGTGACACTCCAGATGCTCATGGAACCAAGGGCCAGTGTGACACAGCGGGGCCTCATGGAAACAAGAGGCCGTGCTGAGCCTGCGCGCCTGTAACACCCCAGAACACTGAAATGCTGAGGGTGAGCAAAGGCTCCTTTACTCGAGTTTGGTGCAGAGTAGAAACCCCAGCCAGATATTCTCAAGAGGTCAAAACGACACAAAAGTGTACTGGAAAAATACAGAAAACCGAGCTCCTTTGGCAAATGATTTCATACAACATCCAATTCAACGTGCATCACTTAGCGTAGCAGGAACATCATTAACTCGGCCCATGTAAGATGGAAACCTTTAGGCATAAAAATGTTAAACTACCCAAAAACATTCCAGTAAAAGAGGATAAGAAGGTTAAAAGAGAAAAAAGAGACAGAAAGACAGAAGATCTCCAGATAGATATGCAGAGAGCTACCAGCTGCTAGGCTTCCAGTGTGGCTGAGACACAGACCCAGGAGATTTCAGGATTCAGACCAGGGCTTGACGTCATGCCCGATTTTTTAAATCCCTAGCGTTTTCTAAGCTCTCCTCTTTTCAGGGACATCTGCTTTCTTACCACGCACTGCTGTGTTTCATTGCCTTTGTGTGGGATTGATTGACGGCTCAGCCAATCAGAGCTGGGTGGGCGCTGCCCCTGCTGTGTGCTTGATTGACGGCTCAGCCAATCAGAGCTGGCTGGGCGGTGACCCTGCTGTGTGATTGATTGACGGCTCAACCAATCAGAGCTGGCTGGGCGCTGCCCCTGCTGTGTGATTGATTGATGGCTCAGGCAGTCACAGCTGGGTTTGCTCTGCCCCTGCTGTGTGATTGGCAGATCTGCCAGGCCATGGCTGGGGACGGGGTTCTGTCCCACCTCATTCCAAGGTCTGTCCCAGCCCCGGCCCCACTCGGCCATTCCGAGCATCCCGACGGGTCTGGGGACATTGATGTCATCCAGCCTCTGACAGCGACCATGGGGACACTGCGGAACCTCATGGAACCAAAGAGACCATTTTGACACTCTGGTGCCTCATGCAATCAGGGGCACCTTTGTGAGACTCAGGACCCCAATGGAACCAAGGGTCAGTGATGAAGCTGTGCGGCCCAGAGAACCAAGGAGCCTTTGTTACACAGCAGGGCCACATGGAGCCCAGGGGCCGTGGTGACTCTGCAGGACCTTAGGGAAGCAAGGGGCCATTGTTTACACTACAGAAGCAGGGAGAATATTGTGACAAGGAGAATATCGGGACACTACAGGGACTCCTGGAATCAAGGAGAACATTGTGACACTGTGAGGCCCCATGGAACCAAGGCAACATGGAACAGGTCTGGCTGGCTGGGCCTCCCCGGGGGCCACCTGGCAAGACTGGCTGATCCTGGAATGTTGAGGACTGCCTCTCATCAGCTCCTGGAGCACTAAGGCTCTGTGCTTTCCTTCCTATGGAAAAGTACCAGCCCCTTTTGCAGGTTCCCACGGCTGAAACTGATATTCCCCCTGAAAAAGCACTACATACAAGGCTTGCTCCCAGCCAAAATCTGCTAGGAGTAACAGCTCTGGGTGGCCACCGTTTCCTGAGGGCTGCCTCTCATCTACCACTCTAAGGGTCGGTGTGAAGTTTCCCTCATTTTTGCCTCATGACCCTCTCAAGAAGACCTCAAGGACCCCCGCCCAGGTTGACTCTGGACAATGGTTTTCTGGCCTGCTTGAGGTGGGTGCTTGCCAAGGGACTCTTTGCAGGTGTGTTGTGCTCACTGGACTGTGCTGTCATGGTACCAGCTGAAGCCTGCATGTACTGCACGACCGCACCTGTCTCTTGGAGCACCACACAATGCTCCATAAATCTCCCCGCCTCTTGGCCACAAGCCACTCGCTTTGGAAAAGGACTACAAAAGAGCGATCCTCTGGAGAAGACCCTGAGTACTCCCCACGGATGACCACCCTTCCATTGGCTGGCCCACCATGACCTTGGTCTCGTCTGTTGGTAGCTACTTCCCCCTTCCCCTCCTTTTCTCTCTCTATACTCCGTTTCCTATATCTCTCCCCTCTAGCGCAACTGAATTGTTTGGCATTCAATAAAAATGCATTGCTGTTGTTGAATAAACTGATTTGTCCCCCGCTATTTACCTGTTTGCACCTCTGAGATCGAACAATCCTCGGCCTGTGTTGGCAGATGGTGACACACCCCCACCCCCCCCCCCCCATCCCCCATGCCCCTGCTTCTCCCAGTTGATTGCTGATCGTGGTGTGACATGGAATGGAACATCCCTTGGGCCAGTCCAGCCCAGCTGTCCCATCCCTGTTCCCTCAGGAACACTTGCCCATCCCAAGTCCATGGGTTGGAGGGGCTTGCAGACACGCCTCGTGGGGCGAGCACTGTGACAAGGACAGGAGAACAGAACAACATTTACACTTACCAAGGGCAGAGAACAGAAGAGCACAGTCTTGGAGAAACGCACAAAGGATGTAGCCGAGGCAAACGGAGCGTGCACAAAACGCAAGGAGAATGTCAGCTCAGCTCTGCAAGGCTGACAAAAGCAGAAGTTATACACAACAATAATATTGCCCTTCCTCAAAAGCGGGGATCAAAGAGCAGTCACCTAAAAAGGACAGTGCATGTTGAAGACACACTCCAAAGAACCATAGAAGGACTTGTGAGAAGGGGTGCAATTATGGCAAATAAATTCCAGGTGGGGTTAACTAATGAATACATCATCAGTGTGAGTGATAAAAGCTCCGATTGCCTGGTGGCCAGTGCACTCGAGTAGATGAAGGATTGCCCAAGTGTCCTGGTTTCGGCCAAATTTGGGGGAAAACCTCCAGGAGGAGCCCCCAGACAGCAAACCCCACGACTCCTCCCCCCCCCCCCCCACCGGGTTCGGGAAGAATTTCCTTGGAGAAGAGTGGGAGAAAAAACCTGTTTATTTAACAAGCAAGACACTCCCCAGCACAGGGAAAAAAAAACAACACCAGCTGACAAAAAACTCTTTCACCGTTCTGAAGGGATGACAAGTTCAGTCTCTCTGGCGAGTGGTCGCGCAGTTATCAGTCTCTGGCGCTGGGGATGACTGCTGCAGGTGACAAAGTGTAGACTCCCGGTGTTTCTTGGGGTTCCCAGGTCCCCGTCCGTTCAGATGGTATCCAGGAGAGGGAGGGGACGGGGTGGAAGAGAAAACAGTCCAGGGAAAAAGTTGGACTGCCTAGCTGAACTAACTAATAAGCAGAAAGCAAGGGCAAAGCGAAGGAAAGAAAAAGGCAGAAGCGAGCAAGCAGGCAAGCAAGCAGGCAAGCAAGCAAGCAAGCAAGCAGGCAAGCAAGCAAGCAAGCAAGCAGGCAAGCAAGCAAGCCGAGCTAAAACCTCTCCTAAACATAGACCATGGGGGAGGTGAGCCGGCTGATAACAAGACAAAACAAAGCTTCACTCTCAGACTCAGTCCTGGAAGCACAGGACATAATACCAAACATAATCAGGACACACGATTGGAGATAGAAACACCATAACATCACCCTAGGACACCAAGTGACCACCGTGGTGTAATAAAGAATACCTGCTCTCAAATCCTCAAAACTGTGTTCAAAAGCTGCTATCCAGCAGATTTCAGTATCAGTGGTGTCCCTGACTCCATTATGCCCCTTGCACACTTTCACGAGGGCCCCTTGGTTCCACGAGGCCCTGCTGGATAACAGTGGACCCTTGGTTCCATTTGGGTCTGTACTGTCAAAATGGCCTCCTTAGTTCTGCACTGCCACAATGCTCTCTCCTTGGTGCCACGAGGCCTTGGTGTGTCACAACAGCCTCTCGGTTCCATGAACTGCCATAGTGTCAGCACGGTCTCTTGCATCTGCAGTATCACGATGGACAATTGGTTACAAGCAGCCCCGCTGTGTCACAACGACTACTTGGTTCATGAGGCCCCACAGTGTCACCATGGCCCCTTGGTTCCCCGAGGCCTCGCTGTAGAACAATGGCCTCTCAGTTCCAGGAGGTTTTGTACTGTCAACAGTGCTCTCCTTGGTTCTACAGTGGCTGCTTGCTTCCATAATTCTTCCTCAGTGTCACAGTGGTCTCCTTGGTTCCATGAGGCTCTGCAATGTCCCAATATCCCATCGTTTCCATGAGCTTCTGTCCCATCAACCATGTCCTTTGCTCCAGTGAGGCCCCGCAACGGCACACCGGACCCTTGGCTCCATGAGGTTCCATAGTGTAACATGGGTGCCTTGATTCCAAGGGGTTCTGCTGGGTCACACTGGACCCTTGGTTCCATGAGGTTCCGTGGTATCGCCATGGTTTCCCTGGATCCGCAGTAGCGCTACGGACCATAGGTTTCATGCAGCTTTGCTGTGCTACAGTGGCTCCTTGGTTCCATCAAGTGCCACTGTGTAACAAGGGAATCTTGGTCCCATGAGGTTCTGGACTGTCACAATGGTGTCCTTGGTTCTGGACTCTAACAACGGACCCTTGGTTCCACGAGGTTCCATTACGTCACAATGCTCTCCTTGGTTCCACAAGGCCTTGCTTTGTCACAATGGACCCTTGGTTCCATGAGCTTCCGTAGTGTAACCATGGTCTCCTGGGATCTGCATTGTCACAATGGACAATTGGTTGCATGGGAGCCTGCTGTGTCACAAGAGAGCCTTAGCTCCATGAGGTTCTGGACTGTCACAGTGGTCTCCCTGCTTCAACGAGGCCCTGGAGTGTCTCGAGGGCTGCTTGGTTCTGTGAGCTTCCACAACGTCCCAATGGTCTCCTTGTTTCTGCAGTGTCATAGTGGACTCTTGGTTCCATTAGGTTCCTAAATGTCACAGGTCTCCTTGGTTCCATGTGGCCCTGCTGTGTCACCACAGCCCCTTGGTTCCAGGAGTTTCTGGGCTGTCAGCAGTGGTTCCTTTGTTCCAATCAGGCACCGCTGTGTCACACTGCACCCTGGCTTCCATGAAGTTCTTCAGTGTCACAGTGGCCCCTTGGATCCATGCGGTCCCATAGTGTCACCATGGTCTCCTTGGACCTGCATTGTCATCAGGGACCATTGGTTCCATGTGGCCTGGCTGTGTCACAGTGATGTGGATTCCGTAATTGCCTTCAGTGTCACAATGGAGCCTTGTTTCTGTGAGGCTCTCAACTGTCACAACTGTCTCCTTGGTTCCATCAGCCCCCGCTGTGTCACAAGGGTCCCCTTGGTTCCATGAGCACACCAAAGCTTTGCATAAACATTGAGCAGCACCTGCTTAACACACCTGGGAACATCTGTCTGCATTCAAAAGACAGGTCACAGCTGAGAAAGGCACCAGCAGCTTCCATCTGCAACAGAGATGCAGGGAAAGGACAAGGACAGAGAATTCAGCTGCAAGACTCCGAGAATTCTGCATCCAGACATCATTTCTGGTCCCACTGTCCCTAGTAGAAAGGTGTCATCATTCCAGGTTCCAGGCAGCCTGTACTCAGCATGTGCTTCTACAGTGGGGGTTTGTCGTTTAGGAAAACCTGCTCAGGCTTTTCCCTTCTTTCCTCACAAACAGGAATACTTGTCCTGGGCCTGGATGCAGGCAGAGCCCTGAGGAGAGCACGTGGGACATGGTGCAGTGGGCAGGGACAGCCAGCTGCAGAGTTCAGGGGGAAGGGCTTCTGGTGCAGGGCCAGGCATGTCAGTCCCAGCTGGGCCATGTCAGACATGTCCCCAGGCTGGGCTTGGGGAGCAGCTTGTCCAAACAGGGTCAGCCTGGCAAGGGGCTCATTCTTCAGTGGGCCCACACCTCCTAAGGAGACATTCAGCATCAAGATCACCTGGGGAATGCCTAAGTTGCTTCTTCTTTGAACTGAAAAAGAAAAATTACTCCCTTTTATAAAACTGAAAATCATGAGCTGTACCTTGAAATCTTCCTCCTTAAGAGAACTCCAAAGTGACTCCAAGCAGCTGCACAAGGCCTGGAGACTGGAAGACATTGGAAAGAAGACAAAGAGCTCCTGAGGGTTTTCTGTATTTTAATGATCCCCAACGGTGGATTTGGGGCTGAGTCCAGGAGCCCCAGGCACTGAGAGAAGGTTGAAGAAGCTGCTCAAGGAGTCAGAAGCAAAACTCCAAGTCCCTTGGAGCATCACTGGCCCCACTGAGGGCAGGGACTGCCAAAGGCTCCCCAGGGAGTGGTGAGAGCAGATCCTTGAGGCCAGGATTGCAGGAGCCCGAGGCTGTGAGCAGGGAACTGCAATGCTGAGCAAGGCCTGGGCTGGTTGGAGGAAGCAGAAAGGCCAAGGCCTGAGCCCAGGCCTGGGCCAGCAGGGCCTGTCCCTCACAGGTGGCTCGGGGCTGTTCCTGGAGCACTGGGATGGGAGAGGCAGCAAGGACAAATGTCATCAAGCTGTGTGACACTCCAGATGCTCATGGAACCAAGGGCCAGTGTGACACAGCGGGGCCTCATGGAAACAAGAGGCCGTGCTGAGCCTGCGCGCCTGTAACACCCCAGAACACTGAAATGCTGAGGGTGAGCAAAGGCTCCTTTACTCGAGTTTGGTGCAGAGTAGAAACCCCAGCCAGATATTCTCAAGAGGTCAAAACGACACAAAAGTGTACTGGAAAAATACAGAAAACCGAGCTCCTTTGGCAAATGATTTCATACAACATCCAATTCAACGTGCATCACTTAGCGTAGCAGGAACATCATTAACTCGGCCCATGTAAGATGGAAACCTTTAGGCATAAAAATGTTAAACTACCCAAAAACATTCCAGTAAAAGAGGATAAGAAGGTTAAAAGAGAAAAAAGAGACAGAAAGACAGAAGATCTCCAGATAGATATGCAGAGAGCTACCAGCTGCTAGGCTTCCAGTGTGGCTGAGACACAGACCCAGGAGATTTCAGGATTCAGACCAGGGCTTGACGTCATGCCCGATTTTTTAAATCCCTAGCGTTTTCTAAGCTCTCCTCTTTTCAGGGACATCTGCTTTCTTACCACGCACTGCTGTGTTTCATTGCCTTTGTGTGGGATTGATTGACGGCTCAGCCAATCAGAGCTGGGTGGGCGCTGCCCCTGCTGTGTGCTTGATTGACGGCTCAGCCAATCAGAGCTGGCTGGGCGGTGACCCTGCTGTGTGATTGATTGACGGCTCAACCAATCAGAGCTGGCTGGGCGCTGCCCCTGCTGTGTGATTGATTGATGGCTCAGGCAGTCACAGCTGGGTTTGCTCTGCCCCTGCTGTGTGATTGGCAGATCTGCCAGGCCATGGCTGGGGACGGGGTTCTGTCCCACCTCATTCCAAGGTCTGTCCCAGCCCCGGCCCCACTCGGCCATTCCGAGCATCCCGACGGGTCTGGGGACATTGATGTCATCCAGCCTCTGACAGCGACCATGGGGACACTGCGGAACCTCATGGAACCAAAGAGACCATTTTGACACTCTGGTGCCTCATGCAATCAGGGGCACCTTTGTGAGACTCAGGACCCCAATGGAACCAAGGGTCAGTGATGAAGCTGTGCGGCCCAGAGAACCAAGGAGCCTTTGTTACACAGCAGGGCCACATGGAGCCCAGGGGCCGTGGTGACTCTGCAGGACCTTAGGGAAGCAAGGGGCCATTGTTTACACTACAGAAGCAGGGAGAATATTGTGACAAGGAGAATATCGGGACACTACAGGGACTCCTGGAATCAAGGAGAACATTGTGACACTGTGAGGCCCCATGGAACCAAGGCAACATGGAACAGGTCTGGCTGGCTGGGCCTCCCCGGGGGCCACCTGGCAAGACTGGCTGATCCTGGAATGTTGAGGACTGCCTCTCATCAGCTCCTGGAGCACTAAGGCTCTGTGCTTTCCTTCCTATGGAAAAGTACCAGCCCCTTTTGCAGGTTCCCACGGCTGAAACTGATATTCCCCCTGAAAAAGCACTACATACAAGGCTTGCTCCCAGCCAAAATCTGCTAGGAGTAACAGCTCTGGGTGGCCACCGTTTCCTGAGGGCTGCCTCTCATCTACCACTCTAAGGGTCGGTGTGAAGTTTCCCTCATTTTTGCCTCATGACCCTCTCAAGAAGACCTCAAGGACCCCCGCCCAGGTTGACTCTGGACAATGGTTTTCTGGCCTGCTTGAGGTGGGTGCTTGCCAAGGGACTCTTTGCAGGTGTGTTGTGCTCACTGGACTGTGCTGTCATGGTACCAGCTGAAGCCTGCATGTACTGCACGACCGCACCTGTCTCTTGGAGCACCACACAATGCTCCATAAATCTCCCCGCCTCTTGGCCACAAGCCACTCGCTTTGGAAAAGGACTACAAAAGAGCGATCCTCTGGAGAAGACCCTGAGTACTCCCCACGGATGACCACCCTTCCATTGGCTGGCCCACCATGACCTTGGTCTCGTCTGTTGGTAGCTACTTCCCCCTTCCCCTCCTTTTCTCTCTCTATACTCCGTTTCCTATATCTCTCCCCTCTAGCGCAACTGAATTGTTTGGCATTCAATAAAAATGCATTGCTGTTGTTGAATAAACTGATTTGTCCCCCGCTATTTACCTGTTTGCACCTCTGAGATCGAACAATCCTCGGCCTGTGTTGGCAGATGGTGACACACCCCCACCCCCCCCCCCCCCCCATCCCCCATGCCCCTGCTTCTCCCAGTTGATTGCTGATCGTGGTGTGACATGGAATGGAACATCCCTTGGGCCAGTCCAGCCCAGCTGTCCCATCCCTGTTCCCTCAGGAACACTTGCCCATCCCAAGTCCATGGGTTGGAGGGGCTTGCAGACACGCCTCGTGGGGCGAGCACTGTGACAAGGACAGGAGAACAGAACAACATTTACACTTACCAAGGGCAGAGAACAGAAGAGCACAGTCTTGGAGAAACGCACAAAGGATGTAGCCGAGGCAAACGGAGCGTGCACAAAACGCAAGGAGAATGTCAGCTCAGCTCTGCAAGGCTGACAAAAGCAGAAGTTATACACAACAATAATATTGCCCTTCCTCAAAAGCGGGGATCAAAGAGCAGTCACCTAAAAAGGACAGTGCATGTTGAAGACACACTCCAAAGAACCATAGAAGGACTTGTGAGAAGGGGTGCAATTATGGCAAATAAATTCCAGGTGGGGTTAACTAATGAATACATCATCAGTGTGAGTGATAAAAGCTCCGATTGCCTGGTGGCCAGTGCACTCGAGTAGATGAAGGATTGCCCAAGTGACCACCATGGTGTAATAAAGAATACCTGCTCTCAAATCCTCAAAACTGTGTTCAAAAGCTGCTATCCAGCAGATTTCAGTATCAGTGGTGTCCCTGACTCCATTATGCCCCTTGCACACTTTCACGAGGGCCCCTTGGTTCCACGAGGCCCTGCTGGATAACAGTGGACCCTTGGTTCCATTTGGGTCTGTACTGTCAAAATGGCCTCCTTAGTTCTGCACTGCCACAATGCTCTCTCCTTGGTGCCACGAGGCCTTGGTGTGTCACAACAGCCTCTCGGTTCCATGAACTGCCATAGTGTCAGCACGGTCTCTTGCATCTGCAGTATCACGATGGACAATTGGTTACAAGCAGCCCCGCTGTGTCACAACGACTACTTGGTTCATGAGGCCCCACAGTGTCACCATGGCCCCTTGGTTCCCCGAGGCCTCGCTGTAGAACAATGGCCTCTCAGTTCCAGGAGGTTTTGTACTGTCAACAGTGCTCTCCTTGGTTCTACAGTGGCTGCTTGCTTCCATAATTCTTCCTCAGTGTCACAGTGGTCTCCTTGGTTCCATGAGGCTCTGCAATGTCCCAATATCCCATCGTTTCCATGAGCTTCTGTCCCATCAACCATGTCCTTTGCTCCAGTGAGGCCCCGCAACGGCACACCGGACCCTTGGCTCCATGAGGTTCCATAGTGTAACATGGGTGCCTTGATTCCAAGGGGTTCTGCTGGGTCACACTGGACCCTTGGTTCCATGAGGTTCCGTGGTATCGCCATGGTTTCCCTGGATCCGCAGTAGCGCTACGGACCATAGGTTTCATGCAGCTTTGCTGTGCTACAGTGGCTCCTTGGTTCCATCAAGTGCCACTGTGTAACAAGGGAATCTTGGTCCCATGAGGTTCTGGACTGTCACAATGGTGTCCTTGGTTCTGGACTCTAACAACGGACCCTTGGTTCCACGAGGTTCCATTACGTCACAATGCTCTCCTTGGTTCCACAAGGCCTTGCTTTGTCACAATGGACCCTTGGTTCCATGAGCTTCCGTAGTGTAACCATGGTCTCCTGGGATCTGCATTGTCACAATGGACAATTGGTTGCATGGGAGCCTGCTGTGTCACAAGAGAGCCTTAGCTCCATGAGGTTCTGGACTGTCACAGTGGTCTCCCTGCTTCAACGAGGCCCTGGAGTGTCTCGAGGGCTGCTTGGTTCTGTGAGCTTCCACAACGTCCCAATGGTCTCCTTGTTTCTGCAGTGTCATAGTGGACTCTTGGTTCCATTAGGTTCCTAAATGTCACAGGTCTCCTTGGTTCCATGTGGCCCTGCTGTGTCACCACAGCCCCTTGGTTCCAGGAGTTTCTGGGCTGTCAGCAGTGGTTCCTTTGTTCCAATCAGGCACCGCTGTGTCACACTGCACCCTGGCTTCCATGAAGTTCTTCAGTGTCACAGTGGCCCCTTGGATCCATGCGGTCCCATAGTGTCACCATGGTCTCCTTGGACCTGCATTGTCATCAGGGACCATTGGTTCCATGTGGCCTGGCTGTGTCACAGTGATGTGGATTCCGTAATTGCCTTCAGTGTCACAATGGAGCCTTGTTTCTGTGAGGCTCTCAACTGTCACAACTGTCTCCTTGGTTCCATCAGCCCCCGCTGTGTCACAAGGGTCCCCTTGGTTCCATGAGCACACCAAAGCTTTGCATAAACATTGAGCAGCACCTGCTTAACACACCTGGGAACATCTGTCTGCATTCAAAAGACAGGTCACAGCTGAGAAAGGCACCAGCAGCTTCCATCTGCAACAGAGATGCAGGGAAAGGACAAGGACAGAGAATTCAGCTGCAAGACTCCGAGAATTCTGCATCCAGACATCATTTCTGGTCCCACTGTCCCTAGTAGAAAGGTGTCATCATTCCAGGTTCCAGGCAGCCTGTACTCAGCATGTGCTTCTACAGTGGGGGTTTGTCGTTTAGGAAAACCTGCTCAGGCTTTTCCCTTCTTTCCTCACAAACAGGAATACTTGTCCTGGGCCTGGATGCAGGCAGAGCCCTGAGGAGAGCACGTGGGACATGGTGCAGTGGGCAGGGACAGCCAGCTGCAGAGTTCAGGGGGAAGGGCTTCTGGTGCAGGGCCAGGCATGTCAGTCCCAGCTGGGCCATGTCAGACATGTCCCCAGGCTGGGCTTGGGGAGCAGCTTGTCCAAACAGGGTCAGCCTGGCAAGGGGCTCATTCTTCAGTGGGCCCACACCTCCTAAGGAGACATTCAGCATCAAGATCACCTGGGGAATGCCTAAGTTGCTTCTTCTTTGAACTGAAAAAGAAAAATTACTCCCTTTTATAAAACTGAAAATCATGAGCTGTACCTTGAAATCTTCCTCCTTAAGAGAACTCCAAAGTGACTCCAAGCAGCTGCACAAGGCCTGGAGACTGGAAGACATTGGAAAGAAGACAAAGAGCTCCTGAGGGTTTTCTGTATTTTAATGATCCCCAACGGTGGATTTGGGGCTGAGTCCAGGAGCCCCAGGCACTGAGAGAAGGTTGAAGAAGCTGCTCAAGGAGTCAGAAGCAAAACTCCAAGTCCCTTGGAGCATCAGTGGCCCCACTGAGGGCAGGGACTGCCAAAGGCTCCCCAGGGAGTGGTGAGAGCAGATCCTTGAGGCCAGGATTGCAGGAGCCCGAGGCTGTGAGCAGGGAACTGCAATGCTGAGCAAGGCCTGGGCTGGTTGGAGGAAGCAGAAAGGCCAAGGCCTGAGCCCAGGCCTGGGCCAGCAGGGCCTGTCCCTCACAGGTGGCTCGGGGCTGTTCCTGGAGCACTGGGATGGGAGAGGCAGCAAGGACAAATGTCATCAAGCTGTGTGACACTCCAGATGCTCATGGAACCAAGGGCCAGTGTGACACAGCGGGGCCTCATGGAAACAAGAGGCCGTGCTGAGCCTGCGCGCCTGTAACACCCCAGAACACTGAAATGCTGAGGGTGAGCAAAGGCTCCTTTACTCGAGTTTGGTGCAGAGTAGAAACCCCAGCCAGATATTCTCAAGAGGTCAAAACGACACAAAAGTGTACTGGAAAAATACAGAAAACCGAGCTCCTTTGGCAAATGATTTCATACAACATCCAATTCAACGTGCATCACTTAGCGTAGCAGGAACATCATTAACTCGGCCCATGTAAGATGGAAACCTTTAGGCATAAAAATGTTAAACTACCCAAAAACATTCCAGTAAAAGAGGATAAGAAGGTTAAAAGAGAAAAAAGAGACAGAAAGACAGAAGATCTCCAGATAGATATGCAGAGAGCTACCAGCTGCTAGGCTTCCAGTGTGGCTGAGACACAGACCCAGGAGATTTCAGGATTCAGACCAGGGCTTGACGTCATGCCCGATTTTTTAAATCCCTAGCGTTTTCTAAGCTCTCCTCTTTTCAGGGACATCTGCTTTCTTACCACGCACTGCTGTGTTTCATTGCCTTTGTGTGGGATTGATTGACGGCTCAGCCAATCAGAGCTGGGTGGGCGCTGCCCCTGCTGTGTGCTTGATTGACGGCTCAGCCAATCAGAGCTGGCTGGGCGGTGACCCTGCTGTGTGATTGATTGACGGCTCAACCAATCAGAGCTGGCTGGGCGCTGCCCCTGCTGTGTGATTGATTGATGGCTCAGGCAGTCACAGCTGGGTTTGCTCTGCCCCTGCTGTGTGATTGGCAGATCTGCCAGGCCATGGCTGGGGACGGGGTTCTGTCCCACCTCATTCCAAGGTCTGTCCCAGCCCCGGCCCCACTCGGCCATTCCGAGCATCCCGACGGGTCTGGGGACATTGATGTCATCCAGCCTCTGACAGCGACCATGGGGACACTGCGGAACCTCATGGAACCAAAGAGACCATTTTGACACTCTGGTGCCTCATGCAATCAGGGGCACCTTTGTGAGACTCAGGACCCCAATGGAACCAAGGGTCAGTGATGAAGCTGTGCGGCCCAGAGAACCAAGGAGCCTTTGTTACACAGCAGGGCCACATGGAGCCCAGGGGCCGTGGTGACTCTGCAGGACCTTAGGGAAGCAAGGGGCCATTGTTTACACTACAGAAGCAGGGAGAATATTGTGACAAGGAGAATATCGGGACACTACAGGGACTCCTGGAATCAAGGAGAACATTGTGACACTGTGAGGCCCCATGGAACCAAGGCAACATGGAACAGGTCTGGCTGGCTGGGCCTCCCCGGGGGCCACCTGGCAAGACTGGCTGATCCTGGAATGTTGAGGACTGCCTCTCATCAGCTCCTGGAGCACTAAGGCTCTGTGCTTTCCTTCCTATGGAAAAGTACCAGCCCCTTTTGCAGGTTCCCACGGCTGAAACTGATATTCCCCCTGAAAAAGCACTACATACAAGGCTTGCTCCCAGCCAAAATCTGCTAGGAGTAACAGCTCTGGGTGGCCACCGTTTCCTGAGGGCTGCCTCTCATCTACCACTCTAAGGGTCGGTGTGAAGTTTCCCTCATTTTTGCCTCATGACCCTCTCAAGAAGACCTCAAGGACCCCCGCCCAGGTTGACTCTGGACAATGGTTTTCTGGCCTGCTTGAGGTGGGTGCTTGCCAAGGGACTCTTTGCAGGTGTGTTGTGCTCACTGGACTGTGCTGTCATGGTACCAGCTGAAGCCTGCATGTACTGCACGACCGCACCTGTCTCTTGGAGCACCACACAATGCTCCATAAATCTCCCCGCCTCTTGGCCACAAGCCACTCGCTTTGGAAAAGGACTACAAAAGAGCGATCCTCTGGAGAAGACCCTGAGTACTCCCCACGGATGACCACCCTTCCATTGGCTGGCCCACCATGACCTTGGTCTCGTCTGTTGGTAGCTACTTCCCCCTTCCCCTCCTTTTCTCTCTCTATACTCCGTTTCCTATATCTCTCCCCTCTAGCGCAACTGAATTGTTTGGCATTCAATAAAAATGCATTGCTGTTGTTGAATAAACTGATTTGTCCCCCGCTATTTACCTGTTTGCACCTCTGAGATCGAACAATCCTCGGCCTGTGTTGGCAGATGGTGACACACCCCCACCCCCCCCCCCCCCCCATCCCCCATGCCCCTGCTTCTCCCAGTTGATTGCTGATCGTGGTGTGACATGGAATGGAACATCCCTTGGGCCAGTCCAGCCCAGCTGTCCCATCCCTGTTCCCTCAGGAACACTTGCCCATCCCAAGTCCATGGGTTGGAGGGGCTTGCAGACACGCCTCGTGGGGCGAGCACTGTGACAAGGACAGGAGAACAGAACAACATTTACACTTACCAAGGGCAGAGAACAGAAGAGCACAGTCTTGGAGAAACGCACAAAGGATGTAGCCGAGGCAAACGGAGCGTGCACAAAACGCAAGGAGAATGTCAGCTCAGCTCTGCAAGGCTGACAAAAGCAGAAGTTATACACAACAATAATATTGCCCTTCCTCAAAAGCGGGGATCAAAGAGCAGTCACCTAAAAAGGACAGTGCATGTTGAAGACACACTCCAAAGAACCATAGAAGGACTTGTGAGAAGGGGTGCAATTATGGCAAATAAATTCCAGGTGGGGTTAACTAATGAATACATCATCAGTGTGAGTGATAAAAGCTCCGATTGCCTGGTGGCCAGTGCACTCGAGTAGATGAAGGATTGCCCAAGTGACCACCATGGTGTAATAAAGAATACCTGCTCTCAAATCCTCAAAACTGTGTTCAAAAGCTGCTATCCAGCAGATTTCAGTATCAGTGGTGTCCCTGACTCCATTATGCCCCTTGCACACTTTCACGAGGGCCCCTTGGTTCCACGAGGCCCTGCTGGATAACAGTGGACCCTTGGTTCCATTTGGGTCTGTACTGTCAAAATGGCCTCCTTAGTTCTGCACTGCCACAATGCTCTCTCCTTGGTGCCACGAGGCCTTGGTGTGTCACAACAGCCTCTCGGTTCCATGAACTGCCATAGTGTCAGCACGGTCTCTTGCATCTGCAGTATCACGATGGACAATTGGTTACAAGCAGCCCCGCTGTGTCACAACGACTACTTGGTTCATGAGGCCCCACAGTGTCACCATGGCCCCTTGGTTCCCCGAGGCCTCGCTGTAGAACAATGGCCTCTCAGTTCCAGGAGGTTTTGTACTGTCAACAGTGCTCTCCTTGGTTCTACAGTGGCTGCTTGCTTCCATAATTCTTCCTCAGTGTCACAGTGGTCTCCTTGGTTCCATGAGGCTCTGCAATGTCCCAATATCCCATCGTTTCCATGAGCTTCTGTCCCATCAACCATGTCCTTTGCTCCAGTGAGGCCCCGCAACGGCACACCGGACCCTTGGCTCCATGAGGTTCCATAGTGTAACATGGGTGCCTTGATTCCAAGGGGTTCTGCTGGGTCACACTGGACCCTTGGTTCCATGAGGTTCCGTGGTATCGCCATGGTTTCCCTGGATCCGCAGTAGCGCTACGGACCATAGGTTTCATGCAGCTTTGCTGTGCTACAGTGGCTCCTTGGTTCCATCAAGTGCCACTGTGTAACAAGGGAATCTTGGTCCCATGAGGTTCTGGACTGTCACAATGGTGTCCTTGGTTCTGGACTCTAACAACGGACCCTTGGTTCCACGAGGTTCCATTACGTCACAATGCTCTCCTTGGTTCCACAAGGCCTTGCTTTGTCACAATGGACCCTTGGTTCCATGAGCTTCCGTAGTGTAACCATGGTCTCCTGGGATCTGCATTGTCACAATGGACAATTGGTTGCATGGGAGCCTGCTGTGTCACAAGAGAGCCTTAGCTCCATGAGGTTCTGGACTGTCACAGTGGTCTCCCTGCTTCAACGAGGCCCTGGAGTGTCTCGAGGGCTGCTTGGTTCTGTGAGCTTCCACAACGTCCCAATGGTCTCCTTGTTTCTGCAGTGTCATAGTGGACTCTTGGTTCCATGAGGTTCCTAAATGTCACAGGTCTCCTTGGTTCCATGTGGCCCTGCTGTGTCACCACAGCCCCTTGGTTCCAGGAGTTTCTGGGCTGTCAGCAGTGGTTCCTTTGTTCCAATCAGGCACCGCTGTGTCACACTGCACCCTGGCTTCCATGAAGTTCTTCAGTGTCACAGTGGCCCCTTGGATCCATGCGGTCCCATAGTGTCACCATGGTCTCCTTGGACCTGCATTGTCATCAGGGACCATTGGTTCCATGTGGCCTGGCTGTGTCACAGTGATGTGGATTCCGTAATTGCCTTCAGTGTCACAATGGAGCCTTGTTTCTGTGAGGCTCTGAACTGTCACAACTGTCTCCTTGGTTCCATCAGCCCCCGCTGTGTCACAAGGGTCCCCTTGGTTCCATGAGCACACCAAAGCTTTGCATAAACATTGAGCAGCACCTGCTTAACACACCTGGGAACATCTGTCTGCATTCAAAAGACAGGTCACAGCTGAGAAAGGCACCAGCAGCTTCCATCTGCAACAGAGATGCAGGGAAAGGACAAGGACAGAGAATTCAGCTGCAAGACTCCGAGAATTCTGCATCCAGACATCATTTCTGGTCCCACTGTCCCTAGTAGAAAGGTGTCATCATTCCAGGTTCCAGGCAGCCTGTACTCAGCATGTGCTTCTACAGTGGGGGTTTGTCGTTTAGGAAAACCTGCTCAGGCTTTTCCCTTCTTTCCTCACAAACAGGAATACTTGTCCTGGGCCTGGATGCAGGCAGAGCCCTGAGGAGAGCACGTGGGACATGGTGCAGTGGGCAGGGACAGCCAGCTGCAGAGTTCAGGGGGAAGGGCTTCTGGTGCAGGGCCAGGCATGTCAGTCCCAGCTGGGCCATGTCAGACATGTCCCCAGGCTGGGCTTGGGGAGCAGCTTGTCCAAACAGGGTCAGCCTGGCAAGGGGCTCATTCTTCAGTGGGCCCACACCTCCTAAGGAGACATTCAGCATCAAGATCACCTGGGGAATGCCTAAGTTGCTTCTTCTTTGAACTGAAAAAGAAAAATTACTCCCTTTTATAAAACTGAAAATCATGAGCTGTACCTTGAAATCTTCCTCCTTAAGAGAACTCCAAAGTGACTCCAAGCAGCTGCACAAGGCCTGGAGACTGGAAGACATTGGAAAGAAGACAAAGAGCTCCTGAGGGTTTTCTGTATTTTAATGATCCCCAACGGTGGATTTGGGGCTGAGTCCAGGAGCCCCAGGCACTGAGAGAAGGTTGAAGAAGCTGCTCAAGGAGTCAGAAGCAAAACTCCAAGTCCCTTGGAGCATCACTGGCCCCACTGAGGGCAGGGACTGCCAAAGGCTCCCCAGGGAGTGGTGAGAGCAGATCCTTGAGGCCAGGATTGCAGGAGCCCGAGGCTGTGAGCAGGGAACTGCAATGCTGAGCAAGGCCTGGGCTGGTTGGAGGAAGCAGAAAGGCCAAGGCCTGAGCCCAGGCCTGGGCCAGCAGGGCCTGTCCCTCACAGGTGGCTCGGGGCTGTTCCTGGAGCACTGGGATGGGAGAGGCAGCAAGGACAAATGTCATCAAGCTGTGTGACACTCCAGATGCTCATGGAACCAAGGGCCAGTGTGACACAGCGGGGCCTCATGGAAACAAGAGGCCGTGCTGAGCCTGCGCGCCTGTAACACCCCAGAACACTGAAATGCTGAGGGTGAGCAAAGGCTCCTTTACTCGAGTTTGGTGCAGAGTAGAAACCCCAGCCAGATATTCTCAAGAGGTCAAAACGACACAAAAGTGTACTGGAAAAATACAGAAAACCGAGCTCCTTTGGCAAATGATTTCATACAACATCCAATTCAACGTGCATCACTTAGCGTAGCAGGAACATCATTAACTCGGCCCATGTAAGATGGAAACCTTTAGGCATAAAAATGTTAAACTACCCAAAAACATTCCAGTAAAAGAGGATAAGAAGGTTAAAAGAGAAAAAAGAGACAGAAAGACAGAAGATCTCCAGATAGATATGCAGAGAGCTACCAGCTGCTAGGCTTCCAGTGTGGCTGAGACACAGACCCAGGAGATTTCAGGATTCAGACCAGGGCTTGACGTCATGCCCGATTTTTTAAATCCCTAGCGTTTTCTAAGCTCTCCTCTTTTCAGGGACATCTGCTTTCTTACCACGCACTGCTGTGTTTCATTGCCTTTGTGTGTGCTTGATTGACGGCTCAGCCAATCAGAGCTGGCTGGGCGGTGACCCTGCTGTGTGCTTGATTGACGGCTCAGCCAATCAGAGCTGGCTGGGCGGTGACCCTGCTGTGTGATTGATTGACGGCTCAACCAATCAGAGCTGGCTGGGCGCTGCCCCTGCTGTGTGATTGATTGATGGCTCAGGCAGTCACAGCTGGGTTTGCTCTGCCCCTGCTGTGTGATTGGCAGATCTGCCAGGCCATGGCTGGGGACGGGGTTCTGTCCCACCTCATTCCAAGGTCTGTCCCAGCCCCGGCCCCACTCGGCCATTCCGAGCATCCCGACGGGTCTGGGGACATTGATGTCATCCAGCCTCTGACAGCGACCATGGGGACACTGCGGAACCTCATGGAACCAAAGAGACCATTTTGACACTCTGGTGCCTCATGCAATCAGGGGCACCTTTGTGAGACTCAGGACCCCAATGGAACCAAGGGTCAGTGATGAAGCTGTGCGGCCCAGAGAACCAAGGAGCCTTTGTTACACAGCAGGGCCACATGGAGCCCAGGGGCCGTGGTGACTCTGCAGGACCTTAGGGAAGCAAGGGGCCATTGTTTACACTACAGAAGCAGGGAGAATATTGTGACAAGGAGAATATCGGGACACTACAGGGACTCCTGGAATCAAGGAGAACATTGTGACACTGTGAGGCCCCATGGAACCAAGGCAACATGGAACAGGTCTGGCTGGCTGGGCCTCCCCGGGGGCCACCTGGCAAGACTGGCTGATCCTGGAATGTTGAGGACTGCCTCTCATCAGCTCCTGGAGCACTAAGGCTCTGTGCTTTCCTTCCTATGGAAAAGTACCAGCCCCTTTTGCAGGTTCCCACGGCTGAAACTGATATTCCCCCTGAAAAAGCACTACATACAAGGCTTGCTCCCAGCCAAAATCTGCTAGGAGTAACAGCTCTGGGTGGCCACCGTTTCCTGAGGGCTGCCTCTCATCTACCACTCTAAGGGTCGGTGTGAAGTTTCCCTCATTTTTGCCTCATGACCCTCTCAAGAAGACCTCAAGGACCCCCGCCCAGGTTGACTCTGGACAATGGTTTTCTGGCCTGCTTGAGGTGGGTGCTTGCCAAGGGACTCTTTGCAGGTGTGTTGTGCTCACTGGACTGTGCTGTCATGGTACCAGCTGAAGCCTGCATGTACTGCACGACCGCACCTGTCTCTTGGAGCACCACACAATGCTCCATAAATCTCCCCGCCTCTTGGCCACAAGCCACTCGCTTTGGAAAAGGACTACAAAAGAGCGATCCTCTGGAGAAGACCCTGAGTACTCCCCACGGATGACCACCCTTCCATTGGCTGGCCCACCATGACCTTGGTCTCGTCTGTTGGTAGCTACTTCCCCCTTCCCCTCCTTTTCTCTCTCTATACTCCGTTTCCTATATCTCTCCCCTCTAGCGCAACTGAATTGTTTGGCATTCAATAAAAATGCATTGCTGTTGTTGAATAAACTGATTTGTCCCCCGCTATTTACCTGTTTGCACCTCTGAGATCGAACAATCCTCGGCCTGTGTTGGCAGATGGTGACACACCCCCACCCCCCCCCCCCCATCCCCCATGCCCCTGCTTCTCCCAGTTGATTGCTGATCGTGGTGTGACATGGAATGGAACATCCCTTGGGCCAGTCCAGCCCAGCTGTCCCATCCCTGTTCCCTCAGGAACACTTGCCCATCCCAAGTCCATGGGTTGGAGGGGCTTGCAGACACGCCTCGTGGGGCGAGCACTGTGACAAGGACAGGAGAACAGAACAACATTTACACTTACCAAGGGCAGAGAACAGAAGAGCACAGTCTTGGAGAAACGCACAAAGGATGTAGCCGAGGCAAACGGAGCGTGCACAAAACGCAAGGAGAATGTCAGCTCAGCTCTGCAAGGCTGACAAAAGCAGAAGTTATACACAACAATAATATTGCCCTTCCTCAAAAGCGGGGATCAAAGAGCAGTCACCTAAAAAGGACAGTGCATGTTGAAGACACACTCCAAAGAACCATAGAAGGACTTGTGAGAAGGGGTGCAATTATGGCAAATAAATTCCAGGTGGGGTTAACTAATGAATACATCATCAGTGTGAGTGATAAAAGCTCCGATTGCCTGGTGGCCAGTGCACTCGAGTAGATGAAGGATTGCCCAAGTGACCACCATGGTGTAATAAAGAATACCTGCTCTCAAATCCTCAAAACTGTGTTCAAAAGCTGCTATCCAGCAGATTTCAGTATCAGTGGTGTCCCTGACTCCATTATGCCCCTTGCACACTTTCACGAGGGCCCCTTGGTTCCACGAGGCCCTGCTGGATAACAGTGGACCCTTGGTTCCATTTGGGTCTGTACTGTCAAAATGGCCTCCTTAGTTCTGCACTGCCACAATGCTCTCTCCTTGGTGCCACGAGGCCTTGGTGTGTCACAACAGCCTCTCGGTTCCATGAACTGCCATAGTGTCAGCACGGTCTCTTGCATCTGCAGTATCACGATGGACAATTGGTTACAAGCAGCCCCGCTGTGTCACAACGACTACTTGGTTCATGAGGCCCCACAGTGTCACCATGGCCCCTTGGTTCCCCGAGGCCTCGCTGTAGAACAATGGCCTCTCAGTTCCAGGAGGTTTTGTACTGTCAACAGTGCTCTCCTTGGTTCTACAGTGGCTGCTTGCTTCCATAATTCTTCCTCAGTGTCACAGTGGTCTCCTTGGTTCCATGAGGCT
This sequence comes from Sturnus vulgaris, assembly GCF_052056855.1. Taxonomy (NCBI): domain Eukaryota; kingdom Metazoa; phylum Chordata; class Aves; order Passeriformes; family Sturnidae; genus Sturnus; species Sturnus vulgaris. The sequence goes on from NW_028276272.1 coordinate 491,282, forward strand.
CTGCAATGTCCCAATATCCCATCGTTTCCATGAGCTTCTGTCCCATCAACCATGTCCTTTGCTCCAGTGAGGCCCCGCAACGGCACACCGGACCCTTGGCTCCATGAGGTTCCATAGTGTAACATGGGTGCCTTGATTCCAAGGGGTTCTGCTGGGTCACACTGGACCCTTGGTTCCATGAGGTTCCGTGGTATCGCCATGGTTTCCCTGGATCCGCAGTAGCGCTACGGACCATAGGTTTCATGCAGCTTTGCTGTGCTACAGTGGCTCCTTGGTTCCATCAAGTGCCACTGTGTAACAAGGGAATCTTGGTCCCATGAGGTTCTGGACTGTCACAATGGTGTCCTTGGTTCTGGACTCTAACAACGGACCCTTGGTTCCACGAGGTTCCATTACGTCACAATGCTCTCCTTGGTTCCACAAGGCCTTGCTTTGTCACAATGGACCCTTGGTTCCATGAGCTTCCGTAGTGTAACCATGGTCTCCTGGGATCTGCATTGTCACAATGGACAATTGGTTGCATGGGAGCCTGCTGTGTCACAAGAGAGCCTTAGCTCCATGAGGTTCTGGACTGTCACAGTGGTCTCCCTGCTTCAACGAGGCCCTGGAGTGTCTCGAGGGCTGCTTGGTTCTGTGAGCTTCCACAACGTCCCAATGGTCTCCTTGTTTCTGCAGTGTCATAGTGGACTCTTGGTTCCATTAGGTTCCTAAATGTCACAGGTCTCCTTGGTTCCATGTGGCCCTGCTGTGTCACCACAGCCCCTTGGTTCCAGGAGTTTCTGGGCTGTCAACAGTGGTTCCTTTGTTCCAATCAGGCACCGCTGTGTCACACTGCACCCTGGCTTCCATGAAGTTCTTCAGTGTCACAGTGGCCCCTTGGATCCATGCGGTCCCATAGTGTCACCATGGTCTTCTTGGACCTGCATTGTCATCAGGGACCATTGGTTCCATGTGGCCTGGCTGTGTCACAGTGATGTGGATTCCGTAATTGCCTTCAGTGTCACAATGGAGCCTTGTTTCTGTGAGGCTCTGAACTGTCACAACTGTCTCCTTGGTTCCATCAGCCCCCGCTGTGTCACAAGGGTCCCCTTGGTTCCATGAGCACACCAAAGCTTTGCATAAACATTGAGCAGCACCTGCTTAACACACCTGGGAACATCTGTCTGCATTCAAAAGACAGGTCACAGCTGAGAAAGGCACCAGCAGCTTCCATCTGCAACAGAGATGCAGGGAAAGGACAAGGACAGAGAATTCAGCTGCAAGACTCCGAGAATTCTGCATCCAGACATCATTTCTGGTCCCACTGTCCCTAGTAGAAAGGTGTCATCATTCCAGGTTCCAGGCAGCCTGTACTCAGCATGTGCTTCTACAGTGGGGGTTTGTCGTTTAGGAAAACCTGCTCAGGCTTTTCCCTTCTTTCCTCACAAACAGGAATACTTGTCCTGGGCCTGGATGCAGGCAGAGCCCTGAGGAGAGCACGTGGGACATGGTGCAGTGGGCAGGGACAGCCAGCTGCAGAGTTCAGGGGGAAGGGCTTCTGGTGCAGGGCCAGGCATGTCAGTCCCAGCTGGGCCATGTCAGACATGTCCCCAGGCTGGGCTTGGGGAGCAGCTTGTCCAAACAGGGTCAGCCTGGCAAGGGGCTCATTCTTCAGTGGGCCCACACCTCCTAAGGAGACATTCAGCATCAAGATCACCTGGGGAATGCCTAAGTTGCTTCTTCTTTGAACTGAAAAAGAAAAATTACTCCCTTTTATAAAACTGAAAATCATGAGCTGTACCTTGAAATCTTCCTCCTTAAGAGAACTCCAAAGTGACTCCAAGCAGCTGCACAAGGCCTGGAGACTGGAAGACATTGGAAAGAAGACAAAGAGCTCCTGAGGGTTTTCTGTATTTTAATGATCCCCAACGGTGGATTTGGGGCTGAGTCCAGGAGCCCCAGGCACTGAGAGAAGGTTGAAGAAGCTGCTCAAGGAGTCAGAAGCAAAACTCCAAGTCCCTTGGAGCATCACTGGCCCCACTGAGGGCAGGGACTGCCAAAGGCTCCCCAGGGAGTGGTGAGAGCAGATCCTTGAGGCCAGGATTGCAGGAGCCCGAGGCTGTGAGCAGGGAACTGCAATGCTGAGCAAGGCCTGGGCTGGTTGGAGGAAGCAGAAAGGCCAAGGCCTGAGCCCAGGCCTGGGCCAGCAGGGCCTGTCCCTCACAGGTGGCTCGGGGCTGTTCCTGGAGCACTGGGATGGGAGAGGCAGCAAGGACAAATGTCATCAAGCTGTGTGACACTCCAGATGCTCATGGAACCAAGGGCCAGTGTGACACAGCGGGGCCTCATGGAAACAAGAGGCCGTGCTGAGCCTGCGCGCCTGTAACACCCCAGAACACTGAAATGCTGAGGGTGAGCAAAGGCTCCTTTACTCGAGTTTGGTGCAGAGTAGAAACCCCAGCCAGATATTCTCAAGAGGTCAAAACGACACAAAAGTGTACTGGAAAAATACAGAAAACCGAGCTCCTTTGGCAAATGATTTCATACAACATCCAATTCAACGTGCATCACTTAGCGTAGCAGGAACATCATTAACTCGGCCCATGTAAGATGGAAACCTTTAGGCATAAAAATGTTAAACTACCCAAAAACATTCCAGTAAAAGAGGATAAGAAGGTTAAAAGAGAAAAAAGAGACAGAAAGACAGAAGATCTCCAGATAGATATGCAGAGAGCTACCAGCTGCTAGGCTTCCAGTGTGGCTGAGACACAGACCCAGGAGATTTCAGGATTCAGACCAGGGCTTGACGTCATGCCCGATTTTTTAAATCCCTAGCGTTTTCTAAGCTCTCCTCTTTTCAGGGACATCTGCTTTCTTACCACGCACTGCTGTGTTTCATTGCCTTTGTGTGGGATTGATTGACGGCTCAGCCAATCAGAGCTGGGTGGGCGCTGCCCCTGCTGTGTGCTTGATTGACGGCTCAGCCAATCAGAGCTGGCTGGGCGGTGACCCTGCTGTGTGATTGATTGACGGCTCAACCAATCAGAGCTGGCTGGGCGCTGCCCCTGTTGTGTGATTGATTGACGGCTCAGCCAATCAGAGCTGGCTGGGCGCTGCCCCTGCTGTGTGATTGATTGACAGCTCAGGCAGTCACAGCTGGGTTTGCTCTGCCCCTGCTGTGTGATTGGCAGATCTGCCAGGCCATGGCTGGGGACGGGGTTCTGTCCCACCTCATTCCAAGGTCTGTCCCAGCCCCGGCCCCACTCGGGCATTCCGAGCATCCCGACGTGTCTGGGGACATTGATGTCATCCAGCCTCTGACAGCGACCATGGGGACACTGCGGAACCTCATGGAACCAAAGAGACCATTTTGACACTCTGGTGCCTCATGCAATCGGGGGTACCTTTGTGAGACTCAGGACCCCAATGGAACCAAGGGTCAGTGATGAAGCTGTGCGGCCCAGAGAACCAAGGAGCCTTTGTTACACAGCAGGGCCACATGGAGCCCAGGGGCCGTGGTGACTCTGCAGGACCTTAGGGAAGCAAGGGGCCATTGTTTACACTACAGAAGCAGGGAGAATATTGTGACAAGGAGAATATCGGGACACTACAGGGACTCCTGGAATCAAGGAGAACATTGTGACACTGTGAGGCCCCATGGAACCAAGGCAACATGGAACAGGTCTGGCTGGCTGGGCCTCCCCGGGGGCCACCTGGCAAGACTGGCTGATCCTGGAATGTTGAGGACTGCCTCTCATCAGCTCCTGGAGCACTAAGGCTCTGTGCTTTCCTTCCTATGGAAAAGTACCAGCCCCTTTTGCAGGTTCCCACGGCTGAAACTGATATTCCCCCTGAAAAAGCACTACATACAAGGCTTGCTCCCAGCCAAAATCTGCTAGGAGTAACAGCTCTGGGTGGCCACCGTTTCCTGAGGGCTGCCTCTCATCTACCACTCTAAGGGTCGGTGTGAAGTTTCCCTCATTTTTGCCTCATGACCCTCTCAAGAAGACCTCAAGGACCCCCGCCCAGGTTGACTCTGGACAATGGTTTTCTGGCCTGCTTGAGGTGGGTGCTTGCCAAGGGACTCTTTGCAGGTGTGTTGTGCTCACTGGACTGTGCTGTCATGGTACCAGCTGAAGCCTGCATGTACTGCACGACCGCACCTGTCTCTTGGAGCACCACACAATGCTCCATAAATCTCCCCGCCTCTTGGCCACAAGCCACTCGCTTTGGAAAAGGACTACAAAAGAGCGATCCTCTGGAGAAGACCCTGAGTACTCCCCACGGATGACCACCCTTCCATTGGCTGGCCCACCATGACCTTGGTCTCGTCTGTTGGTAGCTACTTCCCCCTTCCCCTCCTTTTCTCTCTCTATACTCCGTTTCCTATATCTCTCCCCTCTAGCGCAACTGAATTGTTTGGCATTCAATAAAAATGCATTGCTGTTGTTGAATAAACTGATTTGTCCCCCGCTATTTACCTGTTTGCACCTCTGAGATCGAACAATCCTCGGCCTGTGTTGGCAGATGGTGACACACCCCCACCCCCCCCCCCCCCCATCCCCCATGCCCCTGCTTCTCCCAGTTGATTGCTGATCGTGGTGTGACATGGAATGGAACATCCCTTGGGCCAGTCCAGCCCAGCTGTCCCATCCCTGTTCCCTCAGGAACACTTGCCCATCCCAAGTCCATGGGTTGGAGGGGCTTGCAGACACGCCTCGTGGGGCGAGCACTGTGACAAGGACAGGAGAACAGAACAACATTTACACTTACCAAGGGCAGAGAACAGAAGAGCACAGTCTTGGAGAAACGCACAAAGGATGTAGCCGAGGCAAACGGAGCGTGCACAAAACGCAAGGAGAATGTCAGCTCAGCTCTGCAAGGCTGACAAAAGCAGAAGTTATACACAACAATAATATTGCCCTTCCTCAAAAGCGGGGATCAAAGAGCAGTCACCTAAAAAGGACAGTGCATGTTGAAGACACACTCCAAAGAACCATAGAAGGACTTGTGAGAAGGGGTGCAATTATGGCAAATAAATTCCAGGTGGAGTTAACTAATGAATACATCATCAGTGTGAGTGATAAAAGCTCCGATTGCCTGGTGGCCAGTGCACTCGAGTAGATGAAGGATTGCCCAAGCGACCACCATGGTGTAATAAAGAATACCTGCTCTCAAATCCTCAAAACTGTGTTCAAAAGTTGCTATCCAGCAGATTTCAGTATCAGTGGTGTCCCTGACTCCATTATGCCCCTTGCACACTTTCACGAGGGCCCCTTGGTTCCACGAGGCCCTGCCGGATAACAGTGGACCCTTGGTTCCATTTGGGTCTGTACTGTCAAAATGGCCTCCTTAGTTCTGCACTGCCACAATGCTCTCTCCTTGGTGCCACGAGGCCTTGGTGTGTCACAACAGCCTCTCGGTTCCATGAACTGCCATAGTGTCAGCACGGTCTCTTGCATCTGCAGTATCACGATGGACAATTGGTTACAAGCAGCCCCGCTGTGTCACAACGACTACTTGGTTCATGAGGCCCCACAGTGTCACCATGGCCCCTTGGTTCCCCGAGGCCTCGCTGTAGAACAATGGCCTCTCAGTTCCAGGAGGTTTTGTACTGTCAACAGTGCTCTCCTTGGTTCTACAGTGGCTGCTTGCTTCCATAATTCTTCCTCAGTGTCACAGTGGTCTCCTTGGTTCCATGAGGCTCTGCAATGTCCCAATATCCCATCGTTTCCATGAGCTTCTGTCCCATCAACCATGTCCTTTGCTCCAGTGAGGCCCCGCAACGACACACCGGACCCTTGGCTCCATGAGGTTCCATAGTGTAACATGGGTGCCTTGATTCCAAGAGGTTCTGCTGGGTCACACTGGACCCTTGGTTCCATGAGGTTCCGTGGTATCGCCATGGTTTCCCTGGATCCGCAGTATCGCTACGGACCATAGGTTTCATGCAGCTTTGCTGTGCTACAGTGGCTCCTTGGTTCCATCAAGTGCCACTGTGTAACAAGGGAATCTTGGTCCCATGAGGTTCTGGACTGTCACAATGGTGTCCTTGGTTCTGGACTCTAACAACGGACCCTTGGTTCCACGAGGTTCCATTACGTCACAATGCTCTCCTTGGTTCCACAAGGCCTTGCTTTGTCACAATGGACCCTTGGTTCCATGAGCTTCCGTAGTGTAACCATGGTCTCCTGGGATCTGCATTGTCACAATGGACAATTGGTTGCATGGGAGCCTGCTGTGTCACAAGAGAGCCTTAGCTCCATGAGGTTCTGGACTGTCACAGTGGTCTCCCTGCTTCAACGAGGCCCTGGAGTGTCTCGAGGGCTGCTTGGTTCTGTGAGCTTCCACAACGTCCCAATGGTCTCCTTGTTTCTGCAGTGTCATAGTGGACTCTTGGTTCCATGAGGTTCCTAAATGTCACAGGTCTCCTTGGTTCCATGTGGCCCTGCTGTGTCACCACAGCCCCTTGGTTCCAGGAGTTTCTGGGCTGTCAGCAGTGGTTCCTTTGTTCCAATCAGGCACCGCTGTGTCACACTGCACCCTGGCTTCCATGAAGTTCTTCAGTGTCACAGTGGCCCCTTGGATCCATGCGGTCCCATAGTGTCACCATGGTCTCCTTGGACCTGCATTGTCATCAGGGACCATTGGTTCCATGTGGCCTGGCTGTGTCACAGTGATGTGGATTCCGTAATTGCCTTCAGTGTCACAATGGAGCCTTGTTTCTGTGAGGCTCTGAACTGTCACAACTGTCTCCTTGGTTCCATCAGCCCCCGCTGTGTCACAAGGGTCCCCTTGGTTCCATGAGCACACCAAAGCTTTGCATAAACATTGAGCAGCACCTGCTTAACACACCTGGGAACATCTGTCTGCATTCAAAAGACAGGTCACAGCTGAGAAAGGCACCAGCAGCTTCCATCTGCAACAGAGATGCAGGGAAAGGACAAGGACAGAGAATTCAGCTGCAAGACTCCGAGAATTCTGCATCCAGACATCATTTCTGGTCCCACTGTCCCTAGTAGAAAGGTGTCATCATTCCAGGTTCCAGGCAGCCTGTACTCAGCATGTGCTTCTACAGTGGGGGTTTGTCGTTTAGGAAAACCTGCTCAGGCTTTTCCCTTCTTTCCTCACAAACAGGAATACTTGTCCTGGGCCTGGATGCAGGCAGAGCCCTGAGGAGAGCACGTGGGACATGGTGCAGTGGGCAGGGACAGCCAGCTGCAGAGTTCAGGGGGAAGGGCTTCTGGTGCAGGGCCAGGCATGTCAGTCCCAGCTGGGCCATGTCAGACATGTCCCCAGGCTGGGCTTGGGGAGCAGCTTGTCCAAACAGGGTCAGCCTGGCAAGGGGCTCATTCTTCAGTGGGCCCACACCTCCTAAGGAGACATTCAGCATCAAGATCACCTGGGGAATGCCTAAGTTGCTTCTTCTTTGAACTGAAAAAGAAAAATTACTCCCTTTTATAAAACTGAAAATCATGAGCTGTACCTTGAAATCTTCCTCCTTAAGAGAACTCCAAAGTGACTCCAAGCAGCTGCACAAGGCCTGGAGACTGGAAGACATTGGAAAGAAGACAAAGAGCTCCTGAGGGTTTTCTGTATTTTAATGATCCCCAACGGTGGATTTGGGGCTGAGTCCAGGAGCCCCAGGCACTGAGAGAAGGTTGAAGAAGCTGCTCAAGGAGTCAGAAGCAAAACTCCAAGTCCCTTGGAGCATCACTGGCCCCACTGAGGGCAGGGACTGCCAAAGGCTCCCCAGGGAGTGGTGAGAGCAGATCCTTGAGGCCAGGATTGCAGGAGCCCGAGGCTGTGAGCAGGGAACTGCAATGCTGAGCAAGGCCTGGGCTGGTTGGAGGAAGCAGAAAGGCCAAGGCCTGAGCCCAGGCCTGGGCCAGCAGGGCCTGTCCCTCACAGGTGGCTCGGGGCTGTTCCTGGAGCACTGGGATGGGAGAGGCAGCAAGGACAAATGTCATCAAGCTGTGTGACACTCCAGATGCTCATGGAACCAAGGGCCAGTGTGACACAGCGGGGCCTCATGGAAACAAGAGGCCGTGCTGAGCCTGCGCGCCTGTAACACCCCAGAACACTGAAATGCTGAGGGTGAGCAAAGGCTCCTTTACTCGAGTTTGGTGCAGAGTAGAAACCCCAGCCAGATATTCTCAAGAGGTCAAAACGACACAAAAGTGTACTGGAAAAATACAGAAAACCGAGCTCCTTTGGCAAATGATTTCATACAACATCCAATTCAACGTGCATCACTTAGCGTAGCAGGAACATCATTAACTCGGCCCATGTAAGATGGAAACCTTTAGGCATAAAAATGTTAAACTACCCAAAAACATTCCAGTAAAAGAGGATAAGAAGGTTAAAAGAGAAAAAAGAGACAGAAAGACAGAAGATCTCCAGATAGATATGCAGAGAGCTACCAGCTGCTAGGCTTCCAGTGTGGCTGAGACACAGACCCAGGAGATTTCAGGATTCAGACCAGGGCTTGACGTCATGCCCGATTTTTTAAATCCCTAGCGTTTTCTAAGCTCTCCTCTTTTCAGGGACATCTGCTTTCTTACCACGCACTGCTGTGTTTCATTGCCTTTGTGTGGGATTGATTGACGGCTCAGCCAATCAGAGCTGGGTGGGCGCTGCCCCTGCTGTGTGCTTGATTGACGGCTCAGCCAATCAGAGCTGGCTGGGCGGTGACCCTGCTGTGTGATTGATTGACGGCTCAACCAATCAGAGCTGGCTGGGCGCTGCCCCTGTTGTGTGATTGATTGACGGCTCAGCCAATCAGAGCTGGCTGGGCGCTGCCCCTGCTGTGTGATTGATTGACAGCTCAGGCAGTCACAGCTGGGTTTGCTCTGCCCCTGCTGTGTGATTGGCAGATCTGCCAGGCCATGGCTGGGGACGGGGTTCTGTCCCACCTCATTCCAAGGTCTGTCCCAGCCCCGGCCCCACTCGGGCATTCCGAGCATCCCGACGGGTCTGGGGACATTGATGTCATCCAGCCTCTGACAGCGACCATGGGGACACTGCGGAACCTCATGGAACCAAAGAGACCATTTTGACACTCTGGTGCCTCATGCAATCGGGGGTACCTTTGTGAGACTCAGGACCCCAATGGAACCAAGGGTCAGTGATGAAGCTGTGCGGCCCAGAGAACCAAGGAGCCTTTGTTACACAGCAGGGCCACATGGAGCCCAGGGGCCGTGGTGACTCTGCAGGACCTTAGGGAAGCAAGGGGCCATTGTTTACACTACAGAAGCAGGGAGAATATTGTGACAAGGAGAATATCGGGACACTACAGGGACTCCTGGAATCAAGGAGAACATTGTGACACTGTGAGGCCCCATGGAACCAAGGCAACATGGAACAGGTCTGGCTGGCTGGGCCTCCCCGGGGGCCACCTGGCAAGACTGGCTGATCCTGGAATGTTGAGGACTGCCTCTCATCAGCTCCTGGAGCACTAAGGCTCTGTGCTTTCCTTCCTATGGAAAAGTACCAGCCCCTTTTGCAGGTTCCCACGGCTGAAACCGATATTCCCCCTGAAAAAGCACTACATACAAGGCTTGCTCCCAGCCAAAATCTGCTAGGAGTAACAGCTCTGGGTGGCCACCGTTTCCTGAGGGCTGCCTCTCATCTACCACTCTAAGGGTCGGTGTGAAGTTTCCCTCATTTTTGCCTCATGACCCTCTCAAGAAGACCTCAAGGACCCCCGCCCAGGTTGACTCTGGACAATGGTTTTCTGGCCTGCTTGAGGTGGGTGCTTGCCAAGGGACTCTTTGCAGGTGTGTTGTGCTCACTGGACTGTGCTGTCATGGTACCAGCTGAAGCCTGCATGTACTGCACGACCGCACCTGTCTCTTGGAGCACCACACAATGCTCCATAAATCTCCCCGCCTCTTGGCCACAAGCCACTCGCTTTGGAAAAGGACTACAAAAGAGCGATCCTCTGGAGAAGACCCTGAGTACTCCCCACGGATGACCACCCTTCCATTGGCTGGCCCACCATGACCTTGGTCTCGTCTGTTGGTAGCTACTTCCCCCTTCCCCTCCTTTTCTCTCTCTATACTCCGTTTCCTATATCTCTCCCCTCTAGCGCAACTGAATTGTTTGGCATTCAATAAAAATGCATTGCTGTTGTTGAATAAACTGATTTGTCCCCCGCTATTTACCTGTTTGCACCTCTGAGATCGAACAATCCTCGGCCTGTGTTGGCAGATGGTGACACACCCCCACCCCCCCCCCCCCCCATCCCCCATGCCCCTGCTTCTCCCAGTTGATTGCTGATCGTGGTGTGACATGGAATGGAACATCCCTTGGGCCAGTCCAGCCCAGCTGTCCCATCCCTGTTCCCTCAGGAACACTTGCCCATCCCAAGTCCATGGGTTGGAGGGGCTTGCAGACACGCCTCGTGGGGCGAGCACTGTGACAAGGACAGGAGAACAGAACAACATTTACACTTACCAAGGGCAGAGAACAGAAGAGCACAGTCTTGGAGAAACGCACAAAGGATGTAGCCGAGGCAAACGGAGCGTGCACAAAACGCAAGGAGAATGTCAGCTCAGCTCTGCAAGGCTGACAAAAGCAGAAGTTATACACAACAATAATATTGCCCTTCCTCAAAAGCGGGGATCAAAGAGCAGTCACCTAAAAAGGACAGTGCATGTTGAAGACACACTCCAAAGAACCATAGAAGGACTTGTGAGAAGGGGTGCAATTATGGCAAATAAATTCCAGGTGGAGTTAACTAATGAATACATCATCAGTGTGAGTGATAAAAGCTCCGATTGCCTGGTGGCCAGTGCACTCGAGTAGATGAAGGATTGCCCAAGCGACCACCATGGTGTAATAAAGAATACCTGCTCTCAAATCCTCAAAACTGTGTTCAAAAGTTGCTATCCAGCAGATTTCAGTATCAGTGGTGTCCCTGACTCCATTATGCCCCTTGCACACTTTCACGAGGGCCCCTTGGTTCCACGAGGCCCTGCCGGATAACAGTGGACCCTTGGTTCCATTTGGGTCTGTACTGTCAAAATGGCCTCCTTAGTTCTGCACTGCCACAATGCTCTCTCCTTGGTGCCACGAGGCCTTGGTGTGTCACAACAGCCTCTCGGTTCCATGAACTGCCATAGTGTCAGCACGGTCTCTTGCATCTGCAGTATCACGATGGACAATTGGTTACAAGCAGCCCCGCTGTGTCACAACGACTACTTGGTTCATGAGGCCCCACAGTGTCACCATGGCCCCTTGGTTCCCCGAGGCCTCGCTGTAGAACAATGGCCTCTCAGTTCCAGGAGGTTTTGTACTGTCAACAGTGCTCTCCTTGGTTCTACAGTGGCTGCTTGCTTCCATAATTCTTCCTCAGTGTCACAGTGGTCTCCTTGGTTCCATGAGGCTCTGCAATGTCCCAATATCCCATCGTTTCCATGAGCTTCTGTCCCATCAACCATGTCCTTTGCTCCAGTGAGGCCCCGCAACGACACACCGGACCCTTGGCTCCATGAGGTTCCATAGTGTAACATGGGTGCCTTGATTCCAAGAGGTTCTGCTGGGTCACACTGGACCCTTGGTTCCATGAGGTTCCGTGGTATCGCCATGGTTTCCCTGGATCCGCAGTATCGCTACGGACCATAGGTTTCATGCAGCTTTGCTGTGCTACAGTGGCTCCTTGGTTCCATCAAGTGCCACTGTGTAACAAGGGAATCTTGGTCCCATGAGGTTCTGGACTGTCACAATGGTGTCCTTGGTTCTGGACTCTAACAACGGACCCTTGGTTCCACGAGGTTCCATTACGTCACAATGCTCTCCTTGGTTCCACAAGGCCTTGCTTTGTCACAATGGACCCTTGGTTCCATGAGCTTCCGTAGTGTAACCATGGTCTCCTGGGATCTGCATTGTCACAATGGACAATTGGTTGCATGGGAGCCTGCTGTGTCACAAGAGAGCCTTAGCTCCATGAGGTTCTGGACTGTCACAGTGGTCTCCCTGCTTCAACGAGGCCCTGGAGTGTCTCGAGGGCTGCTTGGTTCTGTGAGCTTCCACAACGTCCCAATGGTCTCCTTGTTTCTGCAGTGTCATAGTGGACTCTTGGTTCCATGAGGTTCCTAAATGTCACAGGTCTCCTTGGTTCCATGTGGCCCTGCTGTGTCACCACAGCCCCTTGGTTCCAGGAGTTTCTGGGCTGTCAGCAGTGGTTCCTTTGTTCCAATCAGGCACCGCTGTGTCACACTGCACCCTGGCTTCCATGAAGTTCTTCAGTGTCACAGTGGCCCCTTGGATCCATGCGGTCCCATAGTGTCACCATGGTCTCCTTGGACCTGCATTGTCATCAGGGACCATTGGTTCCATGTGGCCTGGCTGTGTCACAGTGATGTGGATTCCGTAATTGCCTTCAGTGTCACAATGGAGCCTTGTTTCTGTGAGGCTCTGAACTGTCACAACTGTCTCCTTGGTTCCATCAGCCCCCGCTGTGTCACAAGGGTCCCCTTGGTTCCATGAGCACACCAAAGCTTTGCATAAACATTGAGCAGCACCTGCTTAACACACCTGGGAACATCTGTCTGCATTCAAAAGACAGGTCACAGCTGAGAAAGGCACCAGCAGCTTCCATCTGCAACAGAGATGCAGGGAAAGGACAAGGACAGAGAATTCAGCTGCAAGACTCCGAGAATTCTGCATCCAGACATCATTTCTGGTCCCACTGTCCCTAGTAGAAAGGTGTCATCATTCCAGGTTCCAGGCAGCCTGTACTCAGCATGTGCTTCTACAGTGGGGGTTTGTCGTTTAGGAAAACCTGCTCAGGCTTTTCCCTTCTTTCCTCACAAACAGGAATACTTGTCCTGGGCCTGGATGCAGGCAGAGCCCTGAGGAGAGCACGTGGGACATGGTGCAGTGGGCAGGGACAGCCAGCTGCAGAGTTCAGGGGGAAGGGCTTCTGGTGCAGGGCCAGGCATGTCAGTCCCAGCTGGGCCATGTCAGACATGTCCCCAGGCTGGGCTTGGGGAGCAGCTTGTCCAAACAGGGTCAGCCTGGCAAGGGGCTCATTCTTCAGTGGGCCCACACCTCCTAAGGAGACATTCAGCATCAAGATCACCTGGGGAATGCCTAAGTTGCTTCTTCTTTGAACTGAAAAAGAAAAATTACTCCCTTTTATAAAACTGAAAATCATGAGCTGTACCTTGAAATCTTCCTCCTTAAGAGAACTCCAAAGTGACTCCAAGCAGCTGCACAAGGCCTGGAGACTGGAAGACATTGGAAAGAAGACAAAGAGCTCCTGAGGGTTTTCTGTATTTTAATGATCCCCAACGGTGGATTTGGGGCTGAGTCCAGGAGCCCCAGGCACTGAGAGAAGGTTGAAGAAGCTGCTCAAGGAGTCAGAAGCAAAACTCCAAGTCCCTTGGAGCATCACTGGCCCCACTGAGGGCAGGGACTGCCAAAGGCTCCCCAGGGAGTGGTGAGAGCAGATCCTTGAGGCCAGGATTGCAGGAGCCCGAGGCTGTGAGCAGGGAACTGCAATGCTGAGCAAGGCCTGGGCTGGTTGGAGGAAGCAGAAAGGCCAAGGCCTGAGCCCAGGCCTGGGCCAGCAGGGCCTGTCCCTCACAGGTGGCTCGGGGCTGTTCCTGGAGCACTGGGATGGGAGAGGCAGCAAGGACAAATGTCATCAAGCTGTGTGACACTCCAGATGCTCATGGAACCAAGGGCCAGTGTGACACAGCGGGGCCTCATGGAAACAAGAGGCCGTGCTGAGCCTGCGCGCCTGTAACACCCCAGAACACTGAAATGCTGAGGGTGAGCAAAGGCTCCTTTACTCGAGTTTGGTGCAGAGTAGAAACCCCAGCCAGATATTCTCAAGAGGTCAAAACGACACAAAAGTGTACTGGAAAAATACAGAAAACCGAGCTCCTTTGGCAAATGATTTCATACAACATCCAATTCAACGTGCATCACTTAGCGTAGCAGGAACATCATTAACTCGGCCCATGTAAGATGGAAACCTTTAGGCATAAAAATGTTAAACTACCCAAAAACATTCCAGTAAAAGAGGATAAGAAGGTTAAAAGAGAAAAAAGAGACAGAAAGACAGAAGATCTCCAGATAGATATGCAGAGAGCTACCAGCTGCTAGGCTTCCAGTGTGGCTGAGACACAGACCCAGGAGATTTCAGGATTCAGACCAGGGCTTGACGTCATGCCCGATTTTTTAAATCCCTAGCGTTTTCTAAGCTCTCCTCTTTTCAGGGACATCTGCTTTCTTACCACGCACTGCTGTGTTTCATTGCCTTTGTGTGGGATTGATTGACGGCTCAGCCAATCAGAGCTGGGTGGGCGCTGCCCCTGCTGTGTGCTTGATTGACGGCTCAGCCAATCAGAGCTGGCTGGGCGGTGACCCTGCTGTGTGATTGATTGACGGCTCAACCAATCAGAGCTGGCTGGGCGCTGCCCCTGCTGTGTGATTGATTGACGGCTCAACCAATCAGAGCTGGCTGGGCGCTGCCCCTGCTGTGTGATTGATTGACGGCTCAGGCAGTCACAGCTGGGTTTGCTCTGCCCCTGCTGTGTGATTGGCAGATCTGCCAGGCCATGGCTGGGGACGGGGTTCTGTCCCACCTCATTCCAAGGTCTGTCCCAGCCCCGGCCCCACTCGGCCATTCCGAGCATCCCGACGGGTCTGGGGACATTGATGTCATCCAGCCTCTGACAGCGACCATGGGGACACTGCGGAACCTCATGGAACCAAAGAGACCATTTTGACACTCTGGTGCCTCATGCAATCGGGGGTACCTTTGTGAGACTCAGGACCCCAATGGAACCAAGGGTCAGTGATGAAGCTGTGCGGCCCAGAGAACCAAGGAGCCTTTGTTACACAGCAGGGCCACATGGAGCCCAGGGGCCGTGGTGACTCTGCAGGACCTTAGGGAAGCAAGGGGCCATTGTTTACACTACAGAAGCAGGGAGAATATTGTGACAAGGAGAATATCGGGACACTACAGGGACTCCTGGAATCAAGGAGAACATTGTGACACTGTGAGGCCCCATGGAACCAAGGCAACATGGAACAGGTCTGGCTGGCTGGGCCTCCCCGGGGGCCACCTGGCAAGACTGGCTGATCCTGGAATGTTGAGGACTGCCTCTCATCAGCTCCTGGAGCACTAAGGCTCTGTGCTTTCCTTCCTATGGAAAAGTACCAGCCCCTTTTGCAGGTTCCCACGGCTGAAACTGATATTCCCCCTGAAAAAGCACTACATACAAGGCTTGCTCCCAGCCAAAATCTGCTAGGAGTAACAGCTCTGGGTGGCCACCGTTTCCTGAGGGCTGCCTCTCATCTACCACTCTAAGGGTCGGTGTGAAGTTTCCCTCATTTTTGCCTCATGACCCTCTCAAGAAGACCTCAAGGACCCCCGCCCAGGTTGACTCTGGACAATGGTTTTCTGGCCTGCTTGAGGTGGGTGCTTGCCAAGGGACTCTTTGCAGGTGTGTTGTGCTCACTGGACTGTGCTGTCATGGTACCAGCTGAAGCCTGCATGTACTGCACGACCGCACCTGTCTCTTGGAGCACCACACAATGCTCCATAAATCTCCCCGCCTCTTGGCCACAAGCCACTCGCTTTGGAAAAGGACTACAAAAGAGCGATCCTCTGGAGAAGACCCTGAGTACTCCCCACGGATGACCACCCTTCCATTGGCTGGCCCACCATGACCTTGGTCTCGTCTGTTGGTAGCTACTTCCCCCTTCCCCTCCTTTTCTCTCTCTATACTCCGTTTCCTATATCTCTCCCCTCTAGCGCAACTGAATTGTTTGGCATTCAATAAAAATGCATTGCTGTTGTTGAATAAACTGATTTGTCCCCCGCTATTTACCTGTTTGCACCTCTGAGATCGAACAATCCTCGGCCTGTGTTGGCAGATGGTGACACACCCCCACCCCCCCCCCCCCCATCCCCCATGCCCCTGCTTCTCCCAGTTGATTGCTGATCGTGGTGTGACATGGAATGGAACATCCCTTGGGCCAGTCCAGCCCAGCTGTCCCATCCCTGTTCCCTCAGGAACACTTGCCCATCCCAAGTCCATGGGTTGGAGGGGCTTGCAGACACGCCTCGTGGGGCGAGCACTGTGACAAGGACAGGAGAACAGAACAACATTTACACTTACCAAGGGCAGAGAACAGAAGAGCACAGTCTTGGAGAAACGCACAAAGGATGTAGCCGAGGCAAACGGAGCGTGCACAAAACGCAAGGAGAATGTCAGCTCAGCTCTGCAAGGCTGACAAAAGCAGAAGTTATACACAACAATAATATTGCCCTTCCTCAAAAGCGGGGATCAAAGAGCAGTCACCTAAAAAGGACAGTGCATGTTGAAGACACACTCCAAAGAACCATAGAAGGACTTGTGAGAAGGGGTGCAATTATGGCAAATAAATTCCAGGTGGAGTTAACTAATGAATACATCATCAGTGTGAGTGATAAAAGCTCCGATTGCCTGGTGGCCAGTGCACTCGAGTAGATGAAGGATTGCCCAAGCGACCACCATGGTGTAATAAAGAATACCTGCTCTCAAATCCTCAAAACTGTGTTCAAAAGTTGCTATCCAGCAGATTTCAGTATCAGTGGTGTCCCTGACTCCATTATGCCCCTTGCACACTTTCACGAGGGCCCCTTGGTTCCACGAGGCCCTGCCGGATAACAGTGGACCCTTGGTTCCATTTGGGTCTGTACTGTCAAAATGGCCTCCTTAGTTCTGCACTGCCACAATGCTCTCTCCTTGGTGCCACGAGGCCTTGGTGTGTCACAACAGCCTCTCGGTTCCATGAACTGCCATAGTGTCAGCACGGTCTCTTGCATCTGCAGTATCACGATGGACAATTGGTTACAAGCAGCCCCGCTGTGTCACAACGACTACTTGGTTCATGAGGCCCCACAGTGTCACCATGGCCCCTTGGTTCCCCGAGGCCTCGCTGTAGAACAATGGCCTCTCAGTTCCAGGAGGTTTTGTACTGTCAACAGTGCTCTCCTTGGTTCTACAGTGGCTGCTTGCTTCCATAATTCTTCCTCAGTGTCACAGTGGTCTCCTTGGTTCCATGAGGCTCTGCAATGTCCCAATATCCCATCGTTTCCATGAGCTTCTGTCCCATCAACCATGTCCTTTGCTCCAGTGAGGCCCCGCAACGACACACCGGACCCTTGGCTCCATGAGGTTCCATAGTGTAACATGGGTGCCTTGATTCCAAGAGGTTCTGCTGGGTCACACTGGACCCTTGGTTCCATGAGGTTCCGTGGTATCGCCATGGTTTCCCTGGATCCGCAGTATCGCTACGGACCATAGGTTTCATGCAGCTTTGCTGTGCTACAGTGGCTCCTTGGTTCCATCAAGTGCCACTGTGTAACAAGGGAATCTTGGTCCCATGAGGTTCTGGACTGTCACAATGGTGTCCTTGGTTCTGGACTCTAACAACGGACCCTTGGTTCCACGAGGTTCCATTACGTCACAATGCTCTCCTTGGTTCCACAAGGCCTTGCTTTGTCACAATGGACCCTTGGTTCCATGAGCTTCCGTAGTGTAACCATGGTCTCCTGGGATCTGCATTGTCACAATGGACAATTGGTTGCATGGGAGCCTGCTGTGTCACAAGAGAGCCTTAGCTCCATGAGGTTCTGGACTGTCACAGTGGTCTCCCTGCTTCAACGAGGCCCTGGAGTGTCTCGAGGGCTGCTTGGTTCTGTGAGCTTCCACAACGTCCCAATGGTCTCCTTGTTTCTGCAGTGTCATAGTGGACTCTTGGTTCCATGAGGTTCCTAAATGTCACAGGTCTCCTTGGTTCCATGTGGCCCTGCTGTGTCACCACAGCCCCTTGGTTCCAGGAGTTTCTGGGCTGTCAGCAGTGGTTCCTTTGTTCCAATCAGGCACCGCTGTGTCACACTGCACCCTGGCTTCCATGAAGTTCTTCAGTGTCACAGTGGCCCCTTGGATCCATGCGGTCCCATAGTGTCACCATGGTCTCCTTGGACCTGCATTGTCATCAGGGACCATTGGTTCCATGTGGCCTGGCTGTGTCACAGTGATGTGGATTCCGTAATTGCCTTCAGTGTCACAATGGAGCCTTGTTTCTGTGAGGCTCTGAACTGTCACAACTGTCTCCTTGGTTCCATCAGCCCCCGCTGTGTCACAAGGGTCCCCTTGGTTCCATGAGCACACCAAAGCTTTGCATAAACATTGAGCAGCACCTGCTTAACACACCTGGGAACATCTGTCTGCATTCAAAAGACAGGTCACAGCTGAGAAAGGCACCAGCAGCTTCCATCTGCAACAGAGATGCAGGGAAAGGACAAGGACAGAGAATTCAGCTGCAAGACTCCGAGAATTCTGCATCCAGACATCATTTCTGGTCCCACTGTCCCTAGTAGAAAGGTGTCATCATTCCAGGTTCCAGGCAGCCTGTACTCAGCATGTGCTTCTACAGTGGGGGTTTGTCGTTTAGGAAAACCTGCTCAGGCTTTTCCCTTCTTTCCTCACAAACAGGAATACTTGTCCTGGGCCTGGATGCAGGCAGAGCCCTGAGGAGAGCACGTGGGACATGGTGCAGTGGGCAGGGACAGCCAGCTGCAGAGTTCAGGGGGAAGGGCTTCTGGTGCAGGGCCAGGCATGTCAGTCCCAGCTGGGCCATGTCAGACATGTCCCCAGGCTGGGCTTGGGGAGCAGCTTGTCCAAACAGGGTCAGCCTGGCAAGGGGCTCATTCTTCAGTGGGCCCACACCTCCTAAGGAGACATTCAGCATCAAGATCACCTGGGGAATGCCTAAGTTGCTTCTTCTTTGAACTGAAAAAGAAAAATTACTCCCTTTTATAAAACTGAAAATCATGAGCTGTACCTTGAAATCTTCCTCCTTAAGAGAACTCCAAAGTGACTCCAAGCAGCTGCACAAGGCCTGGAGACTGGAAGACATTGGAAAGAAGAC
Source organism: Sturnus vulgaris (assembly GCF_052056855.1). Lineage (NCBI taxonomy): Eukaryota > Metazoa > Chordata > Aves > Passeriformes > Sturnidae > Sturnus > Sturnus vulgaris. The sequence continues at coordinate 510,203 of NW_028276272.1, forward strand.
AAAGAGCTCCTGAGGGTTTTCTGTATTTTAATGATCCCCAACGGTGGATTTGGGGCTGAGTCCAGGAGCCCCAGGCACTGAGAGAAGGTTGAAGAAGCTGCTCAAGGAGTCAGAAGCAAAACTCCAAGTCCCTTGGAGCATCACTGGCCCCACTGAGGGCAGGGACTGCCAAAGGCTCCCCAGGGAGTGGTGAGAGCAGATCCTTGAGGCCAGGATTGCAGGAGCCCGAGGCTGTGAGCAGGGAACTGCAATGCTGAGCAAGGCCTGGGCTGGTTGGAGGAAGCAGAAAGGCCAAGGCCTGAGCCCAGGCCTGGGCCAGCAGGGCCTGTCCCTCACAGGTGGCTCGGGGCTGTTCCTGGAGCACTGGGATGGGAGAGGCAGCAAGGACAAATGTCATCAAGCTGTGTGACACTCCAGATGCTCATGGAACCAAGGGCCAGTGTGACACAGCGGGGCCTCATGGAAACAAGAGGCCGTGCTGAGCCTGCGCGCCTGTAACACCCCAGAACACTGAAATGCTGAGGGTGAGCAAAGGCTCCTTTACTCGAGTTTGGTGCAGAGTAGAAACCCCAGCCAGATATTCTCAAGAGGTCAAAACGACACAAAAGTGTACTGGAAAAATACAGAAAACCGAGCTCCTTTGGCAAATGATTTCATACAACATCCAATTCAACGTGCATCACTTAGCGTAGCAGGAACATCATTAACTCGGCCCATGTAAGATGGAAACCTTTAGGCATAAAAATGTTAAACTACCCAAAAACATTCCAGTAAAAGAGGATAAGAAGGTTAAAAGAGAAAAAAGAGACAGAAAGACAGAAGATCTCCAGATAGATATGCAGAGAGCTACCAGCTGCTAGGCTTCCAGTGTGGCTGAGACACAGACCCAGGAGATTTCAGGATTCAGACCAGGGCTTGACGTCATGCCCGATTTTTTAAATCCCTAGCGTTTTCTAAGCTCTCCTCTTTTCAGGGACATCTGCTTTCTTACCACGCACTGCTGTGTTTCATTGCCTTTGTGTGGGATTGATTGACGGCTCAGCCAATCAGAGCTGGGTGGGCGCTGCCCCTGCTGTGTGCTTGATTGACGGCTCAGCCAATCAGAGCTGGCTGGGCGGTGACCCTGCTGTGTGATTGATTGACGGCTCAACCAATCAGAGCTGGCTGGGCGCTGCCCCTGCTGTGTGATTGATTGACGGCTCAACCAATCAGAGCTGGCTGGGCGCTGCCCCTGCTGTGTGATTGATTGACGGCTCAGGCAGTCACAGCTGGGTTTGCTCTGCCCCTGCTGTGTGATTGGCAGATCTGCCAGGCCATGGCTGGGGACGGGGTTCTGTCCCACCTCATTCCAAGGTCTGTCCCAGCCCCGGCCCCACTCGGCCATTCCGAGCATCCCGACGGGTCTGGGGACATTGATGTCATCCAGCCTCTGACAGCGACCATGGGGACACTGCGGAACCTCATGGAACCAAAGAGACCATTTTGACACTCTGGTGCCTCATGCAATCGGGGGTACCTTTGTGAGACTCAGGACCCCAATGGAACCAAGGGTCAGTGATGAAGCTGTGCGGCCCAGAGAACCAAGGAGCCTTTGTTACACAGCAGGGCCACATGGAGCCCAGGGGCCGTGGTGACTCTGCAGGACCTTAGGGAAGCAAGGGGCCATTGTTTACACTACAGAAGCAGGGAGAATATTGTGACAAGGAGAATATCGGGACACTACAGGGACTCCTGGAATCAAGGAGAACATTGTGACACTGTGAGGCCCCATGGAACCAAGGCAACATGGAACAGGTCTGGCTGGCTGGGCCTCCCCGGGGGCCACCTGGCAAGACTGGCTGATCCTGGAATGTTGAGGACTGCCTCTCATCAGCTCCTGGAGCACTAAGGCTCTGTGCTTTCCTTCCTATGGAAAAGTACCAGCCCCTTTTGCAGGTTCCCACGGCTGAAACTGATATTCCCCCTGAAAAAGCACTACATACAAGGCTTGCTCCCAGCCAAAATCTGCTAGGAGTAACAGCTCTGGGTGGCCACCGTTTCCTGAGGGCTGCCTCTCATCTACCACTCTAAGGGTCGGTGTGAAGTTTCCCTCATTTTTGCCTCATGACCCTCTCAAGAAGACCTCAAGGACCCCCGCCCAGGTTGACTCTGGACAATGGTTTTCTGGCCTGCTTGAGGTGGGTGCTTGCCAAGGGACTCTTTGCAGGTGTGTTGTGCTCACTGGACTGTGCTGTCATGGTACCAGCTGAAGCCTGCATGTACTGCACGACCGCACCTGTCTCTTGGAGCACCACACAATGCTCCATAAATCTCCCCGCCTCTTGGCCACAAGCCACTCGCTTTGGAAAAGGACTACAAAAGAGCGATCCTCTGGAGAAGACCCTGAGTACTCCCCACGGATGACCACCCTTCCATTGGCTGGCCCACCATGACCTTGGTCTCGTCTGTTGGTAGCTACTTCCCCCTTCCCCTCCTTTTCTCTCTCTATACTCCGTTTCCTATATCTCTCCCCTCTAGCGCAACTGAATTGTTTGGCATTCAATAAAAATGCATTGCTGTTGTTGAATAAACTGATTTGTCCCCCGCTATTTACCTGTTTGCACCTCTGAGATCGAACAATCCTCGGCCTGTGTTGGCAGATGGTGACACACCCCCACCCCCCCCCCCCCCATCCCCCATGCCCCTGCTTCTCCCAGTTGATTGCTGATCGTGGTGTGACATGGAATGGAACATCCCTTGGGCCAGTCCAGCCCAGCTGTCCCATCCCTGTTCCCTCAGGAACACTTGCCCATCCCAAGTCCATGGGTTGGAGGGGCTTGCAGACACGCCTCGTGGGGCGAGCACTGTGACAAGGACAGGAGAACAGAACAACATTTACACTTACCAAGGGCAGAGAACAGAAGAGCACAGTCTTGGAGAAACGCACAAAGGATGTAGCCGAGGCAAACGGAGCGTGCACAAAACGCAAGGAGAATGTCAGCTCAGCTCTGCAAGGCTGACAAAAGCAGAAGTTATACACAACAATAATATTGCCCTTCCTCAAAAGCGGGGATCAAAGAGCAGTCACCTAAAAAGGACAGTGCATGTTGAAGACACACTCCAAAGAACCATAGAAGGACTTGTGAGAAGGGGTGCAATTATGGCAAATAAATTCCAGGTGGAGTTAACTAATGAATACATCATCAGTGTGAGTGATAAAAGCTCCGATTGCCTGGTGGCCAGTGCACTCGAGTAGATGAAGGATTGCCCAAGCGACCACCATGGTGTAATAAAGAATACCTGCTCTCAAATCCTCAAAACTGTGTTCAAAAGTTGCTATCCAGCAGATTTCAGTATCAGTGGTGTCCCTGACTCCATTATGCCCCTTGCACACTTTCACGAGGGCCCCTTGGTTCCACGAGGCCCTGCCGGATAACAGTGGACCCTTGGTTCCATTTGGGTCTGTACTGTCAAAATGGCCTCCTTAGTTCTGCACTGCCACAATGCTCTCTCCTTGGTGCCACGAGGCCTTGGTGTGTCACAACAGCCTCTCGGTTCCATGAACTGCCATAGTGTCAGCACGGTCTCTTGCATCTGCAGTATCACGATGGACAATTGGTTACAAGCAGCCCCGCTGTGTCACAACGACTACTTGGTTCATGAGGCCCCACAGTGTCACCATGGCCCCTTGGTTCCCCGAGGCCTCGCTGTAGAACAATGGCCTCTCAGTTCCAGGAGGTTTTGTACTGTCAACAGTGCTCTCCTTGGTTCTACAGTGGCTGCTTGCTTCCATAATTCTTCCTCAGTGTCACAGTGGTCTCCTTGGTTCCATGAGGCTCTGCAATGTCCCAATATCCCATCGTTTCCATGAGCTTCTGTCCCATCAACCATGTCCTTTGCTCCAGTGAGGCCCCGCAACGACACACCGGACCCTTGGCTCCATGAGGTTCCATAGTGTAACATGGGTGCCTTGATTCCAAGAGGTTCTGCTGGGTCACACTGGACCCTTGGTTCCATGAGGTTCCGTGGTATCGCCATGGTTTCCCTGGATCCGCAGTATCGCTACGGACCATAGGTTTCATGCAGCTTTGCTGTGCTACAGTGGCTCCTTGGTTCCATCAAGTGCCACTGTGTAACAAGGGAATCTTGGTCCCATGAGGTTCTGGACTGTCACAATGGTGTCCTTGGTTCTGGACTCTAACAACGGACCCTTGGTTCCACGAGGTTCCATTACGTCACAATGCTCTCCTTGGTTCCACAAGGCCTTGCTTTGTCACAATGGACCCTTGGTTCCATGAGCTTCCGTAGTGTAACCATGGTCTCCTGGGATCTGCATTGTCACAATGGACAATTGGTTGCATGGGAGCCTGCTGTGTCACAAGAGAGCCTTAGCTCCATGAGGTTCTGGACTGTCACAGTGGTCTCCCTGCTTCAACGAGGCCCTGGAGTGTCTCGAGGGCTGCTTGGTTCTGTGAGCTTCCACAACGTCCCAATGGTCTCCTTGTTTCTGCAGTGTCATAGTGGACTCTTGGTTCCATGAGGTTCCTAAATGTCACAGGTCTCCTTGGTTCCATGTGGCCCTGCTGTGTCACCACAGCCCCTTGGTTCCAGGAGTTTCTGGGCTGTCAGCAGTGGTTCCTTTGTTCCAATCAGGCACCGCTGTGTCACACTGCACCCTGGCTTCCATGAAGTTCTTCAGTGTCACAGTGGCCCCTTGGATCCATGCGGTCCCATAGTGTCACCATGGTCTCCTTGGACCTGCATTGTCATCAGGGACCATTGGTTCCATGTGGCCTGGCTGTGTCACAGTGATGTGGATTCCGTAATTGCCTTCAGTGTCACAATGGAGCCTTGTTTCTGTGAGGCTCTGAACTGTCACAACTGTCTCCTTGGTTCCATCAGCCCCCGCTGTGTCACAAGGGTCCCCTTGGTTCCATGAGCACACCAAAGCTTTGCATAAACATTGAGCAGCACCTGCTTAACACACCTGGGAACATCTGTCTGCATTCAAAAGACAGGTCACAGCTGAGAAAGGCACCAGCAGCTTCCATCTGCAACAGAGATGCAGGGAAAGGACAAGGACAGAGAATTCAGCTGCAAGACTCCGAGAATTCTGCATCCAGACATCATTTCTGGTCCCACTGTCCCTAGTAGAAAGGTGTCATCATTCCAGGTTCCAGGCAGCCTGTACTCAGCATGTGCTTCTACAGTGGGGGTTTGTCGTTTAGGAAAACCTGCTCAGGCTTTTCCCTTCTTTCCTCACAAACAGGAATACTTGTCCTGGGCCTGGATGCAGGCAGAGCCCTGAGGAGAGCACGTGGGACATGGTGCAGTGGGCAGGGACAGCCAGCTGCAGAGTTCAGGGGGAAGGGCTTCTGGTGCAGGGCCAGGCATGTCAGTCCCAGCTGGGCCATGTCAGACATGTCCCCAGGCTGGGCTTGGGGAGCAGCTTGTCCAAACAGGGTCAGCCTGGCAAGGGGCTCATTCTTCAGTGGGCCCACACCTCCTAAGGAGACATTCAGCATCAAGATCACCTGGGGAATGCCTAAGTTGCTTCTTCTTTGAACTGAAAAAGAAAAATTACTCCCTTTTATAAAACTGAAAATCATGAGCTGTACCTTGAAATCTTCCTCCTTAAGAGAACTCCAAAGTGACTCCAAGCAGCTGCACAAGGCCTGGAGACTGGAAGACATTGGAAAGAAGACAAAGAGCTCCTGAGGGTTTTCTGTATTTTAATGATCCCCAACGGTGGATTTGGGGCTGAGTCCAGGAGCCCCAGGCACTGAGAGAAGGTTGAAGAAGCTGCTCAAGGAGTCAGAAGCAAAACTCCAAGTCCCTTGGAGCATCACTGGCCCCACTGAGGGCAGGGACTGCCAAAGGCTCCCCAGGGAGTGGTGAGAGCAGATCCTTGAGGCCAGGATTGCAGGAGCCCGAGGCTGTGAGCAGGGAACTGCAATGCTGAGCAAGGCCTGGGCTGGTTGGAGGAAGCAGAAAGGCCAAGGCCTGAGCCCAGGCCTGGGCCAGCAGGGCCTGTCCCTCACAGGTGGCTCGGGGCTGTTCCTGGAGCACTGGGATGGGAGAGGCAGCAAGGACAAATGTCATCAAGCTGTGTGACACTCCAGATGCTCATGGAACCAAGGGCCAGTGTGACACAGCGGGGCCTCATGGAAACAAGAGGCCGTGCTGAGCCTGCGCGCCTGTAACACCCCAGAACACTGAAATGCTGAGGGTGAGCAAAGGCTCCTTTACTCGAGTTTGGTGCAGAGTAGAAACCCCAGCCAGATATTCTCAAGAGGTCAAAACGACACAAAAGTGTACTGGAAAAATACAGAAAACCGAGCTCCTTTGGCAAATGATTTCATACAACATCCAATTCAACGTGCATCACTTAGCGTAGCAGGAACATCATTAACTCGGCCCATGTAAGATGGAAACCTTTAGGCATAAAAATGTTAAACTACCCAAAAACATTCCAGTAAAAGAGGATAAGAAGGTTAAAAGAGAAAAAAGAGACAGAAAGACAGAAGATCTCCAGATAGATATGCAGAGAGCTACCAGCTGCTAGGCTTCCAGTGTGGCTGAGACACAGACCCAGGAGATTTCAGGATTCAGACCAGGGCTTGACGTCATGCCCGATTTTTTAAATCCCTAGCGTTTTCTAAGCTCTCCTCTTTTCAGGGACATCTGCTTTCTTACCACGCACTGCTGTGTTTCATTGCCTTTGTGTGGGATTGATTGACGGCTCAGCCAATCAGAGCTGGGTGGGCGCTGCCCCTGCTGTGTGATTGATTGACGGCTCAGCCAATCAGAGCTGGCTGGGCGGTGACCCTGCTGTGTGATTGATTGACGGCTCAACCAATCAGAGCTGGCTGGGCGCGGCCCCTGCTGTGTGATTGATTGACGGCTCAACCAATCAGAGCTGGCTGGGCGCTGCCCCTGCTGTGTGATTGATTGACGGCTCAGCCAATCAGAGCTGGCTGGGCGCTGCCCCTGCTGTGTGATTGATTGACGGCTCAGGCAGTCACAGCTGGGTTTGCTCTGCCCCTGCTGTGTGATTGGCAGATCTGCCAGGCCATGGCTGGGGACGGGGCTCTGTCCCACCTCATTCCAAGGTCTGTCCCAGCCCCGGCCCCACTCGGCCATTCCGAGCATCCCGACGGGTCTGGGGACATTGATGTCATCCAGCCTCTGACAGCGACCATGGGGACACTGCGGAACCTCATGGAACCAAAGAGACCATTTTGACACTCTGGTGCCTCATGCAATCAGGGGCACCTTTGTGAGACTCAGGACCCCAACGGAACCAAGGGTCAGTGATGAAGCTGTGCGGCCCAGAGAACCAAGGAGCCTTTGTTACACAGCAGGGCCACATGGAGCCCAGGGGCCGTGGTGACTCTGCAGGACCTTAGGGAAGCAAGGGGCCATTGTTTACACTACAGAAGCAGGGAGAATATTGTGACAAGGAGAATATCGGGACACTACAGGGACTCCTGGAATCAAGGAGAACATTGTGACACTGTGAGGCCCCATGGAACCAAGGCAACATGGAACAGGTCTGGCTGGCTGGGCCTCCCGGGGGCCACCTGGCAAGACTGGCTGATCCTGGAATGTTGAGGACTGCCTCTCATCAGCTCCTGGAGCACTAAGGCTCTGTGCTTTCCTTCCTATGGAAAAGTACCAGCCCCTTTTGCAGGTTCCCACGGCTGAAACTGATATTCCCCCTGAAAAAGCACTACATACAAGGCTTGCTCCCAGCCAAAATCTGCTAGGAGTAACAGCTCTGGGTGGCCACCGTTTCCTGAGGGCTGCCTCTCATCTACCACTCTAAGGGTCGGTGTGAAGTTTCCCTCATTTTTGCCTCATGACCCTCTCAAGAAGACCTCAAGGACCCCCGCCCAGGTTGACTCTGGACAATGGTTTACTGGCCTGCTTGAGGTGGGTGCTTGCCAAGGGACTCTTTGCAGGTGTGTTGTGCTCACTGGACTGTGCTGTCATGGTACCAGCTGAAGCCTGCATGTACTGCACGACCGCACCTGTCTCTTGGAGCACCACACAATGCTCCATAAATCTCCCCGCCTCTTGGCCACAAGCCACTCGCTTTGGAAAAGGACTATAAAAGAGCGATCCTCTGGAGAAGACCCTGAGTACTCCCCACGGATGACCACCCTTCCATTGGCTGGCCCACCATGACCTTGGTCTCGTCTGTTGGTAGCTACTTCCCCCTTCCCCTCCTTTTCTCTCTCTATACTCCGTTTCCTATATCTCTCCCCTCTAGCGCAACTGAATTGTTTGGCATTCAATAAAAATGCATTGCTGTTGTTGAATAAACTGATTTGTCCCCCGCTATTTACCTGTTTGCACCTCTGAGATCGAACAATCCTCGGCCTGTGTTGGCAGATGGTGACACACCCCCACCCCCACCCCCCCCCCCCCATCCCCCATGCCCCTGCTTCTCCCAGTTGATTGCTGATCGTGGTGTGACATGGAATGGAACATCCCTTGGGCCAGTCCAGCCCAGCTGTCCCATCCCTGTTCCCTCAGGAACACTTGCCCACCCCAAGTCCATGGGTTGGAGGGGCTTGCAGACACGCCTCGTGGGGCGAGCACTGTGACAAGGACAGGAGAACAGAACAACATTTACACTTACCAAGGGCAGAGAACAGAAGAGCACAGTCTTGGAGAAACGCACAAAGGATGTAGCCGAGGCAAACGGAGCGTGCACAAAACGCAAGGAGAATGTCAGCTCAGCTCTGCAAGGCTGACAAAAGCAGAAGTTATACACAACAATAATATTGCCCTTCCTCAAAAGCGGGGATCAAAGAGCAGTCACCTAAAAAGGACAGTGCATGTTGAAGACACACTCCAAAGAACCATAGAAGGACTTGTGAGAAGGGGTGCAATTATGGCAAATAAATTCCAGGTGGGGTTAACTAATGAATACATCATCAGTGTGAGTGATAAAAGCTCCGATTGCCTGGTGGCCAGTGCACTCGAGTAGATGAAGGATTGCCCAAGTGACCACCATGGTGTAATAAAGAATACCTGCTCTCAAATCCTCAAAACTGTGTTCAAAAGCTGCTATCCAGCAGATTTCAGTATCAGTGGTGTCCCTGACTCCATTATGCCCCTTGCACACTTTCACGAGGGCCCCTTGGTTCCACGAGGCCCTGCTGGATAACAGTGGACCCTTGGTTCCATTTGGGTCTGTACTGTCAAAATGGCCTCCTTAGTTCTGCACTGCCACAATGCTCTCTCCTTGGTGCCACGAGGCCTTGGTGTGTCACAACAGCCTCTCGGTTCCATGAACTGCCATAGTGTCAGCACGGTCTCTTGCATCTGCAGTATCACGATGGACAATTGGTTACAAGCAGCCCCGCTGTGTCACAACGACTACTTGGTTCATGAGGCCCCACAGTGTCACCATGGCCCCTTGGTTCCCCGAGGCCTCGCTGTAGAACAATGGCCTCTCAGTTCCAGGAGGTTTTGTACTGTCAACAGTGCTCTCCTTGGTTCTACAGTGGCTGCTTGCTTCCATAATTCTTCCTCAGTGTCACAGTGGTCTCCTTGGTTCCATGAGGCTCTGCAATGTCCCAATATCCCATCGTTTCCATGAGCTTCTGTCCCATCAACCATGTCCTTTGCTCCAGTGAGGCCCCGCAACGGCACACCGGACCCTTGGCTCCATGAGGTTCCATAGTGTAACATGGGTGCCTTGATTCCAAGGGGTTCTGCTGGGTCACACTGGACCCTTGGTTCCATGAGGTTCCGTGGTATCGCCATGGTTTCCCTGGATCCGCAGTATCGCTACGGACCATAGGTTTCATGCAGCTTTGCTGTGCTACAGTGGCTCCTTGGTTCCATCAAGTGCCACTGTGTAACAAGGGAATCTTGGTCCCATGAGGTTCTGGACTGTCACAATGGTGTCCTTGGTTCTGGACTCTAACAACGGACCCTTGGTTCCACGAGGTTCCATTACGTCACAATGCTCTCCTTGGTTCCACAAGGCCTTGCTTTGTCACAATGGACCCTTGGTTCCATGAGCTTCCGTAGTGTAACCATGGTCTCCTGGGATCTGCATTGTCACAATGGACAATTGGTTGCATGGGAGCCTGCTGTGTCACAAGAGAGCCTTAGCTCCATGAGGTTCTGGACTGTCACAGTGGTCTCCCTGCTTCAACGAGGCCCTGGAGTGTCTCGAGGGCTGCTTGGTTCTGTGAGCTTCCACAACGTCCCAATGGTCTCCTTGTTTCTGCAGTGTCATAGTGGACTCTTGGTTCCATTAGGTTCCTAAATGTCACAGGTCTCCTTGGTTCCATGTGGCCCTGCTGTGTCACCACAGCCCCTTGGTTCCAGGAGTTTCTGGGCTGTCAACAGTGGTTCCTTTGTTCCAATCAGGCACCGCTGTGTCACACTGCACCCTGGCTTCCATGAAGTTCTTCAGTGTCACAGTGGCCCCTTGGATCCATGCGGTCCCATAGTGTCACCATGGTCTTCTTGGACCTGCATTGTCATCAGGGACCATTGGTTCCATGTGGCCTGGCTGTGTCACAGTGATGTGGATTCCGTAATTGCCTTCAGTGTCACAATGGAGCCTTGTTTCTGTGAGGCTCTGAACTGTCACAACTGTCTCCTTGGTTCCATCAGCCCCCGCTGTGTCACAAGGGTCCCCTTGGTTCCATGAGCACACCAAAGCTTTGCATAAACATTGAGCAGCACCTGCTTAACACACCTGGGAACATCTGTCTGCATTCAAAAGACAGGTCACAGCTGAGAAAGGCACCAGCAGCTTCCATCTGCAACAGAGATGCAGGGAAAGGACAAGGACAGAGAATTCAGCTGCAAGACTCCGAGAATTCTGCATCCAGACATCATTTCTGGTCCCACTGTCCCTAGTAGAAAGGTGTCATCATTCCAGGTTCCAGGCAGCCTGTACTCAGCATGTGCTTCTACAGTGGGGGTTTGTCGTTTAGGAAAACCTGCTCAGGCTTTTCCCTTCTTTCCTCACAAACAGGAATACTTGTCCTGGGCCTGGATGCAGGCACAGCCCTGAGGAGAGCACGTGGGACATGGTGCAGTGGGCAGGGACAGCCAGCTGCAGAGTTCAGGGGGAAGGGCTTCTGGTGCAGGGCCAGGCATGTCAGTCCCAGCTGGGCCATGTCAGACATGTCCCCAGGCTGGGCTTGGGGAGCAGCTTGTCCAAACAGGGTCAGCCTGGCAAGGGGCTCATTCTTCAGTGGGCCCACACCTCCTAAGGAGACATTCAGCATCAAGATCACCTGGGGAATGCCTAAGTTGCTTCTTCTTTGAACTGAAAAAGAAAAATTACTCCCTTTTATAAAACTGAAAATCATGAGCTGTACCTTGAAATCTTCCTCCTTAAGAGAACTCCAAAGTGACTCCAAGCAGCTGCACAAGGCCTGGAGACTGGAAGACATTGGAAAGAAGACAAAGAGCTCCTGAGGGTTTTCTGTATTTTAATGATCCCCAACGGTGGATTTGGGGCTGAGTCCAGGAGCCCCAGGCACTGAGAGAAGGTTGAAGAAGCTGCTCAAGGAGTCAGAAGCAAAACTCCAAGTCCCTTGGAGCATCACTGGCCCCACTGAGGGCAGGGACTGCCAAAGGCTCCCCAGGGAGTGGTGAGAGCAGATCCTTGAGGCCAGGATTGCAGGAGCCCGAGGCTGTGAGCAGGGAACTGCAATGCTGAGCAAGGCCTGGGCTGGTTGGAGGAAGCAGAAAGGCCAAGGCCTGAGCCCAGGCCTGGGCCAGCAGGGCCTGTCCCTCACAGGTGGCTCGGGGCTGTTCCTGGAGCACTGGGATGGGAGAGGCAGCAAGGACAAATGTCATCAAGCTGTGTGACACTCCAGATGCTCATGGAACCAAGGGCCAGTGTGACACAGCGGGGCCTCATGGAAACAAGAGGCCGTGCTGAGCCTGCGCGCCTGTAACACCCCAGAACACTGAAATGCTGAGGGTGAGCAAAGGCTCCTTTACTCGAGTTTGGTGCAGAGTAGAAACCCCAGCCAGATATTCTCAAGAGGTCAAAACGACACAAAAGTGTACTGGAAAAATACAGAAAACCGAGCTCCTTTGGCAAATGATTTCATACAACATCCAATTCAACGTGCATCACTTAGCGTAGCAGGAACATCATTAACTCGGCCCATGTAAGATGGAAACCTTTAGGCATAAAAATGTTAAACTACCCAAAAACATTCCAGTAAAAGAGGATAAGAAGGTTAAAAGAGAAAAAAGAGACAGAAAGACAGAAGATCTCCAGATAGATATGCAGAGAGCTACCAGCTGCTAGGCTTCCAGTGTGGCTGAGACACAGACCCAGGAGATTTCAGGATTCAGACCAGGGCTTGACGTCATGCCCGATTTTTTAAATCCCTAGCGTTTTCTAAGCTCTCCTCTTTTCAGGGACATCTGCTTTCTTACCACGCACTGCTGTGTTTCATTGCCTTTGTGTGGGATTGATTGACGGCTCAGCCAATCAGAGCTGGGTGGGCGCTGCCCCTGCTGTGTGATTGATTGACGGCTCAGCCAATCAGAGCTGGCTGGGCGGTGACCCTGCTGTGTGATTGATTGACGGCTCAACCAATCAGAGCTGGCTGGGCGCGGCCCCTGCTGTGTGATTGATTGACGGCTCAACCAATCAGAGCTGGCTGGGCGCTGCCCCTGCTGTGTGATTGATTGACGGCTCAGCCAATCAGAGCTGGCTGGGCGCTGCCCCTGCTGTGTGATTGATTGACGGCTCAGGCAGTCACAGCTGGGTTTGCTCTGCCCCTGCTGTGTGATTGGCAGATCTGCCAGGCCATGGCTGGGGACGGGGCTCTGTCCCACCTCATTCCAAGGTCTGTCCCAGCCCCGGCCCCACTCGGCCATTCCGAGCATCCCGACGGGTCTGGGGACATTGATGTCATCCAGCCTCTGACAGCGACCATGGGGACACTGCGGAACCTCATGGAACCAAAGAGACCATTTTGACACTCTGGTGCCTCATGCAATCAGGGGCACCTTTGTGAGACTCAGGACCCCAACGGAACCAAGGGTCAGTGATGAAGCTGTGCGGCCCAGAGAACCAAGGAGCCTTTGTTACACAGCAGGGCCACATGGAGCCCAGGGGCCGTGGTGACTCTGCAGGACCTTAGGGAAGCAAGGGGCCATTGTTTACACTACAGAAGCAGGGAGAATATTGTGACAAGGAGAATATCGGGACACTACAGGGACTCCTGGAATCAAGGAGAACATTGTGACACTGTGAGGCCCCATGGAACCAAGGCAACATGGAACAGGTCTGGCTGGCTGGGCCTCCCGGGGGCCACCTGGCAAGACTGGCTGATCCTGGAATGTTGAGGACTGCCTCTCATCAGCTCCTGGAGCACTAAGGCTCTGTGCTTTCCTTCCTATGGAAAAGTACCAGCCCCTTTTGCAGGTTCCCACGGCTGAAACTGATATTCCCCCTGAAAAAGCACTACATACAAGGCTTGCTCCCAGCCAAAATCTGCTAGGAGTAACAGCTCTGGGTGGCCACCGTTTCCTGAGGGCTGCCTCTCATCTACCACTCTAAGGGTCGGTGTGAAGTTTCCCTCATTTTTGCCTCATGACCCTCTCAAGAAGACCTCAAGGACCCCCGCCCAGGTTGACTCTGGACAATGGTTTACTGGCCTGCTTGAGGTGGGTGCTTGCCAAGGGACTCTTTGCAGGTGTGTTGTGCTCACTGGACTGTGCTGTCATGGTACCAGCTGAAGCCTGCATGTACTGCACGACCGCACCTGTCTCTTGGAGCACCACACAATGCTCCATAAATCTCCCCGCCTCTTGGCCACAAGCCACTCGCTTTGGAAAAGGACTATAAAAGAGCGATCCTCTGGAGAAGACCCTGAGTACTCCCCACGGATGACCACCCTTCCATTGGCTGGCCCACCATGACCTTGGTCTCGTCTGTTGGTAGCTACTTCCCCCTTCCCCTCCTTTTCTCTCTCTATACTCCGTTTCCTATATCTCTCCCCTCTAGCGCAACTGAATTGTTTGGCATTCAATAAAAATGCATTGCTGTTGTTGAATAAACTGATTTGTCCCCCGCTATTTACCTGTTTGCACCTCTGAGATCGAACAATCCTCGGCCTGTGTTGGCAGATGGTGACACACCCCCACCCCCACCCCCCCCCCCCATCCCCCATGCCCCTGCTTCTCCCAGTTGATTGCTGATCGTGGTGTGACATGGAATGGAACATCCCTTGGGCCAGTCCAGCCCAGCTGTCCCATCCCTGTTCCCTCAGGAACACTTGCCCACCCCAAGTCCATGGGTTGGAGGGGCTTGCAGACACGCCTCGTGGGGCGAGCACTGTGACAAGGACAGGAGAACAGAACAACATTTACACTTACCAAGGGCAGAGAACAGAAGAGCACAGTCTTGGAGAAACGCACAAAGGATGTAGCCGAGGCAAACGGAGCGTGCACAAAACGCAAGGAGAATGTCAGCTCAGCTCTGCAAGGCTGACAAAAGCAGAAGTTATACACAACAATAATATTGCCCTTCCTCAAAAGCGGGGATCAAAGAGCAGTCACCTAAAAAGGACAGTGCATGTTGAAGACACACTCCAAAGAACCATAGAAGGACTTGTGAGAAGGGGTGCAATTATGGCAAATAAATTCCAGGTGGGGTTAACTAATGAATACATCATCAGTGTGAGTGATAAAAGCTCCGATTGCCTGGTGGCCAGTGCACTCGAGTAGATGAAGGATTGCCCAAGTGACCACCATGGTGTAATAAAGAATACCTGCTCTCAAATCCTCAAAACTGTGTTCAAAAGCTGCTATCCAGCAGATTTCAGTATCAGTGGTGTCCCTGACTCCATTATGCCCCTTGCACACTTTCACGAGGGCCCCTTGGTTCCACGAGGCCCTGCTGGATAACAGTGGACCCTTGGTTCCATTTGGGTCTGTACTGTCAAAATGGCCTCCTTAGTTCTGCACTGCCACAATGCTCTCTCCTTGGTGCCACGAGGCCTTGGTGTGTCACAACAGCCTCTCGGTTCCATGAACTGCCATAGTGTCAGCACGGTCTCTTGCATCTGCAGTATCACGATGGACAATTGGTTACAAGCAGCCCCGCTGTGTCACAACGACTACTTGGTTCATGAGGCCCCACAGTGTCACCATGGCCCCTTGGTTCCCCGAGGCCTCGCTGTAGAACAATGGCCTCTCAGTTCCAGGAGGTTTTGTA
The DNA here is from genome assembly GCF_052056855.1 of Sturnus vulgaris. NCBI lineage: Eukaryota > Metazoa > Chordata > Aves > Passeriformes > Sturnidae > Sturnus > Sturnus vulgaris. Next base: position 525,411 of record NW_028276272.1, read on the forward strand.
CTGTCAACAGTGCTCTCCTTGGTTCTACAGTGGCTGCTTGCTTCCATAATTCTTCCTCAGTGTCACAGTGGTCTCCTTGGTTCCATGAGGCTCTGCAATGTCCCAATATCCCATCGTTTCCATGAGCTTCTGTCCCATCAACCATGTCCTTTGCTCCAGTGAGGCCCCGCAACGGCACACCGGACCCTTGGCTCCATGAGGTTCCATAGTGTAACATGGGTGCCTTGATTCCAAGGGGTTCTGCTGGGTCACACTGGACCCTTGGTTCCATGAGGTTCCGTGGTATCGCCATGGTTTCCCTGGATCCGCAGTATCGCTACGGACCATAGGTTTCATGCAGCTTTGCTGTGCTACAGTGGCTCCTTGGTTCCATCAAGTGCCACTGTGTAACAAGGGAATCTTGGTCCCATGAGGTTCTGGACTGTCACAATGGTGTCCTTGGTTCTGGACTCTAACAACGGACCCTTGGTTCCACGAGGTTCCATTACGTCACAATGCTCTCCTTGGTTCCACAAGGCCTTGCTTTGTCACAATGGACCCTTGGTTCCATGAGCTTCCGTAGTGTAACCATGGTCTCCTGGGATCTGCATTGTCACAATGGACAATTGGTTGCATGGGAGCCTGCTGTGTCACAAGAGAGCCTTAGCTCCATGAGGTTCTGGACTGTCACAGTGGTCTCCCTGCTTCAACGAGGCCCTGGAGTGTCTCGAGGGCTGCTTGGTTCTGTGAGCTTCCACAACGTCCCAATGGTCTCCTTGTTTCTGCAGTGTCATAGTGGACTCTTGGTTCCATTAGGTTCCTAAATGTCACAGGTCTCCTTGGTTCCATGTGGCCCTGCTGTGTCACCACAGCCCCTTGGTTCCAGGAGTTTCTGGGCTGTCAACAGTGGTTCCTTTGTTCCAATCAGGCACCGCTGTGTCACACTGCACCCTGGCTTCCATGAAGTTCTTCAGTGTCACAGTGGCCCCTTGGATCCATGCGGTCCCATAGTGTCACCATGGTCTTCTTGGACCTGCATTGTCATCAGGGACCATTGGTTCCATGTGGCCTGGCTGTGTCACAGTGATGTGGATTCCGTAATTGCCTTCAGTGTCACAATGGAGCCTTGTTTCTGTGAGGCTCTGAACTGTCACAACTGTCTCCTTGGTTCCATCAGCCCCCGCTGTGTCACAAGGGTCCCCTTGGTTCCATGAGCACACCAAAGCTTTGCATAAACATTGAGCAGCACCTGCTTAACACACCTGGGAACATCTGTCTGCATTCAAAAGACAGGTCACAGCTGAGAAAGGCACCAGCAGCTTCCATCTGCAACAGAGATGCAGGGAAAGGACAAGGACAGAGAATTCAGCTGCAAGACTCCGAGAATTCTGCATCCAGACATCATTTCTGGTCCCACTGTCCCTAGTAGAAAGGTGTCATCATTCCAGGTTCCAGGCAGCCTGTACTCAGCATGTGCTTCTACAGTGGGGGTTTGTCGTTTAGGAAAACCTGCTCAGGCTTTTCCCTTCTTTCCTCACAAACAGGAATACTTGTCCTGGGCCTGGATGCAGGCACAGCCCTGAGGAGAGCACGTGGGACATGGTGCAGTGGGCAGGGACAGCCAGCTGCAGAGTTCAGGGGGAAGGGCTTCTGGTGCAGGGCCAGGCATGTCAGTCCCAGCTGGGCCATGTCAGACATGTCCCCAGGCTGGGCTTGGGGAGCAGCTTGTCCAAACAGGGTCAGCCTGGCAAGGGGCTCATTCTTCAGTGGGCCCACACCTCCTAAGGAGACATTCAGCATCAAGATCACCTGGGGAATGCCTAAGTTGCTTCTTCTTTGAACTGAAAAAGAAAAATTACTCCCTTTTATAAAACTGAAAATCATGAGCTGTACCTTGAAATCTTCCTCCTTAAGAGAACTCCAAAGTGACTCCAAGCAGCTGCACAAGGCCTGGAGACTGGAAGACATTGGAAAGAAGACAAAGAGCTCCTGAGGGTTTTCTGTATTTTAATGATCCCCAACGGTGGATTTGGGGCTGAGTCCAGGAGCCCCAGGCACTGAGAGAAGGTTGAAGAAGCTGCTCAAGGAGTCAGAAGCAAAACTCCAAGTCCCTTGGAGCATCACTGGCCCCACTGAGGGCAGGGACTGCCAAAGGCTCCCCAGGGAGTGGTGAGAGCAGATCCTTGAGGCCAGGATTGCAGGAGCCCGAGGCTGTGAGCAGGGAACTGCAATGCTGAGCAAGGCCTGGGCTGGTTGGAGGAAGCAGAAAGGCCAAGGCCTGAGCCCAGGCCTGGGCCAGCAGGGCCTGTCCCTCACAGGTGGCTCGGGGCTGTTCCTGGAGCACTGGGATGGGAGAGGCAGCAAGGACAAATGTCATCAAGCTGTGTGACACTCCAGATGCTCATGGAACCAAGGGCCAGTGTGACACAGCGGGGCCTCATGGAAACAAGAGGCCGTGCTGAGCCTGCGCGCCTGTAACACCCCAGAACACTGAAATGCTGAGGGTGAGCAAAGGCTCCTTTACTCGAGTTTGGTGCAGAGTAGAAACCCCAGCCAGATATTCTCAAGAGGTCAAAACGACACAAAAGTGTACTGGAAAAATACAGAAAACCGAGCTCCTTTGGCAAATGATTTCATACAACATCCAATTCAACGTGCATCACTTAGCGTAGCAGGAACATCATTAACTCGGCCCATGTAAGATGGAAACCTTTAGGCATAAAAATGTTAAACTACCCAAAAACATTCCAGTAAAAGAGGATAAGAAGGTTAAAAGAGAAAAAAGAGACAGAAAGACAGAAGATCTCCAGATAGATATGCAGAGAGCTACCAGCTGCTAGGCTTCCAGTGTGGCTGAGACACAGACCCAGGAGATTTCAGGATTCAGACCAGGGCTTGACGTCATGCCCGATTTTTTAAATCCCTAGCGTTTTCTAAGCTCTCCTCTTTTCAGGGACATCTGCTTTCTTACCACGCACTGCTGTGTTTCATTGCCTTTGTGTGGGATTGATTGACGGCTCAGCCAATCAGAGCTGGGTGGGCGCTGCCCCTGCTGTGTGCTTGATTGACGGCTCAGCCAATCAGAGCTGGCTGGGCGGTGACCCTGCTGTGTGATTGATTGACGGCTCAACCAATCAGAGCTGGCTGGGCGCTGCCCCTGCTGTGTGATTGATTGACGGCTCAGGCAGTCACAGCTGGGTTTGCTCTGCCCCTGCTGTGTGATTGGCAGATCTGCCAGGCCATGGCTGGGGACGGGGTTCTGTCCCACCTCATTCCAAGGTCTGTCCCAGCCCCGGCCCCACTCGGCCATTCCGAGCATCCCGACGGGTCTGGGGACATTGATGTCATCCAGCCTCTGACAGCGACCATGGGGACACTGCGGAACCTCATGGAACCAAAGAGACCATTTTGACACTCTGGTGCCTCATGCAATCAGGGGCACCTTTGTGAGACTCAGGACCCCAATGGAACCAAGGGTCAGTGATGAAGCTGTGCGGCCCAGAGAACCAAGGAGCCTTTGTTACACAGCAGGGCCACATGGAGCCCAGGGGCCGTGGTGACTCTGCAGGACCTTAGGGAAGCAAGGGGCCATTGTTTACACTACAGAAGCAGGGAGAATATTGTGACAAGGAGAATATCGGGACACTACAGGGACTCCTGGAATCAAGGAGAACATTGTGACACTGTGAGGCCCCATGGAACCAAGGCAACATGGAACAGGTCTGGCTGGCTGGGCCTCCCCGGGGGCCACCTGGCAAGACTGGCTGATCCTGGAATGTTGAGGACTGCCTCTCATCAGCTCCTGGAGCACTAAGGCTCTGTGCTTTCCTTCCTATGGAAAAGTACCAGCCCCTTTTGCAGGTTCCCACGGCTGAAACTGATATTCCCCCTGAAAAAGCACTACATACAAGGCTTGCTCCCAGCCAAAATCTGCTAGGAGTAACAGCTCTGGGTGGCCACCGTTTCCTGAGGGCTGCCTCTCATCTACCACTCTAAGGGTCGGTGTGAAGTTTCCCTCATTTTTGCCTCATGACCCTCTCAAGAAGACCTCAAGGACCCCCGCCCAGGTTGACTCTGGACAATGGTTTTCTGGCCTGCTTGAGGTGGGTGCTTGCCAAGGGACTCTTTGCAGGTGTGTTGTGCTCACTGGACTGTGCTGTCATGGTACCAGCTGAAGCCTGCATGTACTGCACGACCGCACCTGTCTCTTGGAGCACCACACAATGCTCCATAAATCTCCCCGCCTCTTGGCCACAAGCCACTCGCTTTGGAAAAGGACTACAAAAGAGCGATCCTCTGGAGAAGACCCTGAGTACTCCCCACGGATGACCACCCTTCCATTGGCTGGCCCACCATGACCTTGGTCTCGTCTGTTGGTAGCTACTTCCCCCTTCCCCTCCTTTTCTCTCTCTATACTCCGTTTCCTATATCTCTCCCCTCTAGCGCAACTGAATTGTTTGGCATTCAATAAAAATGCATTGCTGTTGTTGAATAAACTGATTTGTCCCCCGCTATTTACCTGTTTGCACCTCTGAGATCGAACAATCCTCGGCCTGTGTTGGCAGATGGTGACACACCCCCACCCCCCCCCCCCCCCCATCCCCCATGCCCCTGCTTCTCCCAGTTGATTGCTGATCGTGGTGTGACATGGAATGGAACATCCCTTGGGCCAGTCCAGCCCAGCTGTCCCATCCCTGTTCCCTCAGGAACACTTGCCCATCCCAAGTCCATGGGTTGGAGGGGCTTGCAGACACGCCTCGTGGGGCGAGCACTGTGACAAGGACAGGAGAACAGAACAACATTTACACTTACCAAGGGCAGAGAACAGAAGAGCACAGTCTTGGAGAAACGCACAAAGGATGTAGCCGAGGCAAACGGAGCGTGCACAAAACGCAAGGAGAATGTCAGCTCAGCTCTGCAAGGCTGACAAAAGCAGAAGTTATACACAACAATAATATTGCCCTTCCTCAAAAGCGGGGATCAAAGAGCAGTCACCTAAAAAGGACAGTGCATGTTGAAGACACACTCCAAAGAACCATAGAAGGACTTGTGAGAAGGGGTGCAATTATGGCAAATAAGTTCCAGGTGGGGTTAACTAATGAATACATCATCAGTGTGAGTGATAAAAGCTCCGATTGCCTGGTGGCCAGTGCACTCGAGTAGATGAAGGATTGCCCAAGTGTCCTGGTTTCGGCCAAATTTGGGGGAAAACCTCCAGGAGGAGCCCCCAGACAGCAAACCCCACGACTCCTCCCCCCCCCCCCCCCCCCCCCCACCGGGTTCGGGAAGAATTTCCTTGGAGAAGAGTGGGAGAAAAAACCTGTTTATTTAACAAGCAAGACACTCCCCAGCACAGGGAAAAAAAAACAACACCAGCTGACAAAAAACTCTTTCACCGTTCTGAAGGGATGACAAGTTCAGTCTCTCTGGCGAGTGGTCGCGCAGTTATCAGTCTCTGGCGCTGGGGATGACTGCTGCAGGTGACAAAGTGTAGACTCCCGGTGTTTCTTGGGGTTCCCAGGTCCCCGTCCGTTCAGATGGTATCCAGGAGAGGGAGGGGACGGGGTGGAAGAGAAAACAGTCCAGGGAAAAAGTTGGACTGCCTAGCTGAACTAACTAATAAGCAGAAAGCAAGGGCAAAGCGAAGGAAAGAAAAAGGCAGAAGCGAGCAAGCAGGCAAGCAAGCAGGCAAGCAAGCAAGCAAGCAAGCAGGCAAGCAAGCAAGCAAGCAAGCAGGCAAGCAAGCAAGCCTAGCTAAAACCTCTCCTAAACATAGACCATGGGGGAGGTGAGCCGGCTGATAACAAGACAAAACAAAGCTTCACTCTCAGACTCAGTCCTGGAAGCACAGGACATAATACCAAACATAATCAGGACACACGATTGGAGATAGAAACACCATAACATCACCCTAGGACATTCCACCCCTTATCTCCATATCGTGAACATACTAAACAGCATGTAAAAACTTCAGCAAGTAGAAATTTCCATCTTTCACTTATTCGGACACATTTTCTTCCATCTCACTTGCTCAAACCTTCGACACTTACACCTTTCCTTCTATCTCACTTGCTCAGACCTTTGACACTTACATATTTCCTTCTGTCTCATGCTGCCTCACCCCACAATCAGATCTCCCTGAGGCACACATCGTGTTGTTCCATCTCTCTGCATTACCCACCATGTACAACCTGGTCCTTGAGCAAAGACAATCCCACGAATGGGTTTGTCTGTACTCGGGGCAGAATTGATCCAAACTGCCTTCCCTAACAAACCTCTGATATGTGCCACTGGGACTTTGTCTCCATCTACTATATTCAGGGACTCAGACTGGGCAGGGCCCGCTCGGTTGGTGGAACCCCGGGTGTTAACTAACCAAGTGGCCTTTGCTAAATGCTGCTCCCAGTTTTTGAATGATCCCCCACCCAATGCTCTCAAGGTGGTTTTTAACAGTCCATTGTACCTTTCCACCTTCCCTGCAGCTGGTGCATGGTAGGGGATATGGTACACCCACTCAATGCCATGTTCCCTAGCCCAAGTGTTGATAAGGCTATTCTTGAAATGAGTCCCATTGTCTGACTCAATCCTCTCAGGGGTGCCATGCCTCCAAAGGACCTGCTTTTCCAGGCCCAGGATGGTGTTACGGGCTGTAGCGTGAGACACAGGGTAGGTCTCCAACCATCCAGTGGTGGCTTCCACCATGGTCAGTACATAGCGCTTGCCTTGGCGTGTCTGGGGCAGTGTGATGTAGTCAATCTGCCAGGCCTCTCCATACTTGTACTTGGACCACCGCCCCCCATACCAGAGGGGCTTCACCCGCTTGGCTTGCTTGATGGCAGCGCACGTCTCACAGTCATGGATAACTTGAGAAATACTGTCCATGGTTAGATCCACCCCTCGGTCTCGTGCCACATATAAATGGGCCTGAGGCATCATGGGCCCATCGAGCCAGGAACAACTCTCCCTTGTGTTCCCAATCAAGGTCTATCTTCGACACCCCTATCTTTGCAGCCTGATCTACCTGCTGATTGTTTTTCTGCTCTTCATTAGCCCTACTTCTGGGAACATGGGCATCTACATGGCGAACCTTCACAGGTAATTTCTCTAACCAGGTAGCGATATCTTTCCACTCTTCGGCAGCCCAAATTGGTTTTCCTCTACGCTGCCAGTTAGCCTCTTTCCATCTCTCCAACCATCCCCACAGAGCATTGGCTACCATCCATGAATCGGTATAAAGGTAAAGCTTTGGCCACTTCTCTCTTTCAGCAATGTCTAAGGCCAGTTGAACCGTTTTGAGTTCAGCAAGTTGACTGGATCCACCCTCTCCTTCAGTGGCCTCTGCTACCCGTCGCGTGGGGCTCCATACGGCTGCTTTCCACCTCCGATTCATCCCCACAATGCGACAGGAACCGTCGGTGAATAGAGCATAGCGTGTTTCCTCTGCTGGCAGTTGGTTATATGGTGGAGCTTCTTCAGCCCGTGTCACTGGTTCTTGTTCCTCATCTGTGACACCAAAACTTTCACCTTCAGGCCAATTTGTAATTACTTCCAAAATCCCAGGGCGATTCAGTTTTCCAATCCGGGTGCGCTGTGTAATGAGGGCAATCCACTTGCTCCATGTAGCACTGGTGGCATGGTGGGTTGAGGGAACCTTTCCTCTGAACATCCACCCCAGCACTGGTAGTCGGGGTGCCAGAAGGAGTTGTGCTTCTGTGCCAACCACCTCTGAGGCTGCTTGGACCCCTTCGTAGGCAGCCAAGATCTCCTTCTCTGTTGGGGTGTAGTTAGCTTCAGACCCTCTGTAGCTCCGACTCCAAAATCCTAATGGTCGGCCTCGAGTCTCACCAGGCACCTTCTGCCACAGGCTCCAGGACAGACCATGGTTCCCGGCTGCAGAGTAGAGCACGTTCTTCACATCTGGTCCCGTCCTGACTGGGCCAAGGGCTACTGCATGAGCAATTTCCTGCTTTATCTGGGCAAAAGCTTGTTGCTGCTCAGGGCCCCAATGGAAATCGTTCTTCTTGCGGGTGACCAGGTAAAGAGGGCTCACAATCTGACTGTACTCAGGAATGTGCATCCTCCAAAAACCTATGGCGCCTAAGAAAGCTTGTGTCTCCTTCTTGTTGGTTGGTGGGGACATAGCTGTGATTTTGTTGATGACATCAGTAGGAATCTGACGCCGTCCATCTTGCCACTTCACTCCCAGGAACTGGATCTCTCGAGCAGGTCCCTTAACTTTACTCTTCTTGATGGCGAAGCCGGCTTCCAGGAGGATTTGGATGATTCTCTCTCCTTTCTTGAACACTTCTGCTGCTGTGTTCCCCCACACAATGATATCATCAATATATTGTAAATGTTCTGGAGCCTCACCTTTTTCTAGTGTAGTCTGGATCAGTCCATGGCAGATAGTAGGACTGTGCTTCCACCCCTGGGGCAGTCGATTCCAGGTGTACTGCACTCCCCTCCATGTGAAAGCGAACTGAGGCCTGCACTCTGCTGCCAGAGGAATGGAGAAAAATGCATTGGCGATATCGATAGTGGCGTACCACTTTGCTGCCTTGGACTCCAGCTCGTACTGCAGTTCCAGCATGTCTGGCACGGCAGCGCTCAGTGGTGGAGTCACCTCATTCAATGCACGATAGTCTACGGTCAGTCTCCATTCTCCTTAGAATTACCATGGCACTTCTCTTTCAGGTACTTTGCCACCTCAGCTGGGTTCTGAATTTGTTCACATGGAAAATCCCAGGATGTAGGGTCAGAAAATTCCTTTAAGATTTGGCCCATATCCTCCCATTTCCCACACCATTCAGGATTCCTCACGCCTGGCTCTACTCTGGGGTCAGGGGTCTCAGCCCCTCTAGAAATCTCAGCTCTCATTCTAGAGAAACTGCAGACTGTATAGAGAAAGCTTACTATATTAAACACCAGAAAGATGGTCTCTTTAACACTCAGGGGGAACTGAACATTCTCTAATAGGGATGTAACAAATTCAGAGGAGAAGAAGGAGAACAAAGGCTGAAAAGCCTCATCCCCTGCTTCTCCTCTAACAAGCTGAGTACACAACCACAACCAAGAACCATACATTCCTGGAACAGACTCCAGCACCTTTATAAATCTCCTGCAGGCCATTAAAACCAAGCCCAGCCCGATGGATATTTTGGTCAATGCCCCTCTACTACAGAAACTACGCATTAGGGACAATACTGGAGCTATTTCTGGATAAGCAAATAAACCCAGGGACCACAGAGGTATTAAGACCTCAAAAAACCCTAGGGACAAAGAACCCATGCAGGCCTCCACCCCAAAAGACATGAATTCCAACAACATAGCCAATAACTGCTCTATACCAACACAAAAGAATTTGAACCAAATTATTATTATTAGAACAGGGTTTTTTCCCACTTTCTCAAGCCTCGAGTTGGGCGCCAATATATTTGTCCTGGTTTCGGCCAAATTTGGGGGAAAACCTCCAGGAGGAGCCCCCAGACAGCAAACCCCACGACTCCTCCCCCCCCCACCCCACCGGGTTCGGGAAGAATTTCCTTGGAGAAGAGTGGGAGAAAAAACCTGTTTATTTAACAAGCAAGACACTCCCCAGCACAGGGAAAAAAAAACAACACCAGCTGACAAAAAACTCTTTCACCGTTCTGAAGGGATGACAAGTTCAGTCTCTCTGGCGAGTGGTCGCGCAGTTATCAGTCTCTGGCGCTGGGGATGACTGCTGCAGGTGACAAAGTGTAGACTCCCGGTGTTTCTTGGGGTTCCCAGGTCCCCGTCCGTTCAGATGGTATCCAGGAGAGGGAGGGGACGGGGTGGAAGAGAAAACAGTCCAGGGAAAAAGTTGGACTGCCTAGCTGAACTAACTAATAAGCAGAAAGCAAGGGCAAAGCGAAGGAAAGAAAAAGGCAGAAGCGAGCAAGCAGGCAAGCAAGCAGGCAAGCAAGCAAGCAAGCAAGCAGGCAAGCAAGCAAGCAAGCAAGCAGGCAAGCAAGCAAGCCGAGCTAAAACCTCTCCTAAACATAGACCATGGGGGAGGTGAGCCGGCTGATAACAAGACAAAACAAAGCTTCACTCTCAGACTCAGTCCTGGAAGCACAGGACATAATACCAAACATAATCAGGACACACGATTGGAGATAGAAACACCATAACATCACCCTAGGACACCAAGTGACCACCATGGTGTAATAAAGAATACCTGCTCTCAAATCCTCAAAACTGTGTTCAAAAGTTGCTATCCAGCAGATTTCAGTATCAGTGGTGTCCCTGACTCCATTATGCCCCTTGCACACTTTCACGAGGGCCCCTTGGTTCCACGAGGCCCTGCTGGATAACAGTGGACCCTTGGTTCCATTTGGGTCTGTACTGTCAAAATGGCCTCCTTAGTTCTGCACTGCCACAATGCTCTCTCCTTGGTGCCACGAGGCCTTGGTGTGTCACAACAGCCTCTCGGTTCCATGAACTGCCATAGTGTCAGCACGGTCTCTTGCATCTGCAGTATCACGATGGACAATTGGTTACAAGCAGCCCCGCTGTGTCACAACGACTACTTGGTTCATGAGGCCCCACAGTGTCACCATGGCCCCTTGGTTCCCCGAGGCCTCGCTGTAGAACAATGGCCTCTCAGTTCCAGGAGGTTTTGTACTGTCAACAGTGCTCTCCTTGGTTCTACAGTGGCTGCTTGCTTCCATAATTCTTCCTCAGTGTCACAGTGGTCTCCTTGGTTCCATGAGGCTCTGCAATGTCCCAATATCCCATCGTTTCCATGAGCTTCTGTCCCATCAACCATGTCCTTTGCTCCAGTGAGGCCCCGCAACGGCACACCGGACCCTTGGCTCCATGAGGTTCCATAGTGTAACATGGGTGCCTTGATTCCAAGAGGTTCTGCTGGGTCACACTGGACCCTTGGTTCCATGAGGTTCCGTGGTATCGCCATGGTTTCCCTGGATCCGCAGTAGCGCTACGGACCATAGGTTTCATGCAGCTTTGCTGTGCTACAGTGGCTCCTTGGTTCCATCAAGTGCCACTGTGTAACAAGGGAATCTTGGTCCCATGAGGTTCTGGACTGTCACAATGGTGTCCTTGGTTCTGGACTCTAACAACGGACCCTTGGTTCCACGAGGTTCCATTACGTCACAATGCTCTCCTTGGTTCCACAAGGCCTTGCTTTGTCACAATGGACCCTTGCTTCCATGAGCTTCCGTAGTGTAACCATGGTCTCCTGGGATCTGCATTGTCACAATGGACAATTGGTTGCATGGGAGCCTGCTGTGTCACAAGAGAGCCTTAGCTCCATGACGTTCTGGACTGTCACAGTGGTCTCCCTGCTTCAACGAGGCCCTGGAGTGTCTCGAGGGCTGCTTGGTTCTGTGAGCTTCCACAACGTCCCAATGGTCTCCTTGTTTCTGCAGTGTCATAGTGGACTCTTGGTTCCATGAGGTTCCTAAATGTCACAGGTCTCCTTGGTTCCATGTGGCCCTGCTGTGTCACCACAGCCCCTTGGTTCCAGGAGTTTCTGGGCTGTCAGCAGTGGTTCCTTTGTTCCAATCAGGCACCGCTGTGTCACACTGCACCCTGGCTTCCATGAAGTTCTTCAGTGTCACAGTGGCCCCTTGGATCCATGCGGTCCCATAGTGTCACCATGGTCTCCTTGGACCTGCATTGTCATCAGGGACCATTGGTTCCATGTGGCCTGGCTGTGTCACAGTGATGTGGATTCCGTAATTGCCTTCAGTGTCACAATGGAGCCTTGTTTCTGTGAGGCTCTGAACTGTCACAACTGTCTCCTTGGTTCCATCAGCCCCCGCTGTGTCACAAGGGTCCCCTTGGTTCCATGAGCACACCAAAGCTTTGCATAAACATTGAGCAGCACCTGCTTAACACACCTGGGAACATCTGTCTGCATTCAAAAGACAGGTCACAGCTGAGAAAGGCACCAGCAGCTTCCATCTGCAACAGAGATGCAGGGAAAGGACAAGGACAGAGAATTCAGCTGCAAGACTCCGAGAATTCTGCATCCAGACATCATTTCTGGTCCCACTGTCCCTAGTAGAAAGGTGTCATCATTCCAGGTTCCAGGCAGCCTGTACTCAGCATGTGCTTCTACAGTGGGGGTTTGTCGTTTAGGAAAACCTGCTCAGGCTTTTCCCTTCTTTCCTCACAAACAGGAATACTTGTCCTGGGCCTGGATGCAGGCAGAGCCCTGAGGAGAGCACGTGGGACATGGTGCAGTGGGCAGGGACAGCCAGCTGCAGAGTTCAGGGGGAAGGGCTTCTGGTGCAGGGCCAGGCATGTCAGTCCCAGCTGGGCCATGTCAGACATGTCCCCAGGCTGGGCTTGGGGAGCAGCTTGTCCAAACAGGGTCAGCCTGGCAAGGGGCTCATTCTTCAGTGGGCCCACACCTCCTAAGGAGACATTCAGCATCAAGATCACCTGGGGAATGCCTAAGTTGCTTCTTCTTTGAACTGAAAAAGAAAAATTACTCCCTTTTATAAAACTGAAAATCATGAGCTGTACCTTGAAATCTTCCTCCTTAAGAGAACTCCAAAGTGACTCCAAGCAGCTGCACAAGGCCTGGAGACTGGAAGACATTGGAAAGAAGACAAAGAGCTCCTGAGGGTTTTCTGTATTTTAATGATCCCCAACGGTGGATTTGGGGCTGAGTCCAGGAGCCCCAGGCACTGAGAGAAGGTTGAAGAAGCTGCTCAAGGAGTCAGAAGCAAAACTCCAAGTCCCTTGGAGCATCAGTGGCCCCACTGAGGGCAGGGACTGCCAAAGGCTCCCCAGGGAGTGGTGAGAGCAGATCCTTGAGGCCAGGATTGCAGGAGCCCGAGGCTGTGAGCAGGGAACTGCAATGCTGAGCAAGGCCTGGGCTGGTTGGAGGAAGCAGAAAGGCCAAGGCCTGAGCCCAGGCCTGGGCCAGCAGGGCCTGTCCCTCACAGGTGGCTCGGGGCTGTTCCTGGAGCACTGGGATGGGAGAGGCAGCAAGGACAAATGTCATCAAGCTGTGTGACACTCCAGATGCTCATGGAACCAAGGGCCAGTGTGACACAGCAGGGCCTCATGGAAACAAGAGGCCGTGCTGAGCCTGCGCGCCTGTAACACCCCAGAACACTGAAATGCTGAGGGTGAGCAAAGGTTCCTTTACTCGAGTTTGGTGCAGAGTAGAAACCCCAGCCAGATATTCTCAAGAGGTCAAAACGACACAAAAGTGTACTGGAAAAATACAGAAAACCGAGCTCCTTTGGCAAATGATTTCATACAACATCCAATTCAACGTGCATCACTTAGCGTAGCAGGAACATCATTAACTCGGCCCATGTAAGATGGAAACCTTTAGGCATAAAAATGTTAAACTACCCAAAAACATTCCAGTAAAAGAGGATAAGAAGGTTAAAAGAGAAAAAAGAGACAGAAAGACAGAAGATCTCCAGATAGATATGCAGAGAGCTACCAGCTGCTAGGCTTCCAGTGTGGCTGAGACACAGACCCAGGAGATTTCAGGATTCAGACCAGGGCTTGACGTCATGCCCGATTTTTTAAATCCCTAGCGTTTTCTAAGCTCTCCTCTTTTCAGGGACATCTGCTTTCTTACCACGCACTGCTGTGTTTCATTGCCTTTGTGTGGGATTGATTGACGGCTCAGCCAATCAGAGCTGGGTGGGCGCTGCCCCTGCTGTGTGCTTGATTGACGGCTCAGCCAATCAGAGCTGGCTGGGCGGTGACCCTGCTGTGTGCTTGATTGACGGCTCAACCAATCAGAGCTGGCTGGGCGCGGCCCCTGCTGTGTGATTGATTGACGGCTCAACCAATCAGAGCTGGCTGGGCGCTGCCCCTGCTGTGTGATTGATTGACGGCTCAGCCAATCAGAGCTGGCTGGGCGCTGCCCCTGCTGTGTGATTGATTGACGGCTCAGGCAGTCACAGCTGGGTTTGCTCTGCCCCTGCTGTGTGATTGGCAGATCTGCCAGGCCATGGCTGGGGACGGGGCTCTGTCCCACCTCATTCCAAGGTCTGTCCCAGCCCCGGCCCCACTTGGGCATTCCGAGCATCCCGACGGGTCTGGGGACATTGATGTCATCCAGCCTCTGACAGCGACCATGGGGACACTGCGGAACCTCATGGAACCAAAGAGACCATTTTGACACTCTGGTGCCTCATGCAATCAGGGGCACCTTTGTGAGACTCAGGACCCCAATGGAACCAAGGGTCAGTGATGAAGCTGTGCGGCCCAGAGAACCAAGGAGCCTTTGTTACACAGCAGGGCCACATGGAGCCCAGGGGCCATGGTGGCTCTGCAGGACCTTAGGGAAGCAAGGGGCCATTGTTTACACTACAGAAGCAGGGAGAATATTGTGACAAGGAGAATATCGGGACACTACAGGGACTCCTGGAATCAAGGAGAACATTGTGACACTGTGAGGCCCCATGGAACCAAGGCAACATGGAACAGGTCTGGCTGGCTGGGCCTCCCGGGGGCCACCTGGCAAGACTGGCTGATCCTGGAATGTTGAGGACTGCCTCTCATCAGCTCCTGGAGCACTAAGGCTCTGTGCTTTCCTTCCTATGGAAAAGTACCAGCCCCTTTTGCAGGTTCCCACGGCTGAAACCGATATTCCCCCTGAAAAAGCACTACATACAAGGCTTGCTCCCAGCCAAAATCTGCTAGGAGTAACAGCTCTGGGTGGCCACCGTTTCCTGAGGGCTGCCTCTCATCTACCACTCTAAGGGTCGGTGTGAAGTTTCCCTCATTTTTGCCTCATGACCCTCTCAAGAAGACCTCAAGGACCCCCGCCCAGGTTGACTCTGGACAATGGTTTTCTGGCCTGCTTGAGGTGGGTGCTTGCCAAGGGACTCTTTGCAGGTGTGTTGTGCTCACTGGACTGTGCTGTCATGGTACCAGCTGAAGCCTGCATGTACTGCACGACCGCACCTGTCTCTTGGAGCACCACACAATGCTCCATAAATCTCCCCGCCTCTTGGCCACAAGCCACTCGCTTTGAAAAAGGACTATAAAAGAGCGATCCTCTGGAGAAGACCCTGAGTACTCCCCACGGATGACCACCCTTCCATTGGCTGGCCCACCATGACCTTGGTCTCGTCTGTTGGTAGCTACTTCCCCCTTCCCCTCCTTTTCTCTCTCTATACTCCGTTTCCTATATCTCTCCCCTCTAGCGCAACTGAATTGTTTGGCATTCAATAAAAATGCATTGCTGTTGTTGAATAAACTGATTTGTCCCCCGCTATTTACCTGTTTGCACCTCTGAGATCGAACAATCCTCGGCCTGTGTTGGCAGATGGTGACACACCCCCACCCCCCCCCCCCCCCCATCCCCCATGCCCCTGCTTCTCCCAGTTGATTGCTGATCGTGGTGTGACATGGAATGGAACATCCCTTGGGCCAGTCCAGCCCAGCTGTCCCATCCCTGTTCCCTCAGGAACACTTGCCCATCCCAAGTCCATGGGTTGGAGGGGCTTGCAGACACGCCTCGTGGGGCGAGCACTGTGACAAGGACAGGAGAACAGAACAACATTTACACTTACCAAGGGCAGAGAACAGAAGAGCACAGTCTTGGAGAAACGCACAAAGGATGTAGCCGAGGCAAACGGAGCGTGCACAAAACGCAAGGAGAATGTCAGCTCAGCTCTGCAAGGCTGACAAAAGCAGAAGTTATACACAACAATAATATTGCCCTTCCTCAAAAGCGGGGATCAAAGAGCAGTCACCTAAAAAGGACAGTGCATGTTGAAGACACACTCCAAAGAACCATAGAAGGACTTGTGAGAAGGGGTGCAATTATGGCAAATAAATTCCAGGTGGGGTTAACTAATGAATACATCATCAGTGTGAGTGATAAAAGCTCCGATTGCCTGGTGGCCAGTGCACTCGAGTAGATGAAGGATTGCCCAAGTGACCACCATGGTGTAATAAAGAATACCTGCTCTCAAATCCTCAAAACTGTGTTCAAAAGCTGCTATCCAGCAGATTTCAGTATCAGTGGTGTCCCTGACTCCATTATGCCCCTTGCACACTTTCACGAGGGCCCCTTGGTTCCACGAGGCCCTGCTGGATAACAGTGGACCCTTGGTTCCATTTGGGTCTGTACTGTCAAAATGGCCTCCTTAGTTCTGCACTGCCACAATGCTCTCTCCTTGGTGCCACGAGGCCTTGGTGTGTCACAACAGCCTCTCGGTTCCATGAACTGCCATAGTGTCAGCACGGTCTCTTGCATCTGCAGTATCACGATGGACAATTGGTTACAAGCAGCCCCGCTGTGTCACAACGACTACTTGGTTCATGAGGCCCCACAGTGTCACCATGGCCCCTTGGTTCCCCGAGGCCTCGCTGTAGAACAATGGCCTCTCAGTTCCAGGAGGTTTTGTACTGTCAACAGTGCTCTCCTTGGTTCTACAGTGGCTGCTTGCTTCCATAATTCTTCCTCAGTGTCACAGTGGTCTCCTTGGTTCCATGAGGCTCTGCAATGTCCCAATATCCCATCGTTTCCATGAGCTTCTGTCCCATCAACCATGTCCTTTGCTCCAGTGAGGCCCCGCAACGGCACACCGGACCCTTGGCTCCATGAGGTTCCATAGTGTAACATGGGTGCCTTGATTCCAAGGGGTTCTGCTGGGTCACACTGGACCCTTGGTTCCATGAGGTTCCGTGGTATCGCCATGGTTTCCCTGGATCCGCAGTAGCGCTACGGACCATAGGTTTCATGCAGCTTTGCTGTGCTACAGTGGCTCCTTGGTTCCATCAAGTGCCACTGTGTAACAAGGGAATCTTGGTCCCATGAGGTTCTGGACTGTCACAATGGTGTCCTTGGTTCTGGACTCTAACAACGGACCCTTGGTTCCACGAGGTTCCATTACGTCACAATGCTCTCCTTGGTTCCACAAGGCCTTGCTTTGTCACAATGGACCCTTGGTTCCATGAGCTTCCGTAGTGTAACCATGGTCTCCTGGGATCTGCATTGTCACAATGGACAATTGGTTGCATGGGAGCCTGCTGTGTCACAAGAGAGCCTTAGCTCCATGAGGTTCTGGACTGTCACAGTGGTCTCCCTGCTTCAACGAGGCCCTGGAGTGTCTCGAGGGCTGCTTGGTTCTGTGAGCTTCCACAACGTCCCAATGGTCTCCTTGTTTCTGCAGTGTCATAGTGGACTCTTGGTTCCATTAGGTTCCTAAATGTCACAGGTCTCCTTGGTTCCATGTGGCCCTGCTGTGTCACCACAGCCCCTTGGTTCCAGGAGTTTCTGGGCTGTCAACAGTGGTTCCTTTGTTCCAATCAGGCACCGCTGTGTCACACTGCACCCTGGCTTCCATGAAGTTCTTCAGTGTCACAGTGGCCCCTTGGATCCATGCGGTCCCATAGTGTCACCATGGTCTTCTTGGACCTGCATTGTCATCAGGGACCATTGGTTCCATGTGGCCTGGCTGTGTCACAGTGATGTGGATTCCGTAATTGCCTTCAGTGTCACAATGGAGCCTTGTTTCTGTGAGGCTCTGAACTGTCACAACTGTCTCCTTGGTTCCATCAGCCCCCGCTGTGTCACAAGGGTCCCCTTGGTTCCATGAGCACACCAAAGCTTTGCATAAACATTGAGCAGCACCTGCTTAACACACCTGGGAACATCTGTCTGCATTCAAAAGACAGGTCACAGCTGAGAAAGGCACCAGCAGCTTCCATCTGCAACAGAGATGCAGGGAAAGGACAAGGACAGAGAATTCAGCTGCAAGACTCCGAGAATTCTGCATCCAGACATCATTTCTGGTCCCACTGTCCCTAGTAGAAAGGTGTCATCATTCCAGGTTCCAGGCAGCCTGTACTCAGCATGTGCTTCTACAGTGGGGGTTTGTCGTTTAGGAAAACCTGCTCAGGCTTTTCCCTTCTTTCCTCACAAACAGGAATACTTGTCCTGGGCCTGGATGCAGGCACAGCCCTGAGGAGAGCACGTGGGACATGGTGCAGTGGGCAGGGACAGCCAGCTGCAGAGTTCAGGGGGAAGGGCTTCTGGTGCAGGGCCAGGCATGTCAGTCCCAGCTGGGCCATGTCAGACATGTCCCCAGGCTGGGCTTGGGGAGCAGCTTGTCCAAACAGGGTCAGCCTGGCAAGGGGCTCATTCTTCAGTGGGCCCACACCTCCTAAGGAGACATTCAGCATCAAGATCACCTGGGGAATGCCTAAGTTGCTTCTTCTTTGAACTGAAAAAGAAAAATTACTCCCTTTTATAAAACTGAAAATCATGAGCTGTACCTTGAAATCTTCCTCCTTAAGAGAACTCCAAAGTGACTCCAAGCAGCTGCACAAGGCCTGGAGACTGGAAGACATTGGAAAGAAGACAAAGAGCTCCTGAGGGTTTTCTGTATTTTAATGATCCCCAACGGTGGATTTGGGGCTGAGTCCAGGAGCCCCAGGCACTGAGAGAAGGTTGAAGAAGCTGCTCAAGGAGTCAGAAGCAAAACTCCAAGTCCCTTGGAGCATCACTGGCCCCACTGAGGGCAGGGACTGCCAAAGGCTCCCCAGGGAGTGGTGAGAGCAGATCCTTGAGGCCAGGATTGCAGGAGCCCGAGGCTGTGAGCAGGGAACTGCAATGCTGAGCAAGGCCTGGGCTGGTTGGAGGAAGCAGAAAGGCCAAGGCCTGAGCCCAGGCCTGGGCCAGCAGGGCCTGTCCCTCACAGGTGGCTCGGGGCTGTTCCTGGAGCACTGGGATGGGAGAGGCAGCAAGGACAAATGTCATCAAGCTGTGTGACACTCCAGATGCTCATGGAACCAAGGGCCAGTGTGACACAGCGGGGCCTCATGGAAACAAGAGGCCGTGCTGAGCCTGCGCGCCTGTAACACCCCAGAACACTGAAATGCTGAGGGTGAGCAAAGGCTCCTTTACTCGAGTTTGGTGCAGAGTAGAAACCCCAGCCAGATATTCTCAAGAGGTCAAAACGACACAAAAGTGTACTGGAAAAATACAGAAAACCGAGCTCCTTTGGCAAATGATTTCATACAACATCCAATTCAACGTGCATCACTTAGCGTAGCAGGAACATCATTAACTCGGCCCATGTAAGATGGAAACCTTTAGGCATAAAAATGTTAAACTACCCAAAAACATTCCAGTAAAAGAGGATAAGAAGGTTAAAAGAGAAAAAAGAGACAGAAAGACAGAAGATCTCCAGATAGATATGCAGAGAGCTACCAGCTGCTAGGCTTCCAGTGTGGCTGAGACACAGACCCAGGAGATTTCAGGATTCAGACCAGGGCTTGACGTCATGCCCGATTTTTTAAATCCCTAGCGTTTTCTAAGCTCTCCTCTTTTCAGGGACATCTGCTTTCTTACCACGCACTGCTGTGTTTCATTGCCTTTGTGTGGGATTGATTGACGGCTCAGCCAATCAGAGCTGGGTGGGCGCTGCCCCTGCTGTGTGCTTGATTGACGGCTCAGCCAATCAGAGCTGGCTGGGCGGTGACCCTGCTGTGTGATTGATTGACGGCTCAACCAATCAGAGCTGGCTGGGCGCTGCCCCTGCTGTGTGATTGATTGACGGCTCAGCCAATCAGAGCTGGCTGGGCGCTGCCCCTGCTGTGTGATTGGCAGATCTGCCAGGCCATGGCTGGGGACGGGGTTCTGTCCCACCTCATTCCAAGGTCTGTCCCAGCCCCGGCCCCACTCGGCCATTCCGAGCATCCCGACGGGTCTGGGGACATTGATGTCATCCAGCCTCTGACAGCGACCATGGGGACACTGCGGAACCTCATGGAACCAAAGAGACCATTTTGACACTCTGGTGCCTCATGCAATCAGGGGCACCTTTGTGAGACTCAGGACCCCAATGGAACCAAGGGTCAGTGATGAAGCTGTGCGGCCCAGAGAACCAAGGAGCCTTTGTTACACAGCAGGGCCACATGGAGCCCAGGGGCCGTGGTGACTCTGCAGGACCTTAGGGAAGCAAGGGGCCATTGTTTACACTACAGAAGCAGGGAGAATATTGTGACAAGGAGAATATCGGGACACTACAGGGACTCCTGGAATCAAGGAGAACATTGTGACACTGTGAGGCCCCATGGAACCAAGGCAACATGGAACAGGTCTGGCTGGCTGGGCCTCCCCGGGGGCCACCTGGCAAGACTGGCTGATCCTGGAATGTTGAGGACTGCCTCTCATCAACTCCTGGAGCACTAAGGCTCTGTGCTTTCCTTCCTATGGAAAAGTACCAGCCCCTTTTGCAGGTTCCCACGGCTGAAACTGATATTCCCCCTGAAAAAGCACTACATACAAGGCTTGCTCCCAGCCAAAATCTGCTAGGAGTAACAGCTCTGGGTGGCCACCGTTTCCTGAGGGCTGCCTCTCATCTACCACTCTAAGGGTCGGTGTGAAGTTTCCCTCATTTTTGCCTCATGACCCTCTCAAGAAGACCTCAAGGACCCCCGCCCAGGTTGACTCTGGACAATGGTTTTCTGGCCTGCTTGAGGTGGGTGCTTGCCAAGGGACTCTTTGCAGGTGTGTTGTGCTCACTGGACTGTGCTGTCATGGTACCAGCTGAAGCCTGCATGTACTGCACGACCGCACCTGTCTCTTGGAGCACCACACAATGCTCCATAAATCTCCCCGCCTCTTGGCCACAAGCCACTCGCTTTGGAAAAGGACTACAAAAGAGCGATCCTCTGGAGAAGACCCTGAGTACTCCCCACGGATGACCACCCTTCCATTGGCTGGCCCACCATGACCTTGGTCTCGTCTGTTGGTAGCTACTTCCCCCTTCCCCTCCTTTTCTCTCTCTATACTCCGTTTCCTATATCTCTCCCCTCTAGCGCAACTGAATTGTTTGGCATTCAATAAAAATGCATTGCTGTTGTTGAATAAACTGATTTGTCCCCCGCTATTTACCTGTTTGCACCTCTGAGATCGAACAATCCTCGGCCTGTGTTGGCAGATGGTGACACACCCCCACCCCCCCCCCCCCCCCATCCCCCATGCCCCTGCTTCTCCCAGTTGATTGCTGATCGTGGTGTGACATGGAATGGAACATCCCTTGGGCCAGTCCAGCCCAGCTGTCCCATCCCTGTTCCCTCAGGAACACTTGCCCATCCCAAGTCCATGGGTTGGAGGGGCTTGCAGACACGCCTCGTGGGGCGAGCACTGTGACAAGGACAGGAGAACAGAACAACATTTACACTTACCAAGGGCAGAGAACAGAAGAGCACAGTCTTGGAGAAACGCACAAAGGATGTAGCCGAGGCAAACGGAGCGTGCACAAAACGCAAGGAGAATGTCAGCTCAGCTCTGCAAGGCTGACAAAAGCAGAAGTTATACACAACAATAATATTGCCCTTCCTCAAAAGCGGGGATCAAAGAGCAGTCACCTAAAAAGGACAGTGCATGTTGAAGACACACTCCAAAGAACCATAGAAGGACTTGTGAGAAGGGGTGCAATTATGGCAAATAAATTCCAGGTGGGGTTAACTAATGAATACATCATCAGTGTGAGTGATAAAAGCTCCGATTGCCTGGTGGCCAGTGCACTCGAGTAGATGAAGGATTGCCCAAGTGTCCTGGTTTCGGCCAAATTTGGGGGAAAACCTCCAGGAGGAGCCCCCAGACAGCAAACCCCACGACTCCTCCCCCCCCCCCCCCCCCCCCCACCGGGTTCGGGAAGAATTTCCTTGGAGAAGAGTGGGAGAAAAAACCTGTTTATTTAACAAGCAAGACACTCCCCAGCACAGGGAAAAAAAAACAACACCAGCTGACAAAAAACTCTTTCACCGTTCTGAAGGGATGACAAGTTCAGTCTCTCTGGCGAGTGGTCGCGCAGTTATCAGTCTCTGGCGCTGGGGATGACTGCTGCAGGTGACAAAGTGTAGACTCCCGGTGTTTCTTGGGGTTCCCAGGTCCCCGTCCGTTCAGATGGTATCCAGGAGAGGGAGGGGACGGGGTGGAAGAGAAAACAGTCCAGGGAAAAAGTTGGACTGCCTAGCTGAACTAACTAATAAGCAGAAAGCAAGGGCAAAGCGAAGGAAAGAAAAAGGCAGAAGCGAGCAAGCAGGCAAGCAAGCAGGCAAGCAAGCAAGCAAGCAAGCAGGCAAGCAAGCAAGCAAGCAAGCAGGCAAGCAAGCAAGCCTAGCTAAAACCTCTCCTAAACATAGACCATGGGGGAGGTGAGCCGGCTGATAACAAGACAAAACAAAGCTTCACTCTCAGACTCAGTCCTGGAAGCACAGGACATAATACCAAACATAATCAGGACACACGATTGGAGATAGAAACACCATAACATCACCCTAGGACATTCCACCCCTTATCTCCATATCGTGAACATACTAAACAGCATGTAAAAACTTCAGCAAGTAGAAATTTCCATCTTTCACTTATTCGGACACATTTTCTTCCATCTCACTTGCTCAAACCTTCGACACTTACACCTTTCCTTCTATCTCACTTGCTCAGACCTTTGACACTTACATATTTCCTTCTGTCTCATGCTGCCTCACCCCACAATCAGATCTCCCTGAGGCACACATCGTGTTGTTCCATCTCTCTGCATTACCCACCATGTACAACCTGGTCCTTGAGCAAAGACAATCCCACGAATGGGTTTGTCTGTACTCGGGGCAGAATTGATCCAAACTGCCTTCCCTAACAAACCTCTGATATGTGCCACTGGGACTTTGTCTCCATCTACTATATTCAGGGACTCAGACTGGGCAGGGCCCGCTCGGTTGGTGGAACCCCGGGTGTTAACTAACCAAGTGGCCTTTGCTAAATGCTGCTCCCAGTTTTTGAATGATCCCCCACCCAATGCTCTCAAGGTGGTTTTTAACAGTCCATTGTACCTTTCCACCTTCCCTGCAGCTGGTGCATGGTAGGGGATATGGTACACCCACTCAATGCCATGTTCCCTAGCCCAAGTGTTGATAAGGCTATTCTTGAAATGAGTCCCATTGTCTGACTCAATCCTCTCAGGGGTGCCATGCCTCCAAAGGACCTGCTTTTCCAGGCCCAGGATGGTGTTACGGGCTGTAGCGTGAGACACAGGGTAGGTCTCCAACCATCCAGTGGTGGCTTCCACCATGGTCAGTACATAGCGCTTGCCTTGGCGTGTCTGGGGCAGTGTGATGTAGTCAATCTGCCAGGCCTCTCCATACTTGTACTTGGACCACCGCCCCCCATACCAGAGGGGCTTCACCCGCTTGGCTTGCTTGATGGCAGCGCACGTCTCACAGTCATGGATAACTTGAGAAATACTGTCCATGGTTAGATCCACCCCTCGGTCTCGTGCCACATATAAATGGGCCTGAGGCATCATGGGCCCATCGAGCCAGGAACAACTCTCCCTTGTGTTCCCAATCAAGGTCTATCTTCGACACCCCTATCTTTGCAGCCTGATCTACCTGCTGATTGTTTTTCTGCTCTTCATTAGCCCTACTTCTGGGAACATGGGCATCTACATGGCGAACCTTCACAGGTAATTTCTCTAACCAGGTAGCGATATCTTTCCACTCTTCGGCAGCCCAAATTGGTTTTCCTCTACGCTGCCAGTTAGCCTCTTTCCATCTCTCCAACCATCCCCACAGAGCATTGGCTACCATCCATGAATCGGTATAAAGGTAAAGCTTTGGCCACTTCTCTCTTTCAGCAATGTCTAAGGCCAGTTGAACCGTTTTGAGTTCAGCAAGTTGACTGGATCCACCCTCTCCTTCAGTGGCCTCTGCTACCCGTCGCGTGGGGCTCCATACGGCTGCTTTCCACCTCCGATTCATCCCCACAATGCGACAGGAACCGTCGGTGAATAGAGCATAGCGTGTTTCCTCTGCTGGCAGTTGGTTATATGGTGGAGCTTCTTCAGCCCGTGTCACTGGTTCTTGTTCCTCATCTGTGACACCAAAACTTTCACCTTCAGGCCAATTTGTAATTACTTCCAAAATCCCAGGGCGATTCAGTTTTCCAATCCGGGTGCGCTGTGTAATGAGGGCAATCCACTTGCTCCATGTAGCACTGGTGGCATGGTGGGTTGAGGGAACCTTTCCTCTGAACATCCACCCCAGCACTGGTAGTCGGGGTGCCAGAAGGAGTTGTGCTTCTGTGCCAACCACCTCTGAGGCTGCTTGGACCCCTTCGTAGGCAGCCAAGATCTCCTTCTCTGTTGGGGTGTAGTTAGCTTCAGACCCTCTGTAGCTCCGACTCCAAAATCCTAATGGTCGGCCTCGAGTCTCACCAGGCACCTTCTGCCACAGGCTCCAGGACAGACCATGGTTCCCGGCTGCAGAGTAGAGCACGTTCTTCACATCTGGTCCCGTCCTGACTGGGCCAAGGGCTACTGCATGAGCAATTTCCTGCTTTATCTGGGCAAAAGCTTGTTGCTGCTCAGGGCCCCAATGGAAATCGTTCTTCTTGCGGGTGACCAGGTAAAGAGGGCTCACAATCTGACTGTACTCAGGAATGTGCATCCTCCAAAAACCTATGGCGCCTAAGAAAGCTTGTGTCTCCTTCTTGTTGGTTGGTGGGGACATAGCTGTGATTTTGTTGATGACATCAGTAGGAATCTGACGCCGTCCATCTTGCCACTTCACTCCCAGGAACTGGATCTCTCGAGCAGGTCCCTTAACTTTACTCTTCTTGATGGCGAAGCCGGCTTCCAGGAGGATTTGGATGATTCTCTCTCCTTTCTTGAACACTTCTGCTGCTGTGTTCCCCCACACAATGATATCATCAATATATTGTAAATGTTCTGGAGCCTCACCTTTTTCTAGTGTAGTCTGGATCAGTCCATGGCAGATAGTAGGACTGTGCTTCCACCCCTGGGGCAGTCGATTCCAGGTGTACTGCACTCCCCTCCATGTGAAAGCGAACTGAGGCCTGCACTCTGCTGCCAGAGGAATGGAGAAAAATGCATTGGCGATATCGATAGTGGCGTACCACTTTGCTGCCTTGGACTCCAGCTCGTACTGCAGTTCCAGCATGTCTGGCACGGCAGCGCTCAGTGGTGGAGTCACCTCATTCAATGCACGATAGTCTACGGTCAGTCTCCATTCTCCTTAGAATTACCATGGCACTTCTCTTTCAGGTACTTTGCCACCTCAGCTGGGTTCTGAATTTGTTCACATGGAAAATCCCAGGATGTAGGGTCAGAAAATTCCTTTAAGATTTGGCCCATATCCTCCCATTTCCCACACCATTCAGGATTCCTCACGCCTGGCTCTACTCTGGGGTCAGGGGTCTCAGCCCCTCTAGAAATCTCAGCTCTCATTCTAGAGAAACTGCAGACTGTATAGAGAAAGCTTACTATATTAAACACCAGAAAGATGGTCTCTTTAACACTCAGGGGGAACTGAACATTCTCTAATAGGGATGTAACAAATTCAGAGGAGAAGAAGGAGAACAAAGGCTGAAAAGCCTCATCCCCTGCTTCTCCTCTAACAAGCTGAGTACACAACCACAACCAAGAACCATACATTCCTGGAACAGACTCCAGCACCTTTATAAATCTCCTGCAGGCCATTAAAACCAAGCCCAGCCCGATGGATATTTTGGTCAATGCCCCTCTACTACAGAAACTACGCATTAGGGACAATACTGGAGCTATTTCTGGATAAGCAAATAAACCCAGGGACCACAGAGGTATTAAGACCTCAAAAAACCCTAGGGACAAAGAACCCATGCAGGCCTCCACCCCAAAAGACATGAATTCCAACAACATAGCCAATAACTGCTCTATACCAACACAAAAGAATTTGAACCAAATTATTATTATTAGAACAGGGTTTTTTCCCACTTTCTCAAGCCTCGAGTTGGGCGCCAATATATTTGTCCTGGTTTCGGCCAAATTTGGGGGAAAACCTCCAGGAGGAGCCCCCAGACAGCAAACCCCACGACTCCTCCCCCCCCCACCCCACCGGGTTCGGGAAGAATTTCCTTGGAGAAGAGTGGGAGAAAAAACCTGTTTATTTAACAAGCAAGACACTCCCCAGCACAGGGAAAAAAAAACAACACCAGCTGACAAAAAACTCTTTCACCGTTCTGAAGGGATGACAAGTTCAGTCTCTCTGGCGAGTGGTCGCGCAGTTATCAGTCTCTGGCGCTGGGGATGACTGCTGCAGGTGACAAAGTGTAGACTCCCGGTGTTTCTTGGGGTTCCCAGGTCCCCGTCCGTTCAGATGGTATCCAGGAGAGGGAGGGGACGGGGTGGAAGAGAAAACAGTCCAGGGAAAAAGTTGGACTGCCTAGCTGAACTAACTAATAAGCAGAAAGCAAGGGCAAAGCGAAGGAAAGAAAAAGGCAGAAGCGAGCAAGCAGGCAAGCAAGCAGGCAAGCAAGCAAGCAAGCAAGCAGGCAAGCAAGCAAGCAAGCAAGCAGGCAAGCAAGCAAGCCGAGCTAAAACCTCTCCTAAACATAGACCATGGGGGAGGTGAGCCGGCTGATAACAAGACAAAACAAAGCTTCACTCTCAGACTCAGTCCTGGAAGCACAGGACATAATACCAAACATAATCAGGACACACGATTGGAGATAGAAACACCATAACATCACCCTAGGACACCAAGTGACCACCATGGTGTAATAAAGAATACCTGCTCTGAAATCCTCAAAACTGTGTTCAAAAGTTGCTATCCAGCAGATTTCAGTATCAGTGGTGTCCCTGACTCCATTATGCCCCTTGCACACTTTCACGAGGGCCCCTTGGTTCCACGAGGCCCTGCTGGATAACAGTGGACCCTTGGTTCCATTTGGGTCTGTACTGTCAAAATGGCCTCCTTAGTTCTGCACTGCCACAATGCTCTCTCCTTGGTGCCACGAGGCCTTGGTGTGTCACAACAGCCTCTCGGTTCCATGAACTGCCATAGTGTCAGCACGGTCTCTTGCATCTGCAGTATCACGATGGACAATTGGTTACAAGCAGCCCCGCTGTGTCACAACGACTACTTGGTTCATGAGGCCCCACAGTGTCACCATGGCCCCTTGGTTCCCCGAGGCCTCGCTGTAGAACAATGGCCTCTCAGTTCCAGGAGGTTTTGTACTGTCAACAGTGCTCTCCTTGGTTCTACAGTGGCTGCTTGCTTCCATAATTCTTCCTCAGTGTCACAGTGGTCTCCTTGGTTCCATGAGGCTCTGCAATGTCCCAATATCCCATCGTTTCCATGAGCTTCTGTCCCATCAACCATGTCCTTTGCTCCAGTGAGGCCCCGCAACGGCACACCGGACCCTTGGCTCCATGAGGTTCCATAGTGTAACATGGGTGCCTTGATTCCAAGAGGTTCTGCTGGGTCACACTGGACCCTTGGTTCCATGAGGTTCCGTGGTATCGCCATGGTTTCCCTGGATCCGCAGTAGCGCTACGGACCATAGGTTTCATGCAGCTTTGCTGTGCTACAGTGGCTCCTTGGTTCCATCAAGTGCCACTGTGTAACAAGGGAATCTTGGTCCCATGAGGTTCTGGACTGTCACAATGGTGTCCTTGGTTCTGGACTCTAACAACGGACCCTTGGTTCCACGAGGTTCCATTACGTCACAATGCTCTCCTTGGTTCCACAAGGCCTTGCTTTGTCACAATGGACCCTTGCTTCCATGAGCTTCCGTAGTGTAACCATGGTCTCCTGGGATCTGCATTGTCACAATGGACAATTGGTTGCATGGGAGCCTGCTGTGTCACAAGAGAGCCTTAGCTCCATGACGTTCTGGACTGTCACAGTGGTCTCCCTGCTTCAACGAGGCCCTGGAGTGTCTCGAGGGCTGCTTGGTTCTGTGAGCTTCCACAACGTCCCAATGGTCTCCTTGTTTCTGCAGTGTCATAGTGGACTCTTGGTTCCATGAGGTTCCTAAATGTCACAGGTCTCCTTGGTTCCATGTGGCCCTGCTGTGTCACCACAGCCCCTTGGTTCCAGGAGTTTCTGGGCTGTCAGCAGTGGTTCCTTTGTTCCAATCAGGCACCGCTGTGTCACACTGCACCCTGGCTTCCATGAAGTTCTTCAGTGTCACAGTGGCCCCTTGGATCCATGCGGTCCCATAGTGTCACCATGGTCTCCTTGGACCTGCATTGTCATCAGGGACCATTGGTTCCATGTGGCCTGGCTGTGTCACAGTGATGTGGATTCCGTAATTGCCTTCAGTGTCACAATGGAGCCTTGTTTCTGTGAGGCTCTGAACTGTCACAACTGTCTCCTTGGTTCCATCAGCCCCCGCTGTGTCACAAGGGTCCCCTTGGTTCCATGAGCACACCAAAGCTTTGCATAAACATTGAGCAGCACCTGCTTAACACACCTGGGAACATCTGTCTGCATTCAAAAGACAGGTCACAGCTGAGAAAGGCACCAGCAGCTTCCATCTGCAACAGAGATGCAGGGAAAGGACAAGGACAGAGAATTCAGCTGCAAGACTCCGAGAATTCTGCATCCAGACATCATTTCTGGTCCCACTGTCCCTAGTAGAAAGGTGTCATCATTCCAGGTTCCAGGCAGCCTGTACTCAGCATGTGCTTCTACAGTGGGGGTTTGTCGTTTAGGAAAACCTGCTCAGGCTTTTCCCTTCTTTCCTCACAAACAGGAATACTTGTCCTGGGCCTGGATGCAGGCAGAGCCCTGAGGAGAGCACGTGGGACATGGTGCAGTGGGCAGGGACAGCCAGCTGCAGAGTTCAGGGGGAAGGGCTTCTGGTGCAGGGCCAGGCATGTCAGTCCCAGCTGGGCCATGTCAGACATGTCCCCAGGCTGGGCTTGGGGAGCAGCTTGTCCAAACAGGGTCAGCCTGGCAAGGGGCTCATTCTTCAGTGGGCCCACACCTCCTAAGGAGACATTCAGCATCAAGATCACCTGGGGAATGCCTAAGTTGCTTCTTCTTTGAACTGAAAAAGAAAAATTACTCCCTTTTATAAAACTGAAAATCATGAGCTGTACCTTGAAATCTTCCTCCTTAAGAGAACTCCAAAGTGACTCCAAGCAGCTGCACAAGGCCTGGAGACTGGAAGACATTGGAAAGAAGACAAAGAGCTCCTGAGGGTTTTCTGTATTTTAATGATCCCCAACGGTGGATTTGGGGCTGAGTCCAGGAGCCCCAGGCACTGAGAGAAGGTTGAAGAAGCTGCTCAAGGAGTCAGAAGCAAAACTCCAAGTCCCTTGGAGCATCAGTGGCCCCACTGAGGGCAGGGACTGCCAAAGGCTCCCCAGGGAGTGGTGAGAGCAGATCCTTGAGGCCAGGATTGCAGGAGCCCGAGGCTGTGAGCAGGGAACTGCAATGCTGAGCAAGGCCTGGGCTGGTTGGAGGAAGCAGAAAGGCCAAGGCCTGAGCCCAGGCCTGGGCCAGCAGGGCCTGTCCCTCACAGGTGGCTCGGGGCTATTCCTGGAGCACTGGGATGGGAGAGGCAGCAAGGACAAATGTCATCAAGCTGTGTGACACTCCAGATGCTCATGGAACCAAGGGCCAGTGTGACACAGCAGGGCCTCATGGAAACAAGAGGCCGTGCTGAGCCTGCGCGCCTGTAACACCCCAGAACACTGAAATGCTGAGGGTGAGCAAAGGTTCCTTTACTCGAGTTTGGTGCAGAGTAGAAACCCCAGCCAGATATTCTCAAGAGGTCAAAACGACACAAAAGTGTACTGGAAAAATACAGAAAACCGAGCTCCTTTGGCAAATGATTTCATACAACATCCAATTCAACGTGCATCACTTAGCGTAGCAGGAACATCATTAACTCGGCCCATGTAAGATGGAAACCTTTAGGCATAAAAATGTTAAACTACCCAAAAACATTCCAGTAAAAGAGGATAAGAAGGTTAAAAGAGAAAAAAGAGACAGAAAGACAGAAGATCTCCAGATAGATATGCAGAGAGCTACCAGCTGCTAGGCTTCCAGTGTGGCTGAGACACAGACCCAGGAGATTTCAGGATTCAGACCAGGGCTTGACGTCATGCCCGATTTTTTAAATCCCTAGCGTTTTCTAAGCTCTCCTCTTTTCAGGGACATCTGCTTTCTTACCACGCACTGCTGTGTTTCATTGCCTTTGTGTGGGATTGATTGACGGCTCAGCCAATCAGAGCTGGGTGGGCGCTGCCCCTGCTGTGTGCTTGATTGACGGCTCAGCCAATCAGAGCTGGCTGGGCGGTGACCCTGCTGTGTGCTTGATTGACGGCTCAACCAATCAGAGCTGGCTGGGCGCGGCCCCTGCTGTGTGATTGATT
The DNA here is from genome assembly GCF_052056855.1 of Sturnus vulgaris. Classification (NCBI taxonomy): domain Eukaryota; kingdom Metazoa; phylum Chordata; class Aves; order Passeriformes; family Sturnidae; genus Sturnus; species Sturnus vulgaris. Next base: position 555,548 of record NW_028276272.1, read on the forward strand.
GACGGCTCAACCAATCAGAGCTGGCTGGGCGCTGCCCCTGCTGTGTGATTGATTGACGGCTCAGCCAATCAGAGCTGGCTGGGCGCTGCCCCTGCTGTGTGATTGATTGACGGCTCAGGCAGTCACAGCTGGGTTTGCTCTGCCCCTGCTGTGTGATTGGCAGATCTGCCAGGCCATGGCTGGGGACGGGGCTCTGTCCCACCTCATTCCAAGGTCTGTCCCAGCCCCGGCCCCACTTGGGCATTCCGAGCATCCCGACGGGTCTGGGGACATTGATGTCATCCAGCCTCTGACAGCGACCATGGGGACACTGCGGAACCTCATGGAACCAAAGAGACCATTTTGACACTCTGGTGCCTCATGCAATCAGGGGCACCTTTGTGAGACTCAGGACCCCAATGGAACCAAGGGTCAGTGATGAAGCTGTGCGGCCCAGAGAACCAAGGAGCCTTTGTTACACAGCAGGGCCACATGGAGCCCAGGGGCCATGGTGGCTCTGCAGGACCTTAGGGAAGCAAGGGGCCATTGTTTACACTACAGAAGCAGGGAGAATATTGTGACAAGGAGAATATCGGGACACTACAGGGACTCCTGGAATCAAGGAGAACATTGTGACACTGTGAGGCCCCATGGAACCAAGGCAACATGGAACAGGTCTGGCTGGCTGGGCCTCCCGGGGGCCACCTGGCAAGACTGGCTGATCCTGGAATGTTGAGGACTGCCTCTCATCAGCTCCTGGAGCACTAAGGCTCTGTGCTTTCCTTCCTATGGAAAAGTACCAGCCCCTTTTGCAGGTTCCCACGGCTGAAACCGATATTCCCCCTGAAAAAGCACTACATACAAGGCTTGCTCCCAGCCAAAATCTGCTAGGAGTAACAGCTCTGGGTGGCCACCGTTTCCTGAGGGCTGCCTCTCATCTACCACTCTAAGGGTCGGTGTGAAGTTTCCCTCATTTTTGCCTCATGACCCTCTCAAGAAGACCTCAAGGACCCCCGCCCAGGTTGACTCTGGACAATGGTTTTCTGGCCTGCTTGAGGTGGGTGCTTGCCAAGGGACTCTTTGCAGGTGTGTTGTGCTCACTGGACTGTGCTGTCATGGTACCAGCTGAAGCCTGCATGTACTGCACGACCGCACCTGTCTCTTGGAGCACCACACAATGCTCCATAAATCTCCCCGCCTCTTGGCCACAAGCCACTCGCTTTGAAAAAGGACTATAAAAGAGCGATCCTCTGGAGAAGACCCTGAGTACTCCCCACGGATGACCACCCTTCCATTGGCTGGCCCACCATGACCTTGGTCTCGTCTGTTGGTAGCTACTTCCCCCTTCCCCTCCTTTTCTCTCTCTATACTCCGTTTCCTATATCTCTCCCCTCTAGCGCAACTGAATTGTTTGGCATTCAATAAAAATGCATTGCTGTTGTTGAATAAACTGATTTGTCCCCCGCTATTTACCTGTTTGCACCTCTGAGATCGAACAATCCTCGGCCTGTGTTGGCAGATGGTGACACACCCCCACCCCCCCCCCCCCCCATCCCCCATGCCCCTGCTTCTCCCAGTTGATTGCTGATCGTGGTGTGACATGGAATGGAACATCCCTTGGGCCAGTCCAGCCCAGCTGTCCCATCCCTGTTCCCTCAGGAACACTTGCCCATCCCAAGTCCATGGGTTGGAGGGGCTTGCAGACACGCCTCGTGGGGCGAGCACTGTGACAAGGACAGGAGAACAGAACAACATTTACACTTACCAAGGGCAGAGAACAGAAGAGCACAGTCTTGGAGAAACGCACAAAGGATGTAGCCGAGGCAAACGGAGCGTGCACAAAACGCAAGGAGAATGTCAGCTCAGCTCTGCAAGGCTGACAAAAGCAGAAGTTATACACAACAATAATATTGCCCTTCCTCAAAAGCGGGGATCAAAGAGCAGTCACCTAAAAAGGACAGTGCATGTTGAAGACACACTCCAAAGAACCATAGAAGGACTTGTGAGAAGGGGTGCAATTATGGCAAATAAATTCCAGGTGGGGTTAACTAATGAATACATCATCAGTGTGAGTGATAAAAGCTCCGATTGCCTGGTGGCCAGTGCACTCGAGTAGATGAAGGATTGCCCAAGTGACCACCATGGTGTAATAAAGAATACCTGCTCTCAAATCCTCAAAACTGTGTTCAAAAGCTGCTATCCAGCAGATTTCAGTATCAGTGGTGTCCCTGACTCCATTATGCCCCTTGCACACTTTCACGAGGGCCCCTTGGTTCCACGAGGCCCTGCTGGATAACAGTGGACCCTTGGTTCCATTTGGGTCTGTACTGTCAAAATGGCCTCCTTAGTTCTGCACTGCCACAATGCTCTCTCCTTGGTGCCACGAGGCCTTGGTGTGTCACAACAGCCTCTCGGTTCCATGAACTGCCATAGTGTCAGCACGGTCTCTTGCATCTGCAGTATCACGATGGACAATTGGTTACAAGCAGCCCCGCTGTGTCACAACGACTACTTGGTTCATGAGGCCCCACAGTGTCACCATGGCCCCTTGGTTCCCCGAGGCCTCGCTGTAGAACAATGGCCTCTCAGTTCCAGGAGGTTTTGTACTGTCAACAGTGCTCTCCTTGGTTCTACAGTGGCTGCTTGCTTCCATAATTCTTCCTCAGTGTCACAGTGGTCTCCTTGGTTCCATGAGGCTCTGCAATGTCCCAATATCCCATCGTTTCCATGAGCTTCTGTCCCATCAACCATGTCCTTTGCTCCAGTGAGGCCCCGCAACGGCACACCGGACCCTTGGCTCCATGAGGTTCCATAGTGTAACATGGGTGCCTTGATTCCAAGAGGTTCTGCTGGGTCACACTGGACCCTTGGTTCCATGAGGTTCCGTGGTATCGCCATGGTTTCCCTGGATCCGCAGTAGCGCTACGGACCATAGGTTTCATGCAGCTTTGCTGTGCTACAGTGGCTCCTTGGTTCCATCAAGTGCCACTGTGTAACAAGGGAATCTTGGTCCCATGAGGTTCTGGACTGTCACAATGGTGTCCTTGGTTCTGGACTCTAACAACGGACCCTTGGTTCCACGAGGTTCCATTACGTCACAATGCTCTCCTTGGTTCCACAAGGCCTTGCTTTGTCACAATGGACCCTTGCTTCCATGAGCTTCCGTAGTGTAACCATGGTCTCCTGGGATCTGCATTGTCACAATGGACAATTGGTTGCATGGGAGCCTGCTGTGTCACAAGAGAGCCTTAGCTCCATGAGGTTCTGGACTGTCACAGTGGTCTCCCTGCTTCAACGAGGCCCTGGAGTGTCTCGAGGGCTGCTTGGTTCTGTGAGCTTCCACAACGTCCCAATGGTCTCCTTGTTTCTGCAGTGTCATAGTGGACTCTTGGTTCCATGAGGTTCCTAAATGTCACAGGTCTCCTTGGTTCCATGTGGCCCTGCTGTGTCACCACAGCCCCTTGGTTCCAGGAGTTTCTGGGCTGTCAACAGTGGTTCCTTTGTTCCAATCAGGCACCGCTGTGTCACACTGCACCCTGGCTTCCATGAAGTTCTTCAGTGTCACAGTGGCCCCTTGGATCCATGCGGTCCCATAGTGTCACCATGGTCTCCTTGGACCTGCATTGTCATCAGGGACCATTGGTTCCATGTGGCCTGGCTGTGTCACAGTGATGTGGATTCCGTAATTGCCTTCAGCGTCACAATGGAGCCTTGTTTCTGTGAGGCTCTCAACTGTCACAACTGTCTCCTTGGTTCCATCAGCCCCCGCTGTGTCACAAGGGTCCCCTTGGTTCCATGAGCACACCAAAGCTTTGCATAAACATTGAGCAGCACCTGCTTAACACACCTGGGAACATCTGTCTGCATTCAAAAGACAGGTCACAGCTGAGAAAGGCACCAGCAGCTTCCATCTGCAACAGAGATGCAGGGAAAGGACAAGGACAGAGAATTCAGCTGCAAGACTCCGAGAATTCTGCATCCAGACATCATTTCTGGTCCCACTGTCCCTAGTAGAAAGGTGTCATCATTCCAGGTTCCAGGCAGCCTGTACTCAGCATGTGCTTCTACAGTGGGGGTTTGTCGTTTAGGAAAACCTGCTCAGGCTTTTCCCTTCTTTCCTCACAAACAGGAATACTTGTCCTGGGCCTGGATGCAGGCACAGCCCTGAGGAGAGCACGTGGGACATGGTGCAGTGGGCAGGGACAGCCAGCTGCAGAGTTCAGGGGGAAGGGCTTCTGGTGCAGGGCCAGGCATGTCAGTCCCAGCTGGGCCATGTCAGACATGTCCCCAGGCTGGGCTTGGGGAGCAGCTTGTCCAAACAGGGTCAGCCTGCAAGGGGCTCATTCTTCAGTGGGCCCACACCTCCTAAGGAGACATTCAGCATCAAGATCACCTGGGGAATGCCTAAGTTGCTTCTTCTTTGAACTGAAAAAGAAAAATTACTCCCTTTTATAAAACTGAAAATCATGAGCTGTACCTTGAAATCTTCCTCCTTAAGAGAACTCCAAAGTGACTCCAAGCAGCTGCACAAGGCCTGGAGACTGGAAGACATTGGAAAGAAGACAAAGAGCTCCTGAGGGTTTTCTGTATTTTAATGATCCCCAACGGTGGATTTGGGGCTGAGTCCAGGAGCCCCAGGCACTGAGAGAAGGTTGAAGAAGCTGCTCAAGGAGTCAGAAGCAAAACTCCAAGTCCCTTGGAGCATCACTGGCCCCACTGAGGGCAGGGACTGCCAAAGGCTCCCCAGGGAGTGGTGAGAGCAGATCCTTGAGGCCAGGATTGCAGGAGCCCGAGGCTGTGAGCAGGGAACTGCAATGCTGAGCAAGGCCTGGGCTGGTTGGAGGAAGCAGAAAGGCCAAGGCCTGAGCCCAGGCCTGGGCCAGCAGGGCCTGTCCCTCACAGGTGGCTCGGGGCTATTCCTGGAGCACTGGGATGGGAGAGGCAGCAAGGACAAATGTCATCAAGCTGTGTGACACTCCAGATGCTCATGGAACCAAGGGCCAGTGTGACACAGCGGGGCCTCATGGAAACAAGAGGCCGTGCTGAGCCTGCGCGCCTGTAACACCCCAGAACACTGAAATGCTGAGGGTGAGCAAAGGTTCCTTTACTCGAGTTTGGTGCAGAGTAGAAACCCCAGCCAGATATTCTCAAGAGGTCAAAACGACACAAAAGTGTACTGGAAAAATACAGAAAACCGAGCTCCTTTGGCAAATGATTTCATACAACATCCAATTCAACGTGCATCACTTAGCGTAGCAGGAACATCATTAACTCGGCCCATGTAAGATGGAAACCTTTAGGCATAAAAATGTTAAACTACCCAAAAACATTCCAGTAAAAGAGGATAAGAAGGTTAAAAGAGAAAAAAGAGACAGAAAGACAGAAGATCTCCAGATAGATATGCAGAGAGCTACCAGCTGCTAGGCTTCCAGTGTGGCTGAGACACAGACCCAGGAGATTTCAGGATTCAGACCAGGGCTTGACGTCATGCCCGATTTTTTAAATCCCTAGCGTTTTCTAAGCTCTCCTCTTTTCAGGGACATCTGCTTTCTTACCATGCACTGCTGTGTTTCATTGCCTTTGTGTGGGATTGATTGACGGCTCAGCCAATCAGAGCTGGGTGGGCGCTGCCCCTGCTGTGTGCTTGATTGACGGCTCAGCCAATCAGAGCTGGCTGGGCGGTGACCCTGCTGTGTGATTGATTGACGGCTCAACCAATCAGAGCTGGCTGGGCGCGGCCCCTGCTGTGTGATTGATTGACGGCTCAACCAATCAGAGCTGGCTGGGCGCTGCCCCTGCTGTGTGATTGATTGACGGCTCAGCCAATCAGAGCTGGCTGGGCGCTGCCCCTGCTGTGTGATTGATTGACGGCTCAGGCAGTCACAGCTGGGTTTGCTCTGCCCCTGCTGTGTGATTGGCAGATCTGCCAGGCCATGGCTGGGGACGGGGCTCTGTCCCACCTCATTCCAAGGTCTGTCCCAGCCCCGGCCCCACTCGGGCATTCCGAGCATCCCGACGGGTCTGGGGACATTGATGTCATCCAGCCTCTGACAGCGACCATGGGGACACTGCGGAACCTCATGGAACCAAAGAGACCATTTTGACACTCTGGTGCCTCATGCAATCAGGGGCACCTTTGTGAGACTCAGGACCCCAACGGAACCAAGGGTCAGTGATGAAGCTGTGCGGCCCAGAGAACCAAGGAGCCTTTGTTACACAGCAGGGCCACATGGAGCCCAGGGGCCGTGGTGACTCTGCAGGACCTTACGGAAGCAAGGGGCCATTGTTTACACTACAGAAGCAGGGAGAATATTGTGACAAGGAGAATATCGGGACACTACAGGGACTCCTGGAATCAAGGAGAACATTGTGACACTGTGAGGCCCCATGGAACCAAGGCAACATGGAACAGGTCTGGCTGGCTGGGCCTCCCGGGGGCCACCTGGCAAGACTGGCTGATCCTGGAATGTTGAGGACTGCCTCTCATCAGCTCCTGGAGCACTAAGGCTCTGTGCTTTCCTTCCTATGGAAAAGTACCAGCCCCTTTTGCAGGTTCCCACGGCTGAAACTGATATTCCCCCTGAAAAAGCACTACATACAAGGCTTGCTCCCAGCCAAAATCTGCTAGGAGTAACAGCTCTGGGTGGCCACCGTTTCCTGAGGGCTGCCTCTCATCTACCACTCTAAGGGTCGGTGTGAAGTTTCCCTCATTTTTGCCTCATGACCCTCTCAAGAAGACCTCAAGGACCCCCGCCCAGGTTGACTCTGGACAATGGTTTTCTGGCCTGCTTGAGGTGGGTGCTTGCCAAGGGACTCTTTGCAGGTGTGTTGTGCTCACTGGACTGTGCTGTCATGGTACCAGCTGAAGCCTGCATGTACTGCACGACCGCACCTGTCTCTTGGAGCACCACACAATGCTCCATAAATCTCCCCGCCTCTTGGCCACAAGCCACTCGCTTTGGAAAAGGACTATAAAAGAGCGATCCTCTGGAGAAGACCCTGAGTACTCCCCACGGATGACCACCCTTCCATTGGCTGGCCCACCATGACCTTGGTCTCGTCTGTTGGTAGCTACTTCCCCCTTCCCCTCCTTTTCTCTCTCTATACTCCGTTTCCTATATCTCTCCCCTCTAGCGCAACTGAATTGTTTGGCATTCAATAAAAATGCATTGCTGTTGTTGAATAAACTGATTTGTCCCCCGCTATTTACCTGTTTGCACCTCTGAGATCGAACAATCCTCGGCCTGTGTTGGCAGATGGTGACACACCCCCACCCCCACCCCCCCCCCCCATCCCCCATGCCCCTGCTTCTCCCAGTTGATTGCTGATCGTGGTGTGACATGGAATGGAACATCCCTTGGGCCAGTCCAGCCCAGCTGTCCCATCCCTGTTCCCTCAGGAACACTTGCCCACCCCAAGTCCATGGGTTGGAGGGGCTTGCAGACACGCCTCGTGGGGCGAGCACTGTGACAAGGACAGGAGAACAGAACAACATTTACACTTACCAAGGGCAGAGAACAGAAGAGCACAGTCTTGGAGAAACGCACAAAGGATGTAGCCGAGGCAAACGGAGCGTGCACAAAACGCAAGGAGAATGTCAGCTCAGCTCTGCAAGGCTGACAAAAGCAGAAGTTATACACAACAATAATATTGCCCTTCCTCAAAAGCGGGGATCAAAGAGCAGTCACCTAAAAAGGACAGTGCATGTTGAAGACACACTCCAAAGAACCATAGAAGGACTTGTGAGAAGGGGTGCAATTATGGCAAATAAATTCCAGGTGGGGTTAACTAATGAATACATCATCAGTGTGAGTGATAAAAGCTCCGATTGCCTGGTGGCCAGTGCACTCGAGTAGATGAAGGATTGCCCAAGTGACCACCATGGTGTAATAAAGAATACCTGCTCTCAAATCCTCAAAACTGTGTTCAAAAGCTGCTATCCAGCAGATTTCAGTATCAGTGGTGTCCCTGACTCCATTATGCCCCTTGCACACTTTCACGAGGGCCCCTTGGTTCCACGAGGCCCTGCTGGATAACAGTGGACCCTTGGTTCCATTTGGGTCTGTACTGTCAAAATGGCCTCCTTAGTTCTGCACTGCCACAATGCTCTCTCCTTGGTGCCACGAGGCCTTGGTGTGTCACAACAGCCTCTCGGTTCCATGAACTGCCATAGTGTCAGCACGGTCTCTTGCATCTGCAGTATCACGATGGACAATTGGTTACAAGCAGCCCCGCTGTGTCACAACGACTACTTGGTTCATGAGGCCCCACAGTGTCACCATGGCCCCTTGGTTCCCCGAGGCCTCGCTGTAGAACAATGGCCTCTCAGTTCCAGGAGGTTTTGTACTGTCAACAGTGCTCTCCTTGGTTCTACAGTGGCTGCTTGCTTCCATAATTCTTCCTCAGTGTCACAGTGGTCTCCTTGGTTCCATGAGGCTCTGCAATGTCCCAATATCCCATCGTTTCCATGAGCTTCTGTCCCATCAACCATGTCCTTTGCTCCAGTGAGGCCCCGCAACGGCACACCGGACCCTTGGCTCCATGAGGTTCCATAGTGTAACATGGGTGCCTTGATTCCAAGAGGTTCTGCTGGGTCACACTGGACCCTTGGTTCCATGAGGTTCCGTGGTATCGCCATGGTTTCCCTGGATCCGCAGTATCGCTACGGACCATAGGTTTCATGCAGCTTTGCTGTGCTACAGTGGCTCCTTGGTTCCATCAAGTGCCACTGTGTAACAAGGGAATCTTGGTCCCATGAGGTTCTGGACTGTCACAATGGTGTCCTTGGTTCTGGACTCTAACAACGGACCCTTGGTTCCACGAGGTTCCATTACGTCACAATGCTCTCCTTGGTTCCACAAGGCCTTGCTTTGTCACAATGGACCCTTGGTTCCATGAGCTTCCGTAGTGTAACCATGGTCTCCTGGGATCTGCATTGTCACAATGGACAATTGGTTGCATGGGAGCCTGCTGTGTCACAAGAGAGCCTTAGCTCCATGAGGTTCTGGACTGTCACAGTGGTCTCCCTGCTTCAACGAGGCCCTGGAGTGTCTCGAGGGCTGCTTGGTTCTGTGAGCTTCCACAACGTCCCAATGGTCTCCTTGTTTCTGCAGTGTCATAGTGGACTCTTGGTTCCATTAGGTTCCTAAATGTCACAGGTCTCCTTGGTTCCATGTGGCCCTGCTGTGTCACCACAGCCCCTTGGTTCCAGGAGTTTCTGGGCTGTCAGCAGTGGTTCCTTTGTTCCAATCAGGCACCGCTGTGTCACACTGCACCCTGGCTTCCATGAAGTTCTTCAGTGTCACAGTGGCCCCTTGGATCCATGCGGTCCCATAGTGTCACCATGGTCTCCTTGGACCTGCATTGTCATCAGGGACCATTGGTTCCATGTGGCCTGGCTGTGTCACAGTGATGTGGATTCCGTAATTGCCTTCAGTGTCACAATGGAGCCTTGTTTCTGTGAGGCTCTGAACTGTCACAACTGTCTCCTTGGTTCCATCAGCCCCCGCTGTGTCACAAGGGTCCCCTTGGTTCCATGAGCACACCAAAGCTTTGCATAAACATTGAGCAGCACCTGCTTAACACACCTGGGAACATCTGTCTGCATTCAAAAGACAGGTCACAGCTGAGAAAGGCACCAGCAGCTTCCATCTGCAACAGAGATGCAGGGAAAGGACAAGGACAGAGAATTCAGCTGCAAGACTCCGAGAATTCTGCATCCAGACATCATTTCTGGTCCCACTGTCCCTAGTAGAAAGGTGTCATCATTCCAGGTTCCAGGCAGCCTGTACTCAGCATGTGCTTCTACAGTGGGGGTTTGTCGTTTAGGAAAACCTGCTCAGGCTTTTCCCTTCTTTCCTCACAAACAGGAATACTTGTCCTGGGCCTGGATGCAGGCAGAGCCCTGAGGAGAGCACGTGGGACATGGTGCAGTGGGCAGGGACAGCCAGCTGCAGAGTTCAGGGGGAAGGGCTTCTGGTGCAGGGCCAGGCATGTCAGTCCCAGCTGGGCCATGTCAGACATGTCCCCAGGCTGGGCTTGGGGAGCAGCTTGTCCAAACAGGGTCAGCCTGGCAAGGGGCTCATTCTTCAGTGGGCCCACACCTCCTAAGGAGACATTCAGCATCAAGATCACCTGGGGAATGCCTAAGTTGCTTCTTCTTTGAACTGAAAAAGAAAAATTACTCCCTTTTATAAAACTGAAAATCATGAGCTGTACCTTGAAATCTTCCTCCTTAAGAGAACTCCAAAGTGACTCCAAGCAGCTGCACAAGGCCTGGAGACTGGAAGACATTGGAAAGAAGACAAAGAGCTCCTGAGGGTTTTCTGTATTTTAATGATCCCCAACGGTGGATTTGGGGCTGAGTCCAGGAGCCCCAGGCACTGAGAGAAGGTTGAAGAAGCTGCTCAAGGAGTCAGAAGCAAAACTCCAAGTCCCTTGGAGCATCACTGGCCCCACTGAGGGCAGGGACTGCCAAAGGCTCCCCAGGGAGTGGTGAGAGCAGATCCTTGAGGCCAGGATTGCAGGAGCCCGAGGCTGTGAGCAGGGAACTGCAATGCTGAGCAAGGCCTGGGCTGGTTGGAGGAAGCAGAAAGGCCAAGGCCTGAGCCCAGGCCTGGGCCAGCAGGGCCTGTCCCTCACAGGTGGCTCGGGGCTGTTCCTGGAGCACTGGGATGGGAGAGGCAGCAAGGACAAATGTCATCAAGCTGTGTGACACTCCAGATGCTCATGGAACCAAGGGCCAGTGTGACACAGCGGGGCCTCATGGAAACAAGAGGCCGTGCTGAGCCTGCGCGCCTGTAACACCCCAGAACACTGAAATGCTGAGGGTGAGCAAAGGCTCCTTTACTCGAGTTTGGTGCAGAGTAGAAACCCCAGCCAGATATTCTCAAGAGGTCAAAACGACACAAAAGTGTACTGGAAAAATACAGAAAACCGAGCTCCTTTGGCAAATGATTTCATACAACATCCAATTCAACGTGCATCACTTAGCGTAGCAGGAACATCATTAACTCGGCCCATGTAAGATGGAAACCTTTAGGCATAAAAATGTTAAACTACCCAAAAACATTCCAGTAAAAGAGGATAAGAAGGTTAAAAGAGAAAAAAGAGACAGAAAGACAGAAGATCTCCAGATAGATATGCAGAGAGCTACCAGCTGCTAGGCTTCCAGTGTGGCTGAGACACAGACCCAGGAGATTTCAGGATTCAGACCAGGGCTTGACGTCATGCCCGATTTTTTAAATCCCTAGCGTTTTCTAAGCTCTCCTCTTTTCAGGGACATCTGCTTTCTTACCACGCACTGCTGTGTTTCATTGCCTTTGTGTGGGATTGATTGACGGCTCAGCCAATCAGAGCTGGGTGGGCGCTGCCCCTGCTGTGTGCTTGATTGACGGCTCAGCCAATCAGAGCTGGCTGGGCGGTGACCCTGCTGTGTGATTGATTGACGGCTCAACCAATCAGAGCTGGCTGGGCGCTGCCCCTGCTGTGTGATTGATTGATGGCTCAGGCAGTCACAGCTGGGTTTGCTCTGCCCCTGCTGTGTGATTGGCAGATCTGCCAGGCCATGGCTGGGGACGGGGTTCTGTCCCACCTCATTCCAAGGTCTGTCCCAGCCCCGGCCCCACTCGGCCATTCCGAGCATCCCGACGGGTCTGGGGACATTGATGTCATCCAGCCTCTGACAGCGACCATGGGGACACTGCGGAACCTCATGGAACCAAAGAGACCATTTTGACACTCTGGTGCCTCATGCAATCAGGGGCACCTTTGTGAGACTCAGGACCCCAATGGAACCAAGGGTCAGTGATGAAGCTGTGCGGCCCAGAGAACCAAGGAGCCTTTGTTACACAGCAGGGCCACATGGAGCCCAGGGGCCGTGGTGACTCTGCAGGACCTTAGGGAAGCAAGGGGCCATTGTTTACACTACAGAAGCAGGGAGAATATTGTGACAAGGAGAATATCGGGACACTACAGGGACTCCTGGAATCAAGGAGAACATTGTGACACTGTGAGGCCCCATGGAACCAAGGCAACATGGAACAGGTCTGGCTGGCTGGGCCTCCCCGGGGGCCACCTGGCAAGACTGGCTGATCCTGGAATGTTGAGGACTGCCTCTCATCAGCTCCTGGAGCACTAAGGCTCTGTGCTTTCCTTCCTATGGAAAAGTACCAGCCCCTTTTGCAGGTTCCCACGGCTGAAACTGATATTCCCCCTGAAAAAGCACTACATACAAGGCTTGCTCCCAGCCAAAATCTGCTAGGAGTAACAGCTCTGGGTGGCCACCGTTTCCTGAGGGCTGCCTCTCATCTACCACTCTAAGGGTCGGTGTGAAGTTTCCCTCATTTTTGCCTCATGACCCTCTCAAGAAGACCTCAAGGACCCCCGCCCAGGTTGACTCTGGACAATGGTTTTCTGGCCTGCTTGAGGTGGGTGCTTGCCAAGGGACTCTTTGCAGGTGTGTTGTGCTCACTGGACTGTGCTGTCATGGTACCAGCTGAAGCCTGCATGTACTGCACGACCGCACCTGTCTCTTGGAGCACCACACAATGCTCCATAAATCTCCCCGCCTCTTGGCCACAAGCCACTCGCTTTGGAAAAGGACTACAAAAGAGCGATCCTCTGGAGAAGACCCTGAGTACTCCCCACGGATGACCACCCTTCCATTGGCTGGCCCACCATGACCTTGGTCTCGTCTGTTGGTAGCTACTTCCCCCTTCCCCTCCTTTTCTCTCTCTATACTCCGTTTCCTATATCTCTCCCCTCTAGCGCAACTGAATTGTTTGGCATTCAATAAAAATGCATTGCTGTTGTTGAATAAACTGATTTGTCCCCCGCTATTTACCTGTTTGCACCTCTGAGATCGAACAATCCTCGGCCTGTGTTGGCAGATGGTGACACACCCCCACCCCCCCCCCCCCATCCCCCATGCCCCTGCTTCTCCCAGTTGATTGCTGATCGTGGTGTGACATGGAATGGAACATCCCTTGGGCCAGTCCAGCCCAGCTGTCCCATCCCTGTTCCCTCAGGAACACTTGCCCATCCCAAGTCCATGGGTTGGAGGGGCTTGCAGACACGCCTCGTGGGGCGAGCACTGTGACAAGGACAGGAGAACAGAACAACATTTACACTTACCAAGGGCAGAGAACAGAAGAGCACAGTCTTGGAGAAACGCACAAAGGATGTAGCCGAGGCAAACGGAGCGTGCACAAAACGCAAGGAGAATGTCAGCTCAGCTCTGCAAGGCTGACAAAAGCAGAAGTTATACACAACAATAATATTGCCCTTCCTCAAAAGCGGGGATCAAAGAGCAGTCACCTAAAAAGGACAGTGCATGTTGAAGACACACTCCAAAGAACCATAGAAGGACTTGTGAGAAGGGGTGCAATTATGGCAAATAAATTCCAGGTGGGGTTAACTAATGAATACATCATCAGTGTGAGTGATAAAAGCTCCGATTGCCTGGTGGCCAGTGCACTCGAGTAGATGAAGGATTGCCCAAGTGTCCTGGTTTCGGCCAAATTTGGGGGAAAACCTCCAGGAGGAGCCCCCAGACAGCAAACCCCACGACTCCTCCCCCCCCCCCCCCACCGGGTTCGGGAAGAATTTCCTTGGAGAAGAGTGGGAGAAAAAACCTGTTTATTTAACAAGCAAGACACTCCCCAGCACAGGGAAAAAAAAACAACACCAGCTGACAAAAAACTCTTTCACCGTTCTGAAGGGATGACAAGTTCAGTCTCTCTGGCGAGTGGTCGCGCAGTTATCAGTCTCTGGCGCTGGGGATGACTGCTGCAGGTGACAAAGTGTAGACTCCCGGTGTTTCTTGGGGTTCCCAGGTCCCCGTCCGTTCAGATGGTATCCAGGAGAGGGAGGGGACGGGGTGGAAGAGAAAACAGTCCAGGGAAAAAGTTGGACTGCCTAGCTGAACTAACTAATAAGCAGAAAGCAAGGGCAAAGCGAAGGAAAGAAAAAGGCAGAAGCGAGCAAGCAGGCAAGCAAGCAGGCAAGCAAGCAAGCAAGCAAGCAGGCAAGCAAGCAAGCAAGCAAGCAGGCAAGCAAGCAAGCCGAGCTAAAACCTCTCCTAAACATAGACCATGGGGGAGGTGAGCCGGCTGATAACAAGACAAAACAAAGCTTCACTCTCAGACTCAGTCCTGGAAGCACAGGACATAATACCAAACATAATCAGGACACACGATTGGAGATAGAAACACCATAACATCACCCTAGGACACCAAGTGACCACCGTGGTGTAATAAAGAATACCTGCTCTCAAATCCTCAAAACTGTGTTCAAAAGCTGCTATCCAGCAGATTTCAGTATCAGTGGTGTCCCTGACTCCATTATGCCCCTTGCACACTTTCACGAGGGCCCCTTGGTTCCACGAGGCCCTGCTGGATAACAGTGGACCCTTGGTTCCATTTGGGTCTGTACTGTCAAAATGGCCTCCTTAGTTCTGCACTGCCACAATGCTCTCTCCTTGGTGCCACGAGGCCTTGGTGTGTCACAACAGCCTCTCGGTTCCATGAACTGCCATAGTGTCAGCACGGTCTCTTGCATCTGCAGTATCACGATGGACAATTGGTTACAAGCAGCCCCGCTGTGTCACAACGACTACTTGGTTCATGAGGCCCCACAGTGTCACCATGGCCCCTTGGTTCCCCGAGGCCTCGCTGTAGAACAATGGCCTCTCAGTTCCAGGAGGTTTTGTACTGTCAACAGTGCTCTCCTTGGTTCTACAGTGGCTGCTTGCTTCCATAATTCTTCCTCAGTGTCACAGTGGTCTCCTTGGTTCCATGAGGCTCTGCAATGTCCCAATATCCCATCGTTTCCATGAGCTTCTGTCCCATCAACCATGTCCTTTGCTCCAGTGAGGCCCCGCAACGGCACACCGGACCCTTGGCTCCATGAGGTTCCATAGTGTAACATGGGTGCCTTGATTCCAAGGGGTTCTGCTGGGTCACACTGGACCCTTGGTTCCATGAGGTTCCGTGGTATCGCCATGGTTTCCCTGGATCCGCAGTAGCGCTACGGACCATAGGTTTCATGCAGCTTTGCTGTGCTACAGTGGCTCCTTGGTTCCATCAAGTGCCACTGTGTAACAAGGGAATCTTGGTCCCATGAGGTTCTGGACTGTCACAATGGTGTCCTTGGTTCTGGACTCTAACAACGGACCCTTGGTTCCACGAGGTTCCATTACGTCACAATGCTCTCCTTGGTTCCACAAGGCCTTGCTTTGTCACAATGGACCCTTGGTTCCATGAGCTTCCGTAGTGTAACCATGGTCTCCTGGGATCTGCATTGTCACAATGGACAATTGGTTGCATGGGAGCCTGCTGTGTCACAAGAGAGCCTTAGCTCCATGAGGTTCTGGACTGTCACAGTGGTCTCCCTGCTTCAACGAGGCCCTGGAGTGTCTCGAGGGCTGCTTGGTTCTGTGAGCTTCCACAACGTCCCAATGGTCTCCTTGTTTCTGCAGTGTCATAGTGGACTCTTGGTTCCATTAGGTTCCTAAATGTCACAGGTCTCCTTGGTTCCATGTGGCCCTGCTGTGTCACCACAGCCCCTTGGTTCCAGGAGTTTCTGGGCTGTCAGCAGTGGTTCCTTTGTTCCAATCAGGCACCGCTGTGTCACACTGCACCCTGGCTTCCATGAAGTTCTTCAGTGTCACAGTGGCCCCTTGGATCCATGCGGTCCCATAGTGTCACCATGGTCTCCTTGGACCTGCATTGTCATCAGGGACCATTGGTTCCATGTGGCCTGGCTGTGTCACAGTGATGTGGATTCCGTAATTGCCTTCAGTGTCACAATGGAGCCTTGTTTCTGTGAGGCTCTCAACTGTCACAACTGTCTCCTTGGTTCCATCAGCCCCCGCTGTGTCACAAGGGTCCCCTTGGTTCCATGAGCACACCAAAGCTTTGCATAAACATTGAGCAGCACCTGCTTAACACACCTGGGAACATCTGTCTGCATTCAAAAGACAGGTCACAGCTGAGAAAGGCACCAGCAGCTTCCATCTGCAACAGAGATGCAGGGAAAGGACAAGGACAGAGAATTCAGCTGCAAGACTCCGAGAATTCTGCATCCAGACATCATTTCTGGTCCCACTGTCCCTAGTAGAAAGGTGTCATCATTCCAGGTTCCAGGCAGCCTGTACTCAGCATGTGCTTCTACAGTGGGGGTTTGTCGTTTAGGAAAACCTGCTCAGGCTTTTCCCTTCTTTCCTCACAAACAGGAATACTTGTCCTGGGCCTGGATGCAGGCAGAGCCCTGAGGAGAGCACGTGGGACATGGTGCAGTGGGCAGGGACAGCCAGCTGCAGAGTTCAGGGGGAAGGGCTTCTGGTGCAGGGCCAGGCATGTCAGTCCCAGCTGGGCCATGTCAGACATGTCCCCAGGCTGGGCTTGGGGAGCAGCTTGTCCAAACAGGGTCAGCCTGGCAAGGGGCTCATTCTTCAGTGGGCCCACACCTCCTAAGGAGACATTCAGCATCAAGATCACCTGGGGAATGCCTAAGTTGCTTCTTCTTTGAACTGAAAAAGAAAAATTACTCCCTTTTATAAAACTGAAAATCATGAGCTGTACCTTGAAATCTTCCTCCTTAAGAGAACTCCAAAGTGACTCCAAGCAGCTGCACAAGGCCTGGAGACTGGAAGACATTGGAAAGAAGACAAAGAGCTCCTGAGGGTTTTCTGTATTTTAATGATCCCCAACGGTGGATTTGGGGCTGAGTCCAGGAGCCCCAGGCACTGAGAGAAGGTTGAAGAAGCTGCTCAAGGAGTCAGAAGCAAAACTCCAAGTCCCTTGGAGCATCACTGGCCCCACTGAGGGCAGGGACTGCCAAAGGCTCCCCAGGGAGTGGTGAGAGCAGATCCTTGAGGCCAGGATTGCAGGAGCCCGAGGCTGTGAGCAGGGAACTGCAATGCTGAGCAAGGCCTGGGCTGGTTGGAGGAAGCAGAAAGGCCAAGGCCTGAGCCCAGGCCTGGGCCAGCAGGGCCTGTCCCTCACAGGTGGCTCGGGGCTGTTCCTGGAGCACTGGGATGGGAGAGGCAGCAAGGACAAATGTCATCAAGCTGTGTGACACTCCAGATGCTCATGGAACCAAGGGCCAGTGTGACACAGCGGGGCCTCATGGAAACAAGAGGCCGTGCTGAGCCTGCGCGCCTGTAACACCCCAGAACACTGAAATGCTGAGGGTGAGCAAAGGCTCCTTTACTCGAGTTTGGTGCAGAGTAGAAACCCCAGCCAGATATTCTCAAGAGGTCAAAACGACACAAAAGTGTACTGGAAAAATACAGAAAACCGAGCTCCTTTGGCAAATGATTTCATACAACATCCAATTCAACGTGCATCACTTAGCGTAGCAGGAACATCATTAACTCGGCCCATGTAAGATGGAAACCTTTAGGCATAAAAATGTTAAACTACCCAAAAACATTCCAGTAAAAGAGGATAAGAAGGTTAAAAGAGAAAAAAGAGACAGAAAGACAGAAGATCTCCAGATAGATATGCAGAGAGCTACCAGCTGCTAGGCTTCCAGTGTGGCTGAGACACAGACCCAGGAGATTTCAGGATTCAGACCAGGGCTTGACGTCATGCCCGATTTTTTAAATCCCTAGCGTTTTCTAAGCTCTCCTCTTTTCAGGGACATCTGCTTTCTTACCACGCACTGCTGTGTTTCATTGCCTTTGTGTGGGATTGATTGACGGCTCAGCCAATCAGAGCTGGGTGGGCGCTGCCCCTGCTGTGTGCTTGATTGACGGCTCAGCCAATCAGAGCTGGCTGGGCGGTGACCCTGCTGTGTGATTGATTGACGGCTCAACCAATCAGAGCTGGCTGGGCGCTGCCCCTGCTGTGTGATTGATTGATGGCTCAGGCAGTCACAGCTGGGTTTGCTCTGCCCCTGCTGTGTGATTGGCAGATCTGCCAGGCCATGGCTGGGGACGGGGTTCTGTCCCACCTCATTCCAAGGTCTGTCCCAGCCCCGGCCCCACTCGGCCATTCCGAGCATCCCGACGGGTCTGGGGACATTGATGTCATCCAGCCTCTGACAGCGACCATGGGGACACTGCGGAACCTCATGGAACCAAAGAGACCATTTTGACACTCTGGTGCCTCATGCAATCAGGGGCACCTTTGTGAGACTCAGGACCCCAATGGAACCAAGGGTCAGTGATGAAGCTGTGCGGCCCAGAGAACCAAGGAGCCTTTGTTACACAGCAGGGCCACATGGAGCCCAGGGGCCGTGGTGACTCTGCAGGACCTTAGGGAAGCAAGGGGCCATTGTTTACACTACAGAAGCAGGGAGAATATTGTGACAAGGAGAATATCGGGACACTACAGGGACTCCTGGAATCAAGGAGAACATTGTGACACTGTGAGGCCCCATGGAACCAAGGCAACATGGAACAGGTCTGGCTGGCTGGGCCTCCCCGGGGGCCACCTGGCAAGACTGGCTGATCCTGGAATGTTGAGGACTGCCTCTCATCAGCTCCTGGAGCACTAAGGCTCTGTGCTTTCCTTCCTATGGAAAAGTACCAGCCCCTTTTGCAGGTTCCCACGGCTGAAACTGATATTCCCCCTGAAAAAGCACTACATACAAGGCTTGCTCCCAGCCAAAATCTGCTAGGAGTAACAGCTCTGGGTGGCCACCGTTTCCTGAGGGCTGCCTCTCATCTACCACTCTAAGGGTCGGTGTGAAGTTTCCCTCATTTTTGCCTCATGACCCTCTCAAGAAGACCTCAAGGACCCCCGCCCAGGTTGACTCTGGACAATGGTTTTCTGGCCTGCTTGAGGTGGGTGCTTGCCAAGGGACTCTTTGCAGGTGTGTTGTGCTCACTGGACTGTGCTGTCATGGTACCAGCTGAAGCCTGCATGTACTGCACGACCGCACCTGTCTCTTGGAGCACCACACAATGCTCCATAAATCTCCCCGCCTCTTGGCCACAAGCCACTCGCTTTGGAAAAGGACTACAAAAGAGCGATCCTCTGGAGAAGACCCTGAGTACTCCCCACGGATGACCACCCTTCCATTGGCTGGCCCACCATGACCTTGGTCTCGTCTGTTGGTAGCTACTTCCCCCTTCCCCTCCTTTTCTCTCTCTATACTCCGTTTCCTATATCTCTCCCCTCTAGCGCAACTGAATTGTTTGGCATTCAATAAAAATGCATTGCTGTTGTTGAATAAACTGATTTGTCCCCCGCTATTTACCTGTTTGCACCTCTGAGATCGAACAATCCTCGGCCTGTGTTGGCAGATGGTGACACACCCCCACCCCCCCCCCCCCCATCCCCCATGCCCCTGCTTCTCCCAGTTGATTGCTGATCGTGGTGTGACATGGAATGGAACATCCCTTGGGCCAGTCCAGCCCAGCTGTCCCATCCCTGTTCCCTCAGGAACACTTGCCCATCCCAAGTCCATGGGTTGGAGGGGCTTGCAGACACGCCTCGTGGGGCGAGCACTGTGACAAGGACAGGAGAACAGAACAACATTTACACTTACCAAGGGCAGAGAACAGAAGAGCACAGTCTTGGAGAAACGCACAAAGGATGTAGCCGAGGCAAACGGAGCGTGCACAAAACGCAAGGAGAATGTCAGCTCAGCTCTGCAAGGCTGACAAAAGCAGAAGTTATACACAACAATAATATTGCCCTTCCTCAAAAGCGGGGATCAAAGAGCAGTCACCTAAAAAGGACAGTGCATGTTGAAGACACACTCCAAAGAACCATAGAAGGACTTGTGAGAAGGGGTGCAATTATGGCAAATAAATTCCAGGTGGGGTTAACTAATGAATACATCATCAGTGTGAGTGATAAAAGCTCCGATTGCCTGGTGGCCAGTGCACTCGAGTAGATGAAGGATTGCCCAAGTGTCCTGGTTTCGGCCAAATTTGGGGGAAAACCTCCAGGAGGAGCCCCCAGACAGCAAACCCCACGACTCCTCCCCCCCCCCCCCCACCGGGTTCGGGAAGAATTTCCTTGGAGAAGAGTGGGAGAAAAAACCTGTTTATTTAACAAGCAAGACACTCCCCAGCACAGGGAAAAAAAAACAACACCAGCTGACAAAAAACTCTTTCACCGTTCTGAAGGGATGACAAGTTCAGTCTCTCTGGCGAGTGGTCGCGCAGTTATCAGTCTCTGGCGCTGGGGATGACTGCTGCAGGTGACAAAGTGTAGACTCCCGGTGTTTCTTGGGGTTCCCAGGTCCCCGTCCGTTCAGATGGTATCCAGGAGAGGGAGGGGACGGGGTGGAAGAGAAAACAGTCCAGGGAAAAAGTTGGACTGCCTAGCTGAACTAACTAATAAGCAGAAAGCAAGGGCAAAGCGAAGGAAAGAAAAAGGCAGAAGCGAGCAAGCAGGCAAGCAAGCAGGCAAGCAAGCAAGCAAGCAAGCAGGCAAGCAAGCAAGCAAGCAAGCAGGCAAGCAAGCAAGCCGAGCTAAAACCTCTCCTAAACATAGACCATGGGGGAGGTGAGCCGGCTGATAACAAGACAAAACAAAGCTTCACTCTCAGACTCAGTCCTGGAAGCACAGGACATAATACCAAACATAATCAGGACACACGATTGGAGATAGAAACACCATAACATCACCCTAGGACACCAAGTGACCACCGTGGTGTAATAAAGAATACCTGCTCTCAAATCCTCAAAACTGTGTTCAAAAGCTGCTATCCAGCAGATTTCAGTATCAGTGGTGTCCCTGACTCCATTATGCCCCTTGCACACTTTCACGAGGGCCCCTTGGTTCCACGAGGCCCTGCTGGATAACAGTGGACCCTTGGTTCCATTTGGGTCTGTACTGTCAAAATGGCCTCCTTAGTTCTGCACTGCCACAATGCTCTCTCCTTGGTGCCACGAGGCCTTGGTGTGTCACAACAGCCTCTCGGTTCCATGAACTGCCATAGTGTCAGCACGGTCTCTTGCATCTGCAGTATCACGATGGACAATTGGTTACAAGCAGCCCCGCTGTGTCACAACGACTACTTGGTTCATGAGGCCCCACAGTGTCACCATGGCCCCTTGGTTCCCCGAGGCCTCGCTGTAGAACAATGGCCTCTCAGTTCCAGGAGGTTTTGTACTGTCAACAGTGCTCTCCTTGGTTCTACAGTGGCTGCTTGCTTCCATAATTCTTCCTCAGTGTCACAGTGGTCTCCTTGGTTCCATGAGGCTCTGCAATGTCCCAATATCCCATCGTTTCCATGAGCTTCTGTCCCATCAACCATGTCCTTTGCTCCAGTGAGGCCCCGCAACGGCACACCGGACCCTTGGCTCCATGAGGTTCCATAGTGTAACATGGGTGCCTTGATTCCAAGGGGTTCTGCTGGGTCACACTGGACCCTTGGTTCCATGAGGTTCCGTGGTATCGCCATGGTTTCCCTGGATCCGCAGTAGCGCTACGGACCATAGGTTTCATGCAGCTTTGCTGTGCTACAGTGGCTCCTTGGTTCCATCAAGTGCCACTGTGTAACAAGGGAATCTTGGTCCCATGAGGTTCTGGACTGTCACAATGGTGTCCTTGGTTCTGGACTCTAACAACGGACCCTTGGTTCCACGAGGTTCCATTACGTCACAATGCTCTCCTTGGTTCCACAAGGCCTTGCTTTGTCACAATGGACCCTTGGTTCCATGAGCTTCCGTAGTGTAACCATGGTCTCCTGGGATCTGCATTGTCACAATGGACAATTGGTTGCATGGGAGCCTGCTGTGTCACAAGAGAGCCTTAGCTCCATGAGGTTCTGGACTGTCACAGTGGTCTCCCTGCTTCAACGAGGCCCTGGAGTGTCTCGAGGGCTGCTTGGTTCTGTGAGCTTCCACAACGTCCCAATGGTCTCCTTGTTTCTGCAGTGTCATAGTGGACTCTTGGTTCCATTAGGTTCCTAAATGTCACAGGTCTCCTTGGTTCCATGTGGCCCTGCTGTGTCACCACAGCCCCTTGGTTCCAGGAGTTTCTGGGCTGTCAGCAGTGGTTCCTTTGTTCCAATCAGGCACCGCTGTGTCACACTGCACCCTGGCTTCCATGAAGTTCTTCAGTGTCACAGTGGCCCCTTGGATCCATGCGGTCCCATAGTGTCACCATGGTCTCCTTGGACCTGCATTGTCATCAGGGACCATTGGTTCCATGTGGCCTGGCTGTGTCACAGTGATGTGGATTCCGTAATTGCCTTCAGTGTCACAATGGAGCCTTGTTTCTGTGAGGCTCTCAACTGTCACAACTGTCTCCTTGGTTCCATCAGCCCCCGCTGTGTCACAAGGGTCCCCTTGGTTCCATGAGCACACCAAAGCTTTGCATAAACATTGAGCAGCACCTGCTTAACACACCTGGGAACATCTGTCTGCATTCAAAAGACAGGTCACAGCTGAGAAAGGCACCAGCAGCTTCCATCTGCAACAGAGATGCAGGGAAAGGACAAGGACAGAGAATTCAGCTGCAAGACTCCGAGAATTCTGCATCCAGACATCATTTCTGGTCCCACTGTCCCTAGTAGAAAGGTGTCATCATTCCAGGTTCCAGGCAGCCTGTACTCAGCATGTGCTTCTACAGTGGGGGTTTGTCGTTTAGGAAAACCTGCTCAGGCTTTTCCCTTCTTTCCTCACAAACAGGAATACTTGTCCTGGGCCTGGATGCAGGCAGAGCCCTGAGGAGAGCACGTGGGACATGGTGCAGTGGGCAGGGACAGCCAGCTGCAGAGTTCAGGGGGAAGGGCTTCTGGTGCAGGGCCAGGCATGTCAGTCCCAGCTGGGCCATGTCAGACATGTCCCCAGGCTGGGCTTGGGGAGCAGCTTGTCCAAACAGGGTCAGCCTGGCAAGGGGCTCATTCTTCAGTGGGCCCACACCTCCTAAGGAGACATTCAGCATCAAGATCACCTGGGGAATGCCTAAGTTGCTTCTTCTTTGAACTGAAAAAGAAAAATTACTCCCTTTTATAAAACTGAAAATCATGAGCTGTACCTTGAAATCTTCCTCCTTAAGAGAACTCCAAAGTGACTCCAAGCAGCTGCACAAGGCCTGGAGACTGGAAGACATTGGAAAGAAGACAAAGAGCTCCTGAGGGTTTTCTGTATTTTAATGATCCCCAACGGTGGATTTGGGGCTGAGTCCAGGAGCCCCAGGCACTGAGAGAAGGTTGAAGAAGCTGCTCAAGGAGTCAGAAGCAAAACTCCAAGTCCCTTGGAGCATCACTGGCCCCACTGAGGGCAGGGACTGCCAAAGGCTCCCCAGGGAGTGGTGAGAGCAGATCCTTGAGGCCAGGATTGCAGGAGCCCGAGGCTGTGAGCAGGGAACTGCAATGCTGAGCAAGGCCTGGGCTGGTTGGAGGAAGCAGAAAGGCCAAGGCCTGAGCCCAGGCCTGGGCCAGCAGGGCCTGTCCCTCACAGGTGGCTCGGGGCTGTTCCTGGAGCACTGGGATGGGAGAGGCAGCAAGGACAAATGTCATCAAGCTGTGTGACACTCCAGATGCTCATGGAACCAAGGGCCAGTGTGACACAGCGGGGCCTCATGGAAACAAGAGGCCGTGCTGAGCCTGCGCGCCTGTAACACCCCAGAACACTGAAATGCTGAGGGTGAGCAAAGGCTCCTTTACTCGAGTTTGGTGCAGAGTAGAAACCCCAGCCAGATATTCTCAAGAGGTCAAAACGACACAAAAGTGTACTGGAAAAATACAGAAAACCGAGCTCCTTTGGCAAATGATTTCATACAACATCCAATTCAACGTGCATCACTTAGCGTAGCAGGAACATCATTAACTCGGCCCATGTAAGATGGAAACCTTTAGGCATAAAAATGTTAAACTACCCAAAAACATTCCAGTAAAAGAGGATAAGAAGGTTAAAAGAGAAAAAAGAGACAGAAAGACAGAAGATCTCCAGATAGATATGCAGAGAGCTACCAGCTGCTAGGCTTCCAGTGTGGCTGAGACACAGACCCAGGAGATTTCAGGATTCAGACCAGGGCTTGACGTCATGCCCGATTTTTTAAATCCCTAGCGTTTTCTAAGCTCTCCTCTTTTCAGGGACATCTGCTTTCTTACCACGCACTGCTGTGTTTCATTGCCTTTGTGTGGGATTGATTGACGGCTCAGCCAATCAGAGCTGGGTGGGCGCTGCCCCTGCTGTGTGCTTGATTGACGGCTCAGCCAATCAGAGCTGGCTGGGCGGTGACCCTGCTGTGTGATTGATTGACGGCTCAACCAATCAGAGCTGGCTGGGCGCTGCCCCTGCTGTGTGATTGATTGATGGCTCAGGCAGTCACAGCTGGGTTTGCTCTGCCCCTGCTGTGTGATTGGCAGATCTGCCAGGCCATGGCTGGGGACGGGGTTCTGTCCCACCTCATTCCAAGGTCTGTCCCAGCCCCGGCCCCACTCGGCCATTCCGAGCATCCCGACGGGTCTGGGGACATTGATGTCATCCAGCCTCTGACAGCGACCATGGGGACACTGCGGAACCTCATGGAACCAAAGAGACCATTTTGACACTCTGGTGCCTCATGCAATCAGGGGCACCTTTGTGAGACTCAGGACCCCAATGGAACCAAGGGTCAGTGATGAAGCTGTGCGGCCCAGAGAACCAAGGAGCCTTTGTTACACAGCAGGGCCACATGGAGCCCAGGGGCCGTGGTGACTCTGCAGGACCTTAGGGAAGCAAGGGGCCATTGTTTACACTACAGAAGCAGGGAGAATATTGTGACAAGGAGAATATCGGGACACTACAGGGACTCCTGGAATCAAGGAGAACATTGTGACACTGTGAGGCCCCATGGAACCAAGGCAACATGGAACAGGTCTGGCTGGCTGGGCCTCCCCGGGGGCCACCTGGCAAGACTGGCTGATCCTGGAATGTTGAGGACTGCCTCTCATCAGCTCCTGGAGCACTAAGGCTCTGTGCTTTCCTTCCTATGGAAAAGTACCAGCCCCTTTTGCAGGTTCCCACGGCTGAAACTGATATTCCCCCTGAAAAAGCACTACATACAAGGCTTGCTCCCAGCCAAAATCTGCTAGGAGTAACAGCTCTGGGTGGCCACCGTTTCCTGAGGGCTGCCTCTCATCTACCACTCTAAGGGTCGGTGTGAAGTTTCCCTCATTTTTGCCTCATGACCCTCTCAAGAAGACCTCAAGGACCCCCGCCCAGGTTGACTCTGGACAATGGTTTTCTGGCCTGCTTGAGGTGGGTGCTTGCCAAGGGACTCTTTGCAGGTGTGTTGTGCTCACTGGACTGTGCTGTCATGGTACCAGCTGAAGCCTGCATGTACTGCACGACCGCACCTGTCTCTTGGAGCACCACACAATGCTCCATAAATCTCCCCGCCTCTTGGCCACAAGCCACTCGCTTTGGAAAAGGACTACAAAAGAGCGATCCTCTGGAGAAGACCCTGAGTACTCCCCACGGATGACCACCCTTCCATTGGCTGGCCCACCATGACCTTGGTCTCGTCTGTTGGTAGCTACTTCCCCCTTCCCCTCCTTTTCTCTCTCTATACTCCGTTTCCTATATCTCTCCCCTCTAGCGCAACTGAATTGTTTGGCATTCAATAAAAATGCATTGCTGTTGTTGAATAAACTGATTTGTCCCCCGCTATTTACCTGTTTGCACCTCTGAGATCGAACAATCCTCGGCCTGTGTTGGCAGATGGTGACACACCCCCACCCCCCCCCCCCCCCCATCCCCCATGCCCCTGCTTCTCCCAGTTGATTGCTGATCGTGGTGTGACATGGAATGGAACATCCCTTGGGCCAGTCCAGCCCAGCTGTCCCATCCCTGTTCCCTCAGGAACACTTGCCCATCCCAAGTCCATGGGTTGGAGGGGCTTGCAGACACGCCTCGTGGGGCGAGCACTGTGACAAGGACAGGAGAACAGAACAACATTTACACTTACCAAGGGCAGAGAACAGAAGAGCACAGTCTTGGAGAAACGCACAAAGGATGTAGCCGAGGCAAACGGAGCGTGCACAAAACGCAAGGAGAATGTCAGCTCAGCTCTGCAAGGCTGACAAAAGCAGAAGTTATACACAACAATAATATTGCCCTTCCTCAAAAGCGGGGATCAAAGAGCAGTCACCTAAAAAGGACAGTGCATGTTGAAGACACACTCCAAAGAACCATAGAAGGACTTGTGAGAAGGGGTGCAATTATGGCAAATAAATTCCAGGTGGGGTTAACTAATGAATACATCATCAGTGTGAGTGATAAAAGCTCCGATTGCCTGGTGGCCAGTGCACTCGAGTAGATGAAGGATTGCCCAAGTGACCACCATGGTGTAATAAAGAATACCTGCTCTCAAATCCTCAAAACTGTGTTCAAAAGCTGCTATCCAGCAGATTTCAGTATCAGTGGTGTCCCTGACTCCATTATGCCCCTTGCACACTTTCACGAGGGCCCCTTGGTTCCACGAGGCCCTGCTGGATAACAGTGGACCCTTGGTTCCATTTGGGTCTGTACTGTCAAAATGGCCTCCTTAGTTCTGCACTGCCACAATGCTCTCTCCTTGGTGCCACGAGGCCTTGGTGTGTCACAACAGCCTCTCGGTTCCATGAACTGCCATAGTGTCAGCACGGTCTCTTGCATCTGCAGTATCACGATGGACAATTGGTTACAAGCAGCCCCGCTGTGTCACAACGACTACTTGGTTCATGAGGCCCCACAGTGTCACCATGGCCCCTTGGTTCCCCGAGGCCTCGCTGTAGAACAATGGCCTCTCAGTTCCAGGAGGTTTTGTACTGTCAACAGTGCTCTCCTTGGTTCTACAGTGGCTGCTTGCTTCCATAATTCTTCCTCAGTGTCACAGTGGTCTCCTTGGTTCCATGAGGCTCTGCAATGTCCCAATATCCCATCGTTTCCATGAGCTTCTGTCCCATCAACCATGTCCTTTGCTCCAGTGAGGCCCCGCAACGGCACACCGGACCCTTGGCTCCATGAGGTTCCATAGTGTAACATGGGTGCCTTGATTCCAAGGGGTTCTGCTGGGTCACACTGGACCCTTGGTTCCATGAGGTTCCGTGGTATCGCCATGGTTTCCCTGGATCCGCAGTAGCGCTACGGACCATAGGTTTCATGCAGCTTTGCTGTGCTACAGTGGCTCCTTGGTTCCATCAAGTGCCACTGTGTAACAAGGGAATCTTGGTCCCATGAGGTTCTGGACTGTCACAATGGTGTCCTTGGTTCTGGACTCTAACAACGGACCCTTGGTTCCACGAGGTTCCATTACGTCACAATGCTCTCCTTGGTTCCACAAGGCCTTGCTTTGTCACAATGGACCCTTGGTTCCATGAGCTTCCGTAGTGTAACCATGGTCTCCTGGGATCTGCATTGTCACAATGGACAATTGGTTGCATGGGAGCCTGCTGTGTCACAAGAGAGCCTTAGCTCCATGAGGTTCTGGACTGTCACAGTGGTCTCCCTGCTTCAACGAGGCCCTGGAGTGTCTCGAGGGCTGCTTGGTTCTGTGAGCTTCCACAACGTCCCAATGGTCTCCTTGTTTCTGCAGTGTCATAGTGGACTCTTGGTTCCATTAGGTTCCTAAATGTCACAGGTCTCCTTGGTTCCATGTGGCCCTGCTGTGTCACCACAGCCCCTTGGTTCCAGGAGTTTCTGGGCTGTCAGCAGTGGTTCCTTTGTTCCAATCAGGCACCGCTGTGTCACACTGCACCCTGGCTTCCATGAAGTTCTTCAGTGTCACAGTGGCCCCTTGGATCCATGCGGTCCCATAGTGTCACCATGGTCTCCTTGGACCTGCATTGTCATCAGGGACCATTGGTTCCATGTGGCCTGGCTGTGTCACAGTGATGTGGATTCCGTAATTGCCTTCAGTGTCACAATGGAGCCTTGTTTCTGTGAGGCTCTCAACTGTCACAACTGTCTCCTTGGTTCCATCAGCCCCCGCTGTGTCACAAGGGTCCCCTTGGTTCCATGAGCACACCAAAGCTTTGCATAAACATTGAGCAGCACCTGCTTAACACACCTGGGAACATCTGTCTGCATTCAAAAGACAGGTCACAGCTGAGAAAGGCACCAGCAGCTTCCATCTGCAACAGAGATGCAGGGAAAGGACAAGGACAGAGAATTCAGCTGCAAGACTCCGAGAATTCTGCATCCAGACATCATTTCTGGTCCCACTGTCCCTAGTAGAAAGGTGTCATCATTCCAGGTTCCAGGCAGCCTGTACTCAGCATGTGCTTCTACAGTGGGGGTTTGTCGTTTAGGAAAACCTGCTCAGGCTTTTCCCTTCTTTCCTCACAAACAGGAATACTTGTCCTGGGCCTGGATGCAGGCAGAGCCCTGAGGAGAGCACGTGGGACATGGTGCAGTGGGCAGGGACAGCCAGCTGCAGAGTTCAGGGGGAAGGGCTTCTGGTGCAGGGCCAGGCATGTCAGTCCCAGCTGGGCCATGTCAGACATGTCCCCAGGCTGGGCTTGGGGAGCAGCTTGTCCAAACAGGGTCAGCCTGGCAAGGGGCTCATTCTTCAGTGGGCCCACACCTCCTAAGGAGACATTCAGCATCAAGATCACCTGGGGAATGCCTAAGTTGCTTCTTCTTTGAACTGAAAAAGAAAAATTACTCCCTTTTATAAAACTGAAAATCATGAGCTGTACCTTGAAATCTTCCTCCTTAAGAGAACTCCAAAGTGACTCCAAGCAGCTGCACAAGGCCTGGAGACTGGAAGACATTGGAAAGAAGACAAAGAGCTCCTGAGGGTTTTCTGTATTTTAATGATCCCCAACGGTGGATTTGGGGCTGAGTCCAGGAGCCCCAGGCACTGAGAGAAGGTTGAAGAAGCTGCTCAAGGAGTCAGAAGCAAAACTCCAAGTCCCTTGGAGCATCACTGGCCCCACTGAGGGCAGGGACTGCCAAAGGCTCCCCAGGGAGTGGTGAGAGCAGATCCTTGAGGCCAGGATTGCAGGAGCCCGAGGCTGTGAGCAGGGAACTGCAATGCTGAGCAAGGCCTGGGCTGGTTGGAGGAAGCAGAAAGGCCAAGGCCTGAGCCCAGGCCTGGGCCAGCAGGGCCTGTCCCTCACAGGTGGCTCGGGGCTGTTCCTGGAGCACTGGGATGGGAGAGGCAGCAAGGACAAATGTCATCAAGCTGTGTGACACTCCAGATGCTCATGGAACCAAGGGCCAGTGTGACACAGCGGGGCCTCATGGAAACAAGAGGCCGTGCTGAGCCTGCGCGCCTGTAACACCCCAGAACACTGAAATGCTGAGGGTGAGCAAAGGCTCCTTTACTCGAGTTTGGTGCAGAGTAGAAACCCCAGCCAGATATTCTCAAGAGGTCAAAACGACACAAAAGTGTACTGGAAAAATACAGAAAACCGAGCTCCTTTGGCAAATGATTTCATACAACATCCAATTCAACGTGCATCACTTAGCGTAGCAGGAACATCATTAACTCGGCCCATGTAAGATGGAAACCTTTAGGCATAAAAATGTTAAACTACCCAAAAACATTCCAGTAAAAGAGGATAAGAAGGTTAAAAGAGAAAAAAGAGACAGAAAGACAGAAGATCTCCAGATAGATATGCAGAGAGCTACCAGCTGCTAGGCTTCCAGTGTGGCTGAGACACAGACCCAGGAGATTTCAGGATTCAGACCAGGGCTTGACGTCATGCCCGATTTTTTAAATCCCTAGCGTTTTCTAAGCTCTCCTCTTTTCAGGGACATCTGCTTTCTTACCACGCACTGCTGTGTTTCATTGCCTTTGTGTGGGATTGATTGACGGCTCAGCCAATCAGAGCTGGGTGGGCGCTGCCCCTGCTGTGTGCTTGATTGACGGCTCAGCCAATCAGAGCTGGCTGGGCGGTGACCCTGCTGTGTGATTGATTGACGGCTCAACCAATCAGAGCTGGCTGGGCGCTGCCCCTGCTGTGTGATTGATTGATGGC
Source organism: Sturnus vulgaris (assembly GCF_052056855.1). Lineage (NCBI taxonomy): Eukaryota > Metazoa > Chordata > Aves > Passeriformes > Sturnidae > Sturnus > Sturnus vulgaris. The sequence continues at coordinate 585,395 of NW_028276272.1, forward strand.
TCAGGCAGTCACAGCTGGGTTTGCTCTGCCCCTGCTGTGTGATTGGCAGATCTGCCAGGCCATGGCTGGGGACGGGGTTCTGTCCCACCTCATTCCAAGGTCTGTCCCAGCCCCGGCCCCACTCGGCCATTCCGAGCATCCCGACGGGTCTGGGGACATTGATGTCATCCAGCCTCTGACAGCGACCATGGGGACACTGCGGAACCTCATGGAACCAAAGAGACCATTTTGACACTCTGGTGCCTCATGCAATCAGGGGCACCTTTGTGAGACTCAGGACCCCAATGGAACCAAGGGTCAGTGATGAAGCTGTGCGGCCCAGAGAACCAAGGAGCCTTTGTTACACAGCAGGGCCACATGGAGCCCAGGGGCCGTGGTGACTCTGCAGGACCTTAGGGAAGCAAGGGGCCATTGTTTACACTACAGAAGCAGGGAGAATATTGTGACAAGGAGAATATCGGGACACTACAGGGACTCCTGGAATCAAGGAGAACATTGTGACACTGTGAGGCCCCATGGAACCAAGGCAACATGGAACAGGTCTGGCTGGCTGGGCCTCCCCGGGGGCCACCTGGCAAGACTGGCTGATCCTGGAATGTTGAGGACTGCCTCTCATCAGCTCCTGGAGCACTAAGGCTCTGTGCTTTCCTTCCTATGGAAAAGTACCAGCCCCTTTTGCAGGTTCCCACGGCTGAAACTGATATTCCCCCTGAAAAAGCACTACATACAAGGCTTGCTCCCAGCCAAAATCTGCTAGGAGTAACAGCTCTGGGTGGCCACCGTTTCCTGAGGGCTGCCTCTCATCTACCACTCTAAGGGTCGGTGTGAAGTTTCCCTCATTTTTGCCTCATGACCCTCTCAAGAAGACCTCAAGGACCCCCGCCCAGGTTGACTCTGGACAATGGTTTTCTGGCCTGCTTGAGGTGGGTGCTTGCCAAGGGACTCTTTGCAGGTGTGTTGTGCTCACTGGACTGTGCTGTCATGGTACCAGCTGAAGCCTGCATGTACTGCACGACCGCACCTGTCTCTTGGAGCACCACACAATGCTCCATAAATCTCCCCGCCTCTTGGCCACAAGCCACTCGCTTTGGAAAAGGACTACAAAAGAGCGATCCTCTGGAGAAGACCCTGAGTACTCCCCACGGATGACCACCCTTCCATTGGCTGGCCCACCATGACCTTGGTCTCGTCTGTTGGTAGCTACTTCCCCCTTCCCCTCCTTTTCTCTCTCTATACTCCGTTTCCTATATCTCTCCCCTCTAGCGCAACTGAATTGTTTGGCATTCAATAAAAATGCATTGCTGTTGTTGAATAAACTGATTTGTCCCCCGCTATTTACCTGTTTGCACCTCTGAGATCGAACAATCCTCGGCCTGTGTTGGCAGATGGTGACACACCCCCACCCCCCCCCCCCCCCCATCCCCCATGCCCCTGCTTCTCCCAGTTGATTGCTGATCGTGGTGTGACATGGAATGGAACATCCCTTGGGCCAGTCCAGCCCAGCTGTCCCATCCCTGTTCCCTCAGGAACACTTGCCCATCCCAAGTCCATGGGTTGGAGGGGCTTGCAGACACGCCTCGTGGGGCGAGCACTGTGACAAGGACAGGAGAACAGAACAACATTTACACTTACCAAGGGCAGAGAACAGAAGAGCACAGTCTTGGAGAAACGCACAAAGGATGTAGCCGAGGCAAACGGAGCGTGCACAAAACGCAAGGAGAATGTCAGCTCAGCTCTGCAAGGCTGACAAAAGCAGAAGTTATACACAACAATAATATTGCCCTTCCTCAAAAGCGGGGATCAAAGAGCAGTCACCTAAAAAGGACAGTGCATGTTGAAGACACACTCCAAAGAACCATAGAAGGACTTGTGAGAAGGGGTGCAATTATGGCAAATAAATTCCAGGTGGGGTTAACTAATGAATACATCATCAGTGTGAGTGATAAAAGCTCCGATTGCCTGGTGGCCAGTGCACTCGAGTAGATGAAGGATTGCCCAAGTGACCACCATGGTGTAATAAAGAATACCTGCTCTCAAATCCTCAAAACTGTGTTCAAAAGCTGCTATCCAGCAGATTTCAGTATCAGTGGTGTCCCTGACTCCATTATGCCCCTTGCACACTTTCACGAGGGCCCCTTGGTTCCACGAGGCCCTGCTGGATAACAGTGGACCCTTGGTTCCATTTGGGTCTGTACTGTCAAAATGGCCTCCTTAGTTCTGCACTGCCACAATGCTCTCTCCTTGGTGCCACGAGGCCTTGGTGTGTCACAACAGCCTCTCGGTTCCATGAACTGCCATAGTGTCAGCACGGTCTCTTGCATCTGCAGTATCACGATGGACAATTGGTTACAAGCAGCCCCGCTGTGTCACAACGACTACTTGGTTCATGAGGCCCCACAGTGTCACCATGGCCCCTTGGTTCCCCGAGGCCTCGCTGTAGAACAATGGCCTCTCAGTTCCAGGAGGTTTTGTACTGTCAACAGTGCTCTCCTTGGTTCTACAGTGGCTGCTTGCTTCCATAATTCTTCCTCAGTGTCACAGTGGTCTCCTTGGTTCCATGAGGCTCTGCAATGTCCCAATATCCCATCGTTTCCATGAGCTTCTGTCCCATCAACCATGTCCTTTGCTCCAGTGAGGCCCCGCAACGGCACACCGGACCCTTGGCTCCATGAGGTTCCATAGTGTAACATGGGTGCCTTGATTCCAAGGGGTTCTGCTGGGTCACACTGGACCCTTGGTTCCATGAGGTTCCGTGGTATCGCCATGGTTTCCCTGGATCCGCAGTAGCGCTACGGACCATAGGTTTCATGCAGCTTTGCTGTGCTACAGTGGCTCCTTGGTTCCATCAAGTGCCACTGTGTAACAAGGGAATCTTGGTCCCATGAGGTTCTGGACTGTCACAATGGTGTCCTTGGTTCTGGACTCTAACAACGGACCCTTGGTTCCACGAGGTTCCATTACGTCACAATGCTCTCCTTGGTTCCACAAGGCCTTGCTTTGTCACAATGGACCCTTGGTTCCATGAGCTTCCGTAGTGTAACCATGGTCTCCTGGGATCTGCATTGTCACAATGGACAATTGGTTGCATGGGAGCCTGCTGTGTCACAAGAGAGCCTTAGCTCCATGAGGTTCTGGACTGTCACAGTGGTCTCCCTGCTTCAACGAGGCCCTGGAGTGTCTCGAGGGCTGCTTGGTTCTGTGAGCTTCCACAACGTCCCAATGGTCTCCTTGTTTCTGCAGTGTCATAGTGGACTCTTGGTTCCATTAGGTTCCTAAATGTCACAGGTCTCCTTGGTTCCATGTGGCCCTGCTGTGTCACCACAGCCCCTTGGTTCCAGGAGTTTCTGGGCTGTCAGCAGTGGTTCCTTTGTTCCAATCAGGCACCGCTGTGTCACACTGCACCCTGGCTTCCATGAAGTTCTTCAGTGTCACAGTGGCCCCTTGGATCCATGCGGTCCCATAGTGTCACCATGGTCTCCTTGGACCTGCATTGTCATCAGGGACCATTGGTTCCATGTGGCCTGGCTGTGTCACAGTGATGTGGATTCCGTAATTGCCTTCAGTGTCACAATGGAGCCTTGTTTCTGTGAGGCTCTCAACTGTCACAACTGTCTCCTTGGTTCCATCAGCCCCCGCTGTGTCACAAGGGTCCCCTTGGTTCCATGAGCACACCAAAGCTTTGCATAAACATTGAGCAGCACCTGCTTAACACACCTGGGAACATCTGTCTGCATTCAAAAGACAGGTCACAGCTGAGAAAGGCACCAGCAGCTTCCATCTGCAACAGAGATGCAGGGAAAGGACAAGGACAGAGAATTCAGCTGCAAGACTCCGAGAATTCTGCATCCAGACATCATTTCTGGTCCCACTGTCCCTAGTAGAAAGGTGTCATCATTCCAGGTTCCAGGCAGCCTGTACTCAGCATGTGCTTCTACAGTGGGGGTTTGTCGTTTAGGAAAACCTGCTCAGGCTTTTCCCTTCTTTCCTCACAAACAGGAATACTTGTCCTGGGCCTGGATGCAGGCAGAGCCCTGAGGAGAGCACGTGGGACATGGTGCAGTGGGCAGGGACAGCCAGCTGCAGAGTTCAGGGGGAAGGGCTTCTGGTGCAGGGCCAGGCATGTCAGTCCCAGCTGGGCCATGTCAGACATGTCCCCAGGCTGGGCTTGGGGAGCAGCTTGTCCAAACAGGGTCAGCCTGGCAAGGGGCTCATTCTTCAGTGGGCCCACACCTCCTAAGGAGACATTCAGCATCAAGATCACCTGGGGAATGCCTAAGTTGCTTCTTCTTTGAACTGAAAAAGAAAAATTACTCCCTTTTATAAAACTGAAAATCATGAGCTGTACCTTGAAATCTTCCTCCTTAAGAGAACTCCAAAGTGACTCCAAGCAGCTGCACAAGGCCTGGAGACTGGAAGACATTGGAAAGAAGACAAAGAGCTCCTGAGGGTTTTCTGTATTTTAATGATCCCCAACGGTGGATTTGGGGCTGAGTCCAGGAGCCCCAGGCACTGAGAGAAGGTTGAAGAAGCTGCTCAAGGAGTCAGAAGCAAAACTCCAAGTCCCTTGGAGCATCACTGGCCCCACTGAGGGCAGGGACTGCCAAAGGCTCCCCAGGGAGTGGTGAGAGCAGATCCTTGAGGCCAGGATTGCAGGAGCCCGAGGCTGTGAGCAGGGAACTGCAATGCTGAGCAAGGCCTGGGCTGGTTGGAGGAAGCAGAAAGGCCAAGGCCTGAGCCCAGGCCTGGGCCAGCAGGGCCTGTCCCTCACAGGTGGCTCGGGGCTGTTCCTGGAGCACTGGGATGGGAGAGGCAGCAAGGACAAATGTCATCAAGCTGTGTGACACTCCAGATGCTCATGGAACCAAGGGCCAGTGTGACACAGCGGGGCCTCATGGAAACAAGAGGCCGTGCTGAGCCTGCGCGCCTGTAACACCCCAGAACACTGAAATGCTGAGGGTGAGCAAAGGCTCCTTTACTCGAGTTTGGTGCAGAGTAGAAACCCCAGCCAGATATTCTCAAGAGGTCAAAACGACACAAAAGTGTACTGGAAAAATACAGAAAACCGAGCTCCTTTGGCAAATGATTTCATACAACATCCAATTCAACGTGCATCACTTAGCGTAGCAGGAACATCATTAACTCGGCCCATGTAAGATGGAAACCTTTAGGCATAAAAATGTTAAACTACCCAAAAACATTCCAGTAAAAGAGGATAAGAAGGTTAAAAGAGAAAAAAGAGACAGAAAGACAGAAGATCTCCAGATAGATATGCAGAGAGCTACCAGCTGCTAGGCTTCCAGTGTGGCTGAGACACAGACCCAGGAGATTTCAGGATTCAGACCAGGGCTTGACGTCATGCCCGATTTTTTAAATCCCTAGCGTTTTCTAAGCTCTCCTCTTTTCAGGGACATCTGCTTTCTTACCACGCACTGCTGTGTTTCATTGCCTTTGTGTGGGATTGATTGACGGCTCAGCCAATCAGAGCTGGGTGGGCGCTGCCCCTGCTGTGTGCTTGATTGACGGCTCAGCCAATCAGAGCTGGCTGGGCGGTGACCCTGCTGTGTGATTGATTGACGGCTCAACCAATCAGAGCTGGCTGGGCGCTGCCCCTGCTGTGTGATTGATTGATGGCTCAGGCAGTCACAGCTGGGTTTGCTCTGCCCCTGCTGTGTGATTGGCAGATCTGCCAGGCCATGGCTGGGGACGGGGTTCTGTCCCACCTCATTCCAAGGTCTGTCCCAGCCCCGGCCCCACTCGGCCATTCCGAGCATCCCGACGGGTCTGGGGACATTGATGTCATCCAGCCTCTGACAGCGACCATGGGGACACTGCGGAACCTCATGGAACCAAAGAGACCATTTTGACACTCTGGTGCCTCATGCAATCAGGGGCACCTTTGTGAGACTCAGGACCCCAATGGAACCAAGGGTCAGTGATGAAGCTGTGCGGCCCAGAGAACCAAGGAGCCTTTGTTACACAGCAGGGCCACATGGAGCCCAGGGGCCGTGGTGACTCTGCAGGACCTTAGGGAAGCAAGGGGCCATTGTTTACACTACAGAAGCAGGGAGAATATTGTGACAAGGAGAATATCGGGACACTACAGGGACTCCTGGAATCAAGGAGAACATTGTGACACTGTGAGGCCCCATGGAACCAAGGCAACATGGAACAGGTCTGGCTGGCTGGGCCTCCCCGGGGGCCACCTGGCAAGACTGGCTGATCCTGGAATGTTGAGGACTGCCTCTCATCAGCTCCTGGAGCACTAAGGCTCTGTGCTTTCCTTCCTATGGAAAAGTACCAGCCCCTTTTGCAGGTTCCCACGGCTGAAACTGATATTCCCCCTGAAAAAGCACTACATACAAGGCTTGCTCCCAGCCAAAATCTGCTAGGAGTAACAGCTCTGGGTGGCCACCGTTTCCTGAGGGCTGCCTCTCATCTACCACTCTAAGGGTCGGTGTGAAGTTTCCCTCATTTTTGCCTCATGACCCTCTCAAGAAGACCTCAAGGACCCCCGCCCAGGTTGACTCTGGACAATGGTTTTCTGGCCTGCTTGAGGTGGGTGCTTGCCAAGGGACTCTTTGCAGGTGTGTTGTGCTCACTGGACTGTGCTGTCATGGTACCAGCTGAAGCCTGCATGTACTGCACGACCGCACCTGTCTCTTGGAGCACCACACAATGCTCCATAAATCTCCCCGCCTCTTGGCCACAAGCCACTCGCTTTGGAAAAGGACTACAAAAGAGCGATCCTCTGGAGAAGACCCTGAGTACTCCCCACGGATGACCACCCTTCCATTGGCTGGCCCACCATGACCTTGGTCTCGTCTGTTGGTAGCTACTTCCCCCTTCCCCTCCTTTTCTCTCTCTATACTCCGTTTCCTATATCTCTCCCCTCTAGCGCAACTGAATTGTTTGGCATTCAATAAAAATGCATTGCTGTTGTTGAATAAACTGATTTGTCCCCCGCTATTTACCTGTTTGCACCTCTGAGATCGAACAATCCTCGGCCTGTGTTGGCAGATGGTGACACACCCCCACCCCCCCCCCCCCATCCCCCATGCCCCTGCTTCTCCCAGTTGATTGCTGATCGTGGTGTGACATGGAATGGAACATCCCTTGGGCCAGTCCAGCCCAGCTGTCCCATCCCTGTTCCCTCAGGAACACTTGCCCATCCCAAGTCCATGGGTTGGAGGGGCTTGCAGACACGCCTCGTGGGGCGAGCACTGTGACAAGGACAGGAGAACAGAACAACATTTACACTTACCAAGGGCAGAGAACAGAAGAGCACAGTCTTGGAGAAACGCACAAAGGATGTAGCCGAGGCAAACGGAGCGTGCACAAAACGCAAGGAGAATGTCAGCTCAGCTCTGCAAGGCTGACAAAAGCAGAAGTTATACACAACAATAATATTGCCCTTCCTCAAAAGCGGGGATCAAAGAGCAGTCACCTAAAAAGGACAGTGCATGTTGAAGACACACTCCAAAGAACCATAGAAGGACTTGTGAGAAGGGGTGCAATTATGGCAAATAAATTCCAGGTGGGGTTAACTAATGAATACATCATCAGTGTGAGTGATAAAAGCTCCGATTGCCTGGTGGCCAGTGCACTCGAGTAGATGAAGGATTGCCCAAGTGACCACCATGGTGTAATAAAGAATACCTGCTCTCAAATCCTCAAAACTGTGTTCAAAAGCTGCTATCCAGCAGATTTCAGTATCAGTGGTGTCCCTGACTCCATTATGCCCCTTGCACACTTTCACGAGGGCCCCTTGGTTCCACGAGGCCCTGCTGGATAACAGTGGACCCTTGGTTCCATTTGGGTCTGTACTGTCAAAATGGCCTCCTTAGTTCTGCACTGCCACAATGCTCTCTCCTTGGTGCCACGAGGCCTTGGTGTGTCACAACAGCCTCTCGGTTCCATGAACTGCCATAGTGTCAGCACGGTCTCTTGCATCTGCAGTATCACGATGGACAATTGGTTACAAGCAGCCCCGCTGTGTCACAACGACTACTTGGTTCATGAGGCCCCACAGTGTCACCATGGCCCCTTGGTTCCCCGAGGCCTCGCTGTAGAACAATGGCCTCTCAGTTCCAGGAGGTTTTGTACTGTCAACAGTGCTCTCCTTGGTTCTACAGTGGCTGCTTGCTTCCATAATTCTTCCTCAGTGTCACAGTGGTCTCCTTGGTTCCATGAGGCTCTGCAATGTCCCAATATCCCATCGTTTCCATGAGCTTCTGTCCCATCAACCATGTCCTTTGCTCCAGTGAGGCCCCGCAACGGCACACCGGACCCTTGGCTCCATGAGGTTCCATAGTGTAACATGGGTGCCTTGATTCCAAGGGGTTCTGCTGGGTCACACTGGACCCTTGGTTCCATGAGGTTCCGTGGTATCGCCATGGTTTCCCTGGATCCGCAGTAGCGCTACGGACCATAGGTTTCATGCAGCTTTGCTGTGCTACAGTGGCTCCTTGGTTCCATCAAGTGCCACTGTGTAACAAGGGAATCTTGGTCCCATGAGGTTCTGGACTGTCACAATGGTGTCCTTGGTTCTGGACTCTAACAACGGACCCTTGGTTCCACGAGGTTCCATTACGTCACAATGCTCTCCTTGGTTCCACAAGGCCTTGCTTTGTCACAATGGACCCTTGGTTCCATGAGCTTCCGTAGTGTAACCATGGTCTCCTGGGATCTGCATTGTCACAATGGACAATTGGTTGCATGGGAGCCTGCTGTGTCACAAGAGAGCCTTAGCTCCATGAGGTTCTGGACTGTCACAGTGGTCTCCCTGCTTCAACGAGGCCCTGGAGTGTCTCGAGGGCTGCTTGGTTCTGTGAGCTTCCACAACGTCCCAATGGTCTCCTTGTTTCTGCAGTGTCATAGTGGACTCTTGGTTCCATGAGGTTCCTAAATGTCACAGGTCTCCTTGGTTCCATGTGGCCCTGCTGTGTCACCACAGCCCCTTGGTTCCAGGAGTTTCTGGGCTGTCAGCAGTGGTTCCTTTGTTCCAATCAGGCACCGCTGTGTCACACTGCACCCTGGCTTCCATGAAGTTCTTCAGTGTCACAGTGGCCCCTTGGATCCATGCGGTCCCATAGTGTCACCATGGTCTCCTTGGACCTGCATTGTCATCAGGGACCATTGGTTCCATGTGGCCTGGCTGTGTCACAGTGATGTGGATTCCGTAATTGCCTTCAGTGTCACAATGGAGCCTTGTTTCTGTGAGGCTCTGAACTGTCACAACTGTCTCCTTGGTTCCATCAGCCCCCGCTGTGTCACAAGGGTCCCCTTGGTTCCATGAGCACACCAAAGCTTTGCATAAACATTGAGCAGCACCTGCTTAACACACCTGGGAACATCTGTCTGCATTCAAAAGACAGGTCACAGCTGAGAAAGGCACCAGCAGCTTCCATCTGCAACAGAGATGCAGGGAAAGGACAAGGACAGAGAATTCAGCTGCAAGACTCCGAGAATTCTGCATCCAGACATCATTTCTGGTCCCACTGTCCCTAGTAGAAAGGTGTCATCATTCCAGGTTCCAGGCAGCCTGTACTCAGCATGTGCTTCTACAGTGGGGGTTTGTCGTTTAGGAAAACCTGCTCAGGCTTTTCCCTTCTTTCCTCACAAACAGGAATACTTGTCCTGGGCCTGGATGCAGGCAGAGCCCTGAGGAGAGCACGTGGGACATGGTGCAGTGGGCAGGGACAGCCAGCTGCAGAGTTCAGGGGGAAGGGCTTCTGGTGCAGGGCCAGGCATGTCAGTCCCAGCTGGGCCATGTCAGACATGTCCCCAGGCTGGGCTTGGGGAGCAGCTTGTCCAAACAGGGTCAGCCTGGCAAGGGGCTCATTCTTCAGTGGGCCCACACCTCCTAAGGAGACATTCAGCATCAAGATCACCTGGGGAATGCCTAAGTTGCTTCTTCTTTGAACTGAAAAAGAAAAATTACTCCCTTTTATAAAACTGAAAATCATGAGCTGTACCTTGAAATCTTCCTCCTTAAGAGAACTCCAAAGTGACTCCAAGCAGCTGCACAAGGCCTGGAGACTGGAAGACATTGGAAAGAAGACAAAGAGCTCCTGAGGGTTTTCTGTATTTTAATGATCCCCAACGGTGGATTTGGGGCTGAGTCCAGGAGCCCCAGGCACTGAGAGAAGGTTGAAGAAGCTGCTCAAGGAGTCAGAAGCAAAACTCCAAGTCCCTTGGAGCATCACTGGCCCCACTGAGGGCAGGGACTGCCAAAGGCTCCCCAGGGAGTGGTGAGAGCAGATCCTTGAGGCCAGGATTGCAGGAGCCCGAGGCTGTGAGCAGGGAACTGCAATGCTGAGCAAGGCCTGGGCTGGTTGGAGGAAGCAGAAAGGCCAAGGCCTGAGCCCAGGCCTGGGCCAGCAGGGCCTGTCCCTCACAGGTGGCTCGGGGCTGTTCCTGGAGCACTGGGATGGGAGAGGCAGCAAGGACAAATGTCATCAAGCTGTGTGACACTCCAGATGCTCATGGAACCAAGGGCCAGTGTGACACAGCGGGGCCTCATGGAAACAAGAGGCCGTGCTGAGCCTGCGCGCCTGTAACACCCCAGAACACTGAAATGCTGAGGGTGAGCAAAGGCTCCTTTACTCGAGTTTGGTGCAGAGTAGAAACCCCAGCCAGATATTCTCAAGAGGTCAAAACGACACAAAAGTGTACTGGAAAAATACAGAAAACCGAGCTCCTTTGGCAAATGATTTCATACAACATCCAATTCAACGTGCATCACTTAGCGTAGCAGGAACATCATTAACTCGGCCCATGTAAGATGGAAACCTTTAGGCATAAAAATGTTAAACTACCCAAAAACATTCCAGTAAAAGAGGATAAGAAGGTTAAAAGAGAAAAAAGAGACAGAAAGACAGAAGATCTCCAGATAGATATGCAGAGAGCTACCAGCTGCTAGGCTTCCAGTGTGGCTGAGACACAGACCCAGGAGATTTCAGGATTCAGACCAGGGCTTGACGTCATGCCCGATTTTTTAAATCCCTAGCGTTTTCTAAGCTCTCCTCTTTTCAGGGACATCTGCTTTCTTACCACGCACTGCTGTGTTTCATTGCCTTTGTGTGGGATTGATTGACGGCTCAGCCAATCAGAGCTGGGTGGGCGCTGCCCCTGCTGTGTGCTTGATTGACGGCTCAGCCAATCAGAGCTGGCTGGGCGGTGACCCTGCTGTGTGATTGATTGACGGCTCAACCAATCAGAGCTGGCTGGGCGCTGCCCCTGTTGTGTGATTGATTGACGGCTCAGCCAATCAGAGCTGGCTGGGCGCTGCCCCTGCTGTGTGATTGATTGACAGCTCAGGCAGTCACAGCTGGGTTTGCTCTGCCCCTGCTGTGTGATTGGCAGATCTGCCAGGCCATGGCTGGGGACGGGGTTCTGTCCCACCTCATTCCAAGGTCTGTCCCAGCCCCGGCCCCACTCGGGCATTCCGAGCATCCCGACGTGTCTGGGGACATTGATGTCATCCAGCCTCTGACAGCGACCATGGGGACACTGCGGAACCTCATGGAACCAAAGAGACCATTTTGACACTCTGGTGCCTCATGCAATCGGGGGTACCTTTGTGAGACTCAGGACCCCAATGGAACCAAGGGTCAGTGATGAAGCTGTGCGGCCCAGAGAACCAAGGAGCCTTTGTTACACAGCAGGGCCACATGGAGCCCAGGGGCCGTGGTGACTCTGCAGGACCTTAGGGAAGCAAGGGGCCATTGTTTACACTACAGAAGCAGGGAGAATATTGTGACAAGGAGAATATCGGGACACTACAGGGACTCCTGGAATCAAGGAGAACATTGTGACACTGTGAGGCCCCATGGAACCAAGGCAACATGGAACAGGTCTGGCTGGCTGGGCCTCCCCGGGGGCCACCTGGCAAGACTGGCTGATCCTGGAATGTTGAGGACTGCCTCTCATCAGCTCCTGGAGCACTAAGGCTCTGTGCTTTCCTTCCTATGGAAAAGTACCAGCCCCTTTTGCAGGTTCCCACGGCTGAAACTGATATTCCCCCTGAAAAAGCACTACATACAAGGCTTGCTCCCAGCCAAAATCTGCTAGGAGTAACAGCTCTGGGTGGCCACCGTTTCCTGAGGGCTGCCTCTCATCTACCACTCTAAGGGTCGGTGTGAAGTTTCCCTCATTTTTGCCTCATGACCCTCTCAAGAAGACCTCAAGGACCCCCGCCCAGGTTGACTCTGGACAATGGTTTTCTGGCCTGCTTGAGGTGGGTGCTTGCCAAGGGACTCTTTGCAGGTGTGTTGTGCTCACTGGACTGTGCTGTCATGGTACCAGCTGAAGCCTGCATGTACTGCACGACCGCACCTGTCTCTTGGAGCACCACACAATGCTCCATAAATCTCCCCGCCTCTTGGCCACAAGCCACTCGCTTTGGAAAAGGACTACAAAAGAGCGATCCTCTGGAGAAGACCCTGAGTACTCCCCACGGATGACCACCCTTCCATTGGCTGGCCCACCATGACCTTGGTCTCGTCTGTTGGTAGCTACTTCCCCCTTCCCCTCCTTTTCTCTCTCTATACTCCGTTTCCTATATCTCTCCCCTCTAGCGCAACTGAATTGTTTGGCATTCAATAAAAATGCATTGCTGTTGTTGAATAAACTGATTTGTCCCCCGCTATTTACCTGTTTGCACCTCTGAGATCGAACAATCCTCGGCCTGTGTTGGCAGATGGTGACACACCCCCACCCCCCCCCCCCCCCATCCCCCATGCCCCTGCTTCTCCCAGTTGATTGCTGATCGTGGTGTGACATGGAATGGAACATCCCTTGGGCCAGTCCAGCCCAGCTGTCCCATCCCTGTTCCCTCAGGAACACTTGCCCATCCCAAGTCCATGGGTTGGAGGGGCTTGCAGACACGCCTCGTGGGGCGAGCACTGTGACAAGGACAGGAGAACAGAACAACATTTACACTTACCAAGGGCAGAGAACAGAAGAGCACAGTCTTGGAGAAACGCACAAAGGATGTAGCCGAGGCAAACGGAGCGTGCACAAAACGCAAGGAGAATGTCAGCTCAGCTCTGCAAGGCTGACAAAAGCAGAAGTTATACACAACAATAATATTGCCCTTCCTCAAAAGCGGGGATCAAAGAGCAGTCACCTAAAAAGGACAGTGCATGTTGAAGACACACTCCAAAGAACCATAGAAGGACTTGTGAGAAGGGGTGCAATTATGGCAAATAAATTCCAGGTGGAGTTAACTAATGAATACATCATCAGTGTGAGTGATAAAAGCTCCGATTGCCTGGTGGCCAGTGCACTCGAGTAGATGAAGGATTGCCCAAGCGACCACCATGGTGTAATAAAGAATACCTGCTCTCAAATCCTCAAAACTGTGTTCAAAAGTTGCTATCCAGCAGATTTCAGTATCAGTGGTGTCCCTGACTCCATTATGCCCCTTGCACACTTTCACGAGGGCCCCTTGGTTCCACGAGGCCCTGCCGGATAACAGTGGACCCTTGGTTCCATTTGGGTCTGTACTGTCAAAATGGCCTCCTTAGTTCTGCACTGCCACAATGCTCTCTCCTTGGTGCCACGAGGCCTTGGTGTGTCACAACAGCCTCTCGGTTCCATGAACTGCCATAGTGTCAGCACGGTCTCTTGCATCTGCAGTATCACGATGGACAATTGGTTACAAGCAGCCCCGCTGTGTCACAACGACTACTTGGTTCATGAGGCCCCACAGTGTCACCATGGCCCCTTGGTTCCCCGAGGCCTCGCTGTAGAACAATGGCCTCTCAGTTCCAGGAGGTTTTGTACTGTCAACAGTGCTCTCCTTGGTTCTACAGTGGCTGCTTGCTTCCATAATTCTTCCTCAGTGTCACAGTGGTCTCCTTGGTTCCATGAGGCTCTGCAATGTCCCAATATCCCATCGTTTCCATGAGCTTCTGTCCCATCAACCATGTCCTTTGCTCCAGTGAGGCCCCGCAACGACACACCGGACCCTTGGCTCCATGAGGTTCCATAGTGTAACATGGGTGCCTTGATTCCAAGAGGTTCTGCTGGGTCACACTGGACCCTTGGTTCCATGAGGTTCCGTGGTATCGCCATGGTTTCCCTGGATCCGCAGTATCGCTACGGACCATAGGTTTCATGCAGCTTTGCTGTGCTACAGTGGCTCCTTGGTTCCATCAAGTGCCACTGTGTAACAAGGGAATCTTGGTCCCATGAGGTTCTGGACTGTCACAATGGTGTCCTTGGTTCTGGACTCTAACAACGGACCCTTGGTTCCACGAGGTTCCATTACGTCACAATGCTCTCCTTGGTTCCACAAGGCCTTGCTTTGTCACAATGGACCCTTGGTTCCATGAGCTTCCGTAGTGTAACCATGGTCTCCTGGGATCTGCATTGTCACAATGGACAATTGGTTGCATGGGAGCCTGCTGTGTCACAAGAGAGCCTTAGCTCCATGAGGTTCTGGACTGTCACAGTGGTCTCCCTGCTTCAACGAGGCCCTGGAGTGTCTCGAGGGCTGCTTGGTTCTGTGAGCTTCCACAACGTCCCAATGGTCTCCTTGTTTCTGCAGTGTCATAGTGGACTCTTGGTTCCATTAGGTTCCTAAATGTCACAGGTCTCCTTGGTTCCATGTGGCCCTGCTGTGTCACCACAGCCCCTTGGTTCCAGGAGTTTCTGGGCTGTCAGCAGTGGTTCCTTTGTTCCAATCAGGCACCGCTGTGTCACACTGCACCCTGGCTTCCATGAAGTTCTTCAGTGTCACAGTGGCCCCTTGGATCCATGCGGTCCCATAGTGTCACCATGGTCTCCTTGGACCTGCATTGTCATCAGGGACCATTGGTTCCATGTGGCCTGGCTGTGTCACAGTGATGTGGATTCCGTAATTGCCTTCAGTGTCACAATGGAGCCTTGTTTCTGTGAGGCTCTCAACTGTCACAACTGTCTCCTTGGTTCCATCAGCCCCCGCTGTGTCACAAGGGTCCCCTTGGTTCCATGAGCACACCAAAGCTTTGCATAAACATTGAGCAGCACCTGCTTAACACACCTGGGAACATCTGTCTGCATTCAAAAGACAGGTCACAGCTGAGAAAGGCACCAGCAGCTTCCATCTGCAACAGAGATGCAGGGAAAGGACAAGGACAGAGAATTCAGCTGCAAGACTCCGAGAATTCTGCATCCAGACATCATTTCTGGTCCCACTGTCCCTAGTAGAAAGGTGTCATCATTCCAGGTTCCAGGCAGCCTGTACTCAGCATGTGCTTCTACAGTGGGGGTTTGTCGTTTAGGAAAACCTGCTCAGGCTTTTCCCTTCTTTCCTCACAAACAGGAATACTTGTCCTGGGCCTGGATGCAGGCAGAGCCCTGAGGAGAGCACGTGGGACATGGTGCAGTGGGCAGGGACAGCCAGCTGCAGAGTTCAGGGGGAAGGGCTTCTGGTGCAGGGCCAGGCATGTCAGTCCCAGCTGGGCCATGTCAGACATGTCCCCAGGCTGGGCTTGGGGAGCAGCTTGTCCAAACAGGGTCAGCCTGGCAAGGGGCTCATTCTTCAGTGGGCCCACACCTCCTAAGGAGACATTCAGCATCAAGATCACCTGGGGAATGCCTAAGTTGCTTCTTCTTTGAACTGAAAAAGAAAAATTACTCCCTTTTATAAAACTGAAAATCATGAGCTGTACCTTGAAATCTTCCTCCTTAAGAGAACTCCAAAGTGACTCCAAGCAGCTGCACAAGGCCTGGAGACTGGAAGACATTGGAAAGAAGACAAAGAGCTCCTGAGGGTTTTCTGTATTTTAATGATCCCCAACGGTGGATTTGGGGCTGAGTCCAGGAGCCCCAGGCACTGAGAGAAGGTTGAAGAAGCTGCTCAAGGAGTCAGAAGCAAAACTCCAAGTCCCTTGGAGCATCACTGGCCCCACTGAGGGCAGGGACTGCCAAAGGCTCCCCAGGGAGTGGTGAGAGCAGATCCTTGAGGCCAGGATTGCAGGAGCCCGAGGCTGTGAGCAGGGAACTGCAATGCTGAGCAAGGCCTGGGCTGGTTGGAGGAAGCAGAAAGGCCAAGGCCTGAGCCCAGGCCTGGGCCAGCAGGGCCTGTCCCTCACAGGTGGCTCGGGGCTGTTCCTGGAGCACTGGGATGGGAGAGGCAGCAAGGACAAATGTCATCAAGCTGTGTGACACTCCAGATGCTCATGGAACCAAGGGCCAGTGTGACACAGCGGGGCCTCATGGAAACAAGAGGCCGTGCTGAGCCTGCGCGCCTGTAACACCCCAGAACACTGAAATGCTGAGGGTGAGCAAAGGCTCCTTTACTCGAGTTTGGTGCAGAGTAGAAACCCCAGCCAGATATTCTCAAGAGGTCAAAACGACACAAAAGTGTACTGGAAAAATACAGAAAACCGAGCTCCTTTGGCAAATGATTTCATACAACATCCAATTCAACGTGCATCACTTAGCGTAGCAGGAACATCATTAACTCGGCCCATGTAAGATGGAAACCTTTAGGCATAAAAATGTTAAACTACCCAAAAACATTCCAGTAAAAGAGGATAAGAAGGTTAAAAGAGAAAAAAGAGACAGAAAGACAGAAGATCTCCAGATAGATATGCAGAGAGCTACCAGCTGCTAGGCTTCCAGTGTGGCTGAGACACAGACCCAGGAGATTTCAGGATTCAGACCAGGGCTTGACGTCATGCCCGATTTTTTAAATCCCTAGCGTTTTCTAAGCTCTCCTCTTTTCAGGGACATCTGCTTTCTTACCACGCACTGCTGTGTTTCATTGCCTTTGTGTGGGATTGATTGACGGCTCAGCCAATCAGAGCTGGGTGGGCGCTGCCCCTGCTGTGTGCTTGATTGACGGCTCAGCCAATCAGAGCTGGCTGGGCGGTGACCCTGCTGTGTGATTGATTGACGGCTCAACCAATCAGAGCTGGCTGGGCGCTGCCCCTGTTGTGTGATTGATTGACGGCTCAGCCAATCAGAGCTGGCTGGGCGCTGCCCCTGCTGTGTGATTGATTGACAGCTCAGGCAGTCACAGCTGGGTTTGCTCTGCCCCTGCTGTGTGATTGGCAGATCTGCCAGGCCATGGCTGGGGACGGGGTTCTGTCCCACCTCATTCCAAGGTCTGTCCCAGCCCCGGCCCCACTCGGGCATTCCGAGCATCCCGACGGGTCTGGGGACATTGATGTCATCCAGCCTCTGACAGCGACCATGGGGACACTGCGGAACCTCATGGAACCAAAGAGACCATTTTGACACTCTGGTGCCTCATGCAATCGGGGGTACCTTTGTGAGACTCAGGACCCCAATGGAACCAAGGGTCAGTGATGAAGCTGTGCGGCCCAGAGAACCAAGGAGCCTTTGTTACACAGCAGGGCCACATGGAGCCCAGGGGCCGTGGTGACTCTGCAGGACCTTAGGGAAGCAAGGGGCCATTGTTTACACTACAGAAGCAGGGAGAATATTGTGACAAGGAGAATATCGGGACACTACAGGGACTCCTGGAATCAAGGAGAACATTGTGACACTGTGAGGCCCCATGGAACCAAGGCAACATGGAACAGGTCTGGCTGGCTGGGCCTCCCCGGGGGCCACCTGGCAAGACTGGCTGATCCTGGAATGTTGAGGACTGCCTCTCATCAGCTCCTGGAGCACTAAGGCTCTGTGCTTTCCTTCCTATGGAAAAGTACCAGCCCCTTTTGCAGGTTCCCACGGCTGAAACTGATATTCCCCCTGAAAAAGCACTACATACAAGGCTTGCTCCCAGCCAAAATCTGCTAGGAGTAACAGCTCTGGGTGGCCACCGTTTCCTGAGGGCTGCCTCTCATCTACCACTCTAAGGGTCGGTGTGAAGTTTCCCTCATTTTTGCCTCATGACCCTCTCAAGAAGACCTCAAGGACCCCCGCCCAGGTTGACTCTGGACAATGGTTTTCTGGCCTGCTTGAGGTGGGTGCTTGCCAAGGGACTCTTTGCAGGTGTGTTGTGCTCACTGGACTGTGCTGTCATGGTACCAGCTGAAGCCTGCATGTACTGCACGACCGCACCTGTCTCTTGGAGCACCACACAATGCTCCATAAATCTCCCCGCCTCTTGGCCACAAGCCACTCGCTTTGGAAAAGGACTACAAAAGAGCGATCCTCTGGAGAAGACCCTGAGTACTCCCCACGGATGACCACCCTTCCATTGGCTGGCCCACCATGACCTTGGTCTCGTCTGTTGGTAGCTACTTCCCCCTTCCCCTCCTTTTCTCTCTCTATACTCCGTTTCCTATATCTCTCCCCTCTAGCGCAACTGAATTGTTTGGCATTCAATAAAAATGCATTGCTGTTGTTGAATAAACTGATTTGTCCCCCGCTATTTACCTGTTTGCACCTCTGAGATCGAACAATCCTCGGCCTGTGTTGGCAGATGGTGACACACCCCCACCCCCCCCCCCCCCCATCCCCCATGCCCCTGCTTCTCCCAGTTGATTGCTGATCGTGGTGTGACATGGAATGGAACATCCCTTGGGCCAGTCCAGCCCAGCTGTCCCATCCCTGTTCCCTCAGGAACACTTGCCCATCCCAAGTCCATGGGTTGGAGGGGCTTGCAGACACGCCTCGTGGGGCGAGCACTGTGACAAGGACAGGAGAACAGAACAACATTTACACTTACCAAGGGCAGAGAACAGAAGAGCACAGTCTTGGAGAAACGCACAAAGGATGTAGCCGAGGCAAACGGAGCGTGCACAAAACGCAAGGAGAATGTCAGCTCAGCTCTGCAAGGCTGACAAAAGCAGAAGTTATACACAACAATAATATTGCCCTTCCTCAAAAGCGGGGATCAAAGAGCAGTCACCTAAAAAGGACAGTGCATGTTGAAGACACACTCCAAAGAACCATAGAAGGACTTGTGAGAAGGGGTGCAATTATGGCAAATAAATTCCAGGTGGAGTTAACTAATGAATACATCATCAGTGTGAGTGATAAAAGCTCCGATTGCCTGGTGGCCAGTGCACTCGAGTAGATGAAGGATTGCCCAAGCGACCACCATGGTGTAATAAAGAATACCTGCTCTCAAATCCTCAAAACTGTGTTCAAAAGTTGCTATCCAGCAGATTTCAGTATCAGTGGTGTCCCTGACTCCATTATGCCCCTTGCACACTTTCACGAGGGCCCCTTGGTTCCACGAGGCCCTGCCGGATAACAGTGGACCCTTGGTTCCATTTGGGTCTGTACTGTCAAAATGGCCTCCTTAGTTCTGCACTGCCACAATGCTCTCTCCTTGGTGCCACGAGGCCTTGGTGTGTCACAACAGCCTCTCGGTTCCATGAACTGCCATAGTGTCAGCACGGTCTCTTGCATCTGCAGTATCACGATGGACAATTGGTTACAAGCAGCCCCGCTGTGTCACAACGACTACTTGGTTCATGAGGCCCCACAGTGTCACCATGGCCCCTTGGTTCCCCGAGGCCTCGCTGTAGAACAATGGCCTCTCAGTTCCAGGAGGTTTTGTACTGTCAACAGTGCTCTCCTTGGTTCTACAGTGGCTGCTTGCTTCCATAATTCTTCCTCAGTGTCACAGTGGTCTCCTTGGTTCCATGAGGCTCTGCAATGTCCCAATATCCCATCGTTTCCATGAGCTTCTGTCCCATCAACCATGTCCTTTGCTCCAGTGAGGCCCCGCAACGACACACCGGACCCTTGGCTCCATGAGGTTCCATAGTGTAACATGGGTGCCTTGATTCCAAGAGGTTCTGCTGGGTCACACTGGACCCTTGGTTCCATGAGGTTCCGTGGTATCGCCATGGTTTCCCTGGATCCGCAGTATCGCTACGGACCATAGGTTTCATGCAGCTTTGCTGTGCTACAGTGGCTCCTTGGTTCCATCAAGTGCCACTGTGTAACAAGGGAATCTTGGTCCCATGAGGTTCTGGACTGTCACAATGGTGTCCTTGGTTCTGGACTCTAACAACGGACCCTTGGTTCCACGAGGTTCCATTACGTCACAATGCTCTCCTTGGTTCCACAAGGCCTTGCTTTGTCACAATGGACCCTTGGTTCCATGAGCTTCCGTAGTGTAACCATGGTCTCCTGGGATCTGCATTGTCACAATGGACAATTGGTTGCATGGGAGCCTGCTGTGTCACAAGAGAGCCTTAGCTCCATGAGGTTCTGGACTGTCACAGTGGTCTCCCTGCTTCAACGAGGCCCTGGAGTGTCTCGAGGGCTGCTTGGTTCTGTGAGCTTCCACAACGTCCCAATGGTCTCCTTGTTTCTGCAGTGTCATAGTGGACTCTTGGTTCCATGAGGTTCCTAAATGTCACAGGTCTCCTTGGTTCCATGTGGCCCTGCTGTGTCACCACAGCCCCTTGGTTCCAGGAGTTTCTGGGCTGTCAGCAGTGGTTCCTTTGTTCCAATCAGGCACCGCTGTGTCACACTGCACCCTGGCTTCCATGAAGTTCTTCAGTGTCACAGTGGCCCCTTGGATCCATGCGGTCCCATAGTGTCACCATGGTCTCCTTGGACCTGCATTGTCATCAGGGACCATTGGTTCCATGTGGCCTGGCTGTGTCACAGTGATGTGGATTCCGTAATTGCCTTCAGTGTCACAATGGAGCCTTGTTTCTGTGAGGCTCTCAACTGTCACAACTGTCTCCTTGGTTCCATCAGCCCCCGCTGTGTCACAAGGGTCCCCTTGGTTCCATGAGCACACCAAAGCTTTGCATAAACATTGAGCAGCACCTGCTTAACACACCTGGGAACATCTGTCTGCATTCAAAAGACAGGTCACAGCTGAGAAAGGCACCAGCAGCTTCCATCTGCAACAGAGATGCAGGGAAAGGACAAGGACAGAGAATTCAGCTGCAAGACTCCGAGAATTCTGCATCCAGACATCATTTCTGGTCCCACTGTCCCTAGTAGAAAGGTGTCATCATTCCAGGTTCCAGGCAGCCTGTACTCAGCATGTGCTTCTACAGTGGGGGTTTGTCGTTTAGGAAAACCTGCTCAGGCTTTTCCCTTCTTTCCTCACAAACAGGAATACTTGTCCTGGGCCTGGATGCAGGCAGAGCCCTGAGGAGAGCACGTGGGACATGGTGCAGTGGGCAGGGACAGCCAGCTGCAGAGTTCAGGGGGAAGGGCTTCTGGTGCAGGGCCAGGCATGTCAGTCCCAGCTGGGCCATGTCAGACATGTCCCCAGGCTGGGCTTGGGGAGCAGCTTGTCCAAACAGGGTCAGCCTGGCAAGGGGCTCATTCTTCAGTGGGCCCACACCTCCTAAGGAGACATTCAGCATCAAGATCACCTGGGGAATGCCTAAGTTGCTTCTTCTTTGAACTGAAAAAGAAAAATTACTCCCTTTTATAAAACTGAAAATCATGAGCTGTACCTTGAAATCTTCCTCCTTAAGAGAACTCCAAAGTGACTCCAAGCAGCTGCACAAGGCCTGGAGACTGGAAGACATTGGAAAGAAGACAAAGAGCTCCTGAGGGTTTTCTGTATTTTAATGATCCCCAACGGTGGATTTGGGGCTGAGTCCAGGAGCCCCAGGCACTGAGAGAAGGTTGAAGAAGCTGCTCAAGGAGTCAGAAGCAAAACTCCAAGTCCCTTGGAGCATCACTGGCCCCACTGAGGGCAGGGACTGCCAAAGGCTCCCCAGGGAGTGGTGAGAGCAGATCCTTGAGGCCAGGATTGCAGGAGCCCGAGGCTGTGAGCAGGGAACTGCAATGCTGAGCAAGGCCTGGGCTGGTTGGAGGAAGCAGAAAGGCCAAGGCCTGAGCCCAGGCCTGGGCCAGCAGGGCCTGTCCCTCACAGGTGGCTCGGGGCTGTTCCTGGAGCACTGGGATGGGAGAGGCAGCAAGGACAAATGTCATCAAGCTGTGTGACACTCCAGATGCTCATGGAACCAAGGGCCAGTGTGACACAGCGGGGCCTCATGGAAACAAGAGGCCGTGCTGAGCCTGCGCGCCTGTAACACCCCAGAACACTGAAATGCTGAGGGTGAGCAAAGGCTCCTTTACTCGAGTTTGGTGCAGAGTAGAAACCCCAGCCAGATATTCTCAAGAGGTCAAAACGACACAAAAGTGTACTGGAAAAATACAGAAAACCGAGCTCCTTTGGCAAATGATTTCATACAACATCCAATTCAACGTGCATCACTTAGCGTAGCAGGAACATCATTAACTCGGCCCATGTAAGATGGAAACCTTTAGGCATAAAAATGTTAAACTACCCAAAAACATTCCAGTAAAAGAGGATAAGAAGGTTAAAAGAGAAAAAAGAGACAGAAAGACAGAAGATCTCCAGATAGATATGCAGAGAGCTACCA
Organism: Sturnus vulgaris; assembly: GCF_052056855.1. Taxonomy (NCBI): domain Eukaryota; kingdom Metazoa; phylum Chordata; class Aves; order Passeriformes; family Sturnidae; genus Sturnus; species Sturnus vulgaris. Next base: position 607,678 of record NW_028276272.1, read on the forward strand.
GCTGCTAGGCTTCCAGTGTGGCTGAGACACAGACCCAGGAGATTTCAGGATTCAGACCAGGGCTTGACGTCATGCCCGATTTTTTAAATCCCTAGCGTTTTCTAAGCTCTCCTCTTTTCAGGGACATCTGCTTTCTTACCACGCACTGCTGTGTTTCATTGCCTTTGTGTGGGATTGATTGACGGCTCAGCCAATCAGAGCTGGGTGGGCGCTGCCCCTGCTGTGTGCTTGATTGACGGCTCAGCCAATCAGAGCTGGCTGGGCGGTGACCCTGCTGTGTGATTGATTGACGGCTCAACCAATCAGAGCTGGCTGGGCGCTGCCCCTGCTGTGTGATTGATTGACGGCTCAGCCAATCAGAGCTGGCTGGGCGCTGCCCCTGCTGTGTGATTGATTGACGGCTCAGGCAGTCACAGCTGGGTTTGCTCTGCCCCTGCTGTGTGATTGGCAGATCTGCCAGGCCATGGCTGGGGACGGGGTTCTGTCCCACCTCATTCCAAGGTCTGTCCCAGCCCCGGCCCCACTCGGGCATTCCGAGCATCCCGACGGGTCTGGGGACATTGATGTCATCCAGCCTCTGACAGCGACCATGGGGACACTGCGGAACCTCATGGAACCAAAGAGACCATTTTGACACTCTGGTGCCTCATGCAATCGGGGGTACCTTTGTGAGACTCAGGACCCCAATGGAACCAAGGGTCAGTGATGAAGCTGTGCGGCCCAGAGAACCAAGGAGCCTTTGTTACACAGCAGGGCCACATGGAGCCCAGGGGCCGTGGTGACTCTGCAGGACCTTAGGGAAGCAAGGGGCCATTGTTTACACTACAGAAGCAGGGAGAATATTGTGACAAGGAGAATATCGGGACACTACAGGGACTCCTGGAATCAAGGAGAACATTGTGACACTGTGAGGCCCCATGGAACCAAGGCAACATGGAACAGGTCTGGCTGGCTGGGCCTCCCCGGGGGCCACCTGGCAAGACTGGCTGATCCTGGAATGTTGAGGACTGCCTCTCATCAGCTCCTGGAGCACTAAGGCTCTGTGCTTTCCTTCCTATGGAAAAGTACCAGCCCCTTTTGCAGGTTCCCACGGCTGAAACTGATATTCCCCCTGAAAAAGCACTACATACAAGGCTTGCTCCCAGCCAAAATCTGCTAGGAGTAACAGCTCTGGGTGGCCACCGTTTCCTGAGGGCTGCCTCTCATCTACCACTCTAAGGGTCGGTGTGAAGTTTCCCTCATTTTTGCCTCATGACCCTCTCAAGAAGACCTCAAGGACCCCCGCCCAGGTTGACTCTGGACAATGGTTTTCTGGCCTGCTTGAGGTGGGTGCTTGCCAAGGGACTCTTTGCAGGTGTGTTGTGCTCACTGGACTGTGCTGTCATGGTACCAGCTGAAGCCTGCATGTACTGCACGACCGCACCTGTCTCTTGGAGCACCACACAATGCTCCATAAATCTCCCCGCCTCTTGGCCACAAGCCACTCGCTTTGGAAAAGGACTACAAAAGAGCGATCCTCTGGAGAAGACCCTGAGTACTCCCCACGGATGACCACCCTTCCATTGGCTGGCCCACCATGACCTTGGTCTCGTCTGTTGGTAGCTACTTCCCCCTTCCCCTCCTTTTCTCTCTCTATACTCCGTTTCCTATATCTCTCCCCTCTAGCGCAACTGAATTGTTTGGCATTCAATAAAAATGCATTGCTGTTGTTGAATAAACTGATTTGTCCCCCGCTATTTACCTGTTTGCACCTCTGAGATCGAACAATCCTCGGCCTGTGTTGGCAGATGGTGACACACCCCCACCCCCCCCCCCCCCATCCCCCATGCCCCTGCTTCTCCCAGTTGATTGCTGATCGTGGTGTGACATGGAATGGAACATCCCTTGGGCCAGTCCAGCCCAGCTGTCCCATCCCTGTTCCCTCAGGAACACTTGCCCATCCCAAGTCCATGGGTTGGAGGGGCTTGCAGACACGCCTCGTGGGGCGAGCACTGTGACAAGGACAGGAGAACAGAACAACATTTACACTTACCAAGGGCAGAGAACAGAAGAGCACAGTCTTGGAGAAACGCACAAAGGATGTAGCCGAGGCAAACGGAGCGTGCACAAAACGCAAGGAGAATGTCAGCTCAGCTCTGCAAGGCTGACAAAAGCAGAAGTTATACACAACAATAATATTGCCCTTCCTCAAAAGCGGGGATCAAAGAGCAGTCACCTAAAAAGGACAGTGCATGTTGAAGACACACTCCAAAGAACCATAGAAGGACTTGTGAGAAGGGGTGCAATTATGGCAAATAAATTCCAGGTGGAGTTAACTAATGAATACATCATCAGTGTGAGTGATAAAAGCTCCGATTGCCTGGTGGCCAGTGCACTCGAGTAGATGAAGGATTGCCCAAGCGACCACCATGGTGTAATAAAGAATACCTGCTCTCAAATCCTCAAAACTGTGTTCAAAAGTTGCTATCCAGCAGATTTCAGTATCAGTGGTGTCCCTGACTCCATTATGCCCCTTGCACACTTTCACGAGGGCCCCTTGGTTCCACGAGGCCCTGCCGGATAACAGTGGACCCTTGGTTCCATTTGGGTCTGTACTGTCAAAATGGCCTCCTTAGTTCTGCACTGCCACAATGCTCTCTCCTTGGTGCCACGAGGCCTTGGTGTGTCACAACAGCCTCTCGGTTCCATGAACTGCCATAGTGTCAGCACGGTCTCTTGCATCTGCAGTATCACGATGGACAATTGGTTACAAGCAGCCCCGCTGTGTCACAACGACTACTTGGTTCATGAGGCCCCACAGTGTCACCATGGCCCCTTGGTTCCCCGAGGCCTCGCTGTAGAACAATGGCCTCTCAGTTCCAGGAGGTTTTGTACTGTCAACAGTGCTCTCCTTGGTTCTACAGTGGCTGCTTGCTTCCATAATTCTTCCTCAGTGTCACAGTGGTCTCCTTGGTTCCATGAGGCTCTGCAATGTCCCAATATCCCATCGTTTCCATGAGCTTCTGTCCCATCAACCATGTCCTTTGCTCCAGTGAGGCCCCGCAACGACACACCGGACCCTTGGCTCCATGAGGTTCCATAGTGTAACATGGGTGCCTTGATTCCAAGAGGTTCTGCTGGGTCACACTGGACCCTTGGTTCCATGAGGTTCCGTGGTATCGCCATGGTTTCCCTGGATCCGCAGTATCGCTACGGACCATAGGTTTCATGCAGCTTTGCTGTGCTACAGTGGCTCCTTGGTTCCATCAAGTGCCACTGTGTAACAAGGGAATCTTGGTCCCATGAGGTTCTGGACTGTCACAATGGTGTCCTTGGTTCTGGACTCTAACAACGGACCCTTGGTTCCACGAGGTTCCATTACGTCACAATGCTCTCCTTGGTTCCACAAGGCCTTGCTTTGTCACAATGGACCCTTGGTTCCATGAGCTTCCGTAGTGTAACCATGGTCTCCTGGGATCTGCATTGTCACAATGGACAATTGGTTGCATGGGAGCCTGCTGTGTCACAAGAGAGCCTTAGCTCCATGAGGTTCTGGACTGTCACAGTGGTCTCCCTGCTTCAACGAGGCCCTGGAGTGTCTCGAGGGCTGCTTGGTTCTGTGAGCTTCCACAACGTCCCAATGGTCTCCTTGTTTCTGCAGTGTCATAGTGGACTCTTGGTTCCATGAGGTTCCTAAATGTCACAGGTCTCCTTGGTTCCATGTGGCCCTGCTGTGTCACCACAGCCCCTTGGTTCCAGGAGTTTCTGGGCTGTCAGCAGTGGTTCCTTTGTTCCAATCAGGCACCGCTGTGTCACACTGCACCCTGGCTTCCATGAAGTTCTTCAGTGTCACAGTGGCCCCTTGGATCCATGCGGTCCCATAGTGTCACCATGGTCTCCTTGGACCTGCATTGTCATCAGGGACCATTGGTTCCATGTGGCCTGGCTGTGTCACAGTGATGTGGATTCCGTAATTGCCTTCAGTGTCACAATGGAGCCTTGTTTCTGTGAGGCTCTGAACTGTCACAACTGTCTCCTTGGTTCCATCAGCCCCCGCTGTGTCACAAGGGTCCCCTTGGTTCCATGAGCACACCAAAGCTTTGCATAAACATTGAGCAGCACCTGCTTAACACACCTGGGAACATCTGTCTGCATTCAAAAGACAGGTCACAGCTGAGAAAGGCACCAGCAGCTTCCATCTGCAACAGAGATGCAGGGAAAGGACAAGGACAGAGAATTCAGCTGCAAGACTCCGAGAATTCTGCATCCAGACATCATTTCTGGTCCCACTGTCCCTAGTAGAAAGGTGTCATCATTCCAGGTTCCAGGCAGCCTGTACTCAGCATGTGCTTCTACAGTGGGGGTTTGTCGTTTAGGAAAACCTGCTCAGGCTTTTCCCTTCTTTCCTCACAAACAGGAATACTTGTCCTGGGCCTGGATGCAGGCAGAGCCCTGAGGAGAGCACGTGGGACATGGTGCAGTGGGCAGGGACAGCCAGCTGCAGAGTTCAGGGGGAAGGGCTTCTGGTGCAGGGCCAGGCATGTCAGTCCCAGCTGGGCCATGTCAGACATGTCCCCAGGCTGGGCTTGGGGAGCAGCTTGTCCAAACAGGGTCAGCCTGGCAAGGGGCTCATTCTTCAGTGGGCCCACACCTCCTAAGGAGACATTCAGCATCAAGATCACCTGGGGAATGCCTAAGTTGCTTCTTCTTTGAACTGAAAAAGAAAAATTACTCCCTTTTATAAAACTGAAAATCATGAGCTGTACCTTGAAATCTTCCTCCTTAAGAGAACTCCAAAGTGACTCCAAGCAGCTGCACAAGGCCTGGAGACTGGAAGACATTGGAAAGAAGACAAAGAGCTCCTGAGGGTTTTCTGTATTTTAATGATCCCCAACGGTGGATTTGGGGCTGAGTCCAGGAGCCCCAGGCACTGAGAGAAGGTTGAAGAAGCTGCTCAAGGAGTCAGAAGCAAAACTCCAAGTCCCTTGGAGCATCACTGGCCCCACTGAGGGCAGGGACTGCCAAAGGCTCCCCAGGGAGTGGTGAGAGCAGATCCTTGAGGCCAGGATTGCAGGAGCCCGAGGCTGTGAGCAGGGAACTGCAATGCTGAGCAAGGCCTGGGCTGGTTGGAGGAAGCAGAAAGGCCAAGGCCTGAGCCCAGGCCTGGGCCAGCAGGGCCTGTCCCTCACAGGTGGCTCGGGGCTATTCCTGGAGCACTGGGATGGGAGAGGCAGCAAGGACAAATGTCATCAAGCTGTGTGACACTCCAGATGCTCATGGAACCAAGGGCCAGTGTGACACAGCGGGGCCTCATGGAAACAAGAGGCCGTGCTGAGCCTGCGCGCCTGTAACACCCCAGAACACTGAAATGCTGAGGGTGAGCAAAGGCTCCTTTACTCGAGTTTGGTGCAGAGTAGAAACCCCAGCCAGATATTCTCAAGAGGTCAAAACGACACAAAAGTGTACTGGAAAAATACAGAAAACCGAGCTCCTTTGGCAAATGATTTCATACAACATCCAATTCAACGTGCATCACTTAGCGTAGCAGGAACATCATTAACTCGGCCCATGTAAGATGGAAACCTTTAGGCATAAAAATGTTAAACTACCCAAAAACATTCCAGTAAAAGAGGATAAGAAGGTTAAAAGAGAAAAAAGAGACAGAAAGACAGAAGATCTCCAGATAGATATGCAGAGAGCTACCAGCTGCTAGGCTTCCAGTGTGGCTGAGACACAGACCCAGGAGATTTCAGGATTCAGACCAGGGCTTGACGTCATGCCCGATTTTTTAAATCCCTAGCGTTTTCTAAGCTCTCCTCTTTTCAGGGACATCTGCTTTCTTACCACGCACTGCTGTGTTTCATTGCCTTTGTGTGGGATTGATTGACGGCTCAGCCAATCAGAGCTGGCTGGGCGGTGACCCTGCTGTGTGATTGATTGACGGCTCAACCAATCAGAGCTGGCTGGGCGCTGCCCCTGTTGTGTGATTGATTGACGGCTCAGCCAATCAGAGCTGGCTGGGCGCTGCCCCTGCTGTGTGATTGATTGACGGCTCAGGCAGTCACAGCTGGGTTTGCTCTGCCCCTGCTGTGTGATTGGCAGATCTGCCAGGCCATGGCTGGGGACGGGGTTCTGTCCCACCTCATTCCAAGGTCTGTCCCAGCCCCGGCCCCACTCGGGCATTCCGAGCATCCCGACGGGTCTGGGGACATTGATGTCATCCAGCCTCTGACAGCGACCATGGGGACACTGCGGAACCTCATGGAACCAAAGAGACCATTTTGACACTCTGGTGCCTCATGCAATCGGGGGCACCTTTGTGAGACTCAGGACCCCAATGGAACCAAGGGTCAGTGATGAAGCTGTGCGGCCCAGAGAACCAAGGAGCCTTTGTTACACAGCAGGGCCACATGGAGCCCAGGGGCCGTGGTGACTCTGCAGGACCTTAGGGAAGCAAGGGGCCATTGTTTACACTACAGAAGCAGGGAGAATATTGTGACAAGGAGAATATCGGGACACTACAGGGACTCCTGGAATCAAGGAGAACATTGTGACACTGTGAGGCCCCATGGAACCAAGGCAACATGGAACAGGTCTGGCTGGCTGGGCCTCCCCGGGGCCACCTGGCAAGACTGGCTGATCCTGGAATGTTGAGGACTGCCTCTCATCAGCTCCTGGAGCACTAAGGCTCTGTGCTTTCCTTCCTATGGAAAAGTACCAGCCCCTTTTGCAGGTTCCCACGGCTGAAACTGATATTCCCCCTGAAAAAGCACTACATACAAGGCTTGCTCCCAGCCAAAATCTGCTAGGAGTAACAGCTCTGGGTGGCCACCGTTTCCTGAGGGCTGCCTCTCATCTACCACTCTAAGGGTCGGTGTGAAGTTTCCCTCATTTTTGCCTCATGACCCTCTCAAGAAGACCTCAAGGACCCCCGCCCAGGTTGACTCTGGACAATGGTTTTCTGGCCTGCTTGAGGTGGGTGCTTGCCAAGGGACTCTTTGCAGGTGTGTTGTGCTCACTGGACTGTGCTGTCATGGTACCAGCTGAAGCCTGCATGTACTGCACGACCGCACCTGTCTCTTGGAGCACCACACAATGCTCCATAAATCTCCCCGCCTCTTGGCCACAAGCCACTCGCTTTGGAAAAGGACTACAAAAGAGCGATCCTCTGGAGAAGACCCTGAGTACTCCCCACGGATGACCACCCTTCCATTGGCTGGCCCACCATGACCTTGGTCTCGTCTGTTGGTAGCTACTTCCCCCTTCCCCTCCTTTTCTCTCTCTATACTCCGTTTCCTATATCTCTCCCCTCTAGCGCAACTGAATTGTTTGGCATTCAATAAAAATGCATTGCTGTTGTTGAATAAACTGATTTGTCCCCCGCTATTTACCTGTTTGCACCTCTGAGATCGAACAATCCTCGGCCTGTGTTGGCAGATGGTGACACACCCCCACCCCCCCCCCCCCATCCCCCATGCCCCTGCTTCTCCCAGTTGATTGCTGATCGTGGTGTGACATGGAATGGAACATCCCTTGGGCCAGTCCAGCCCAGCTGTCCCATCCCTGTTCCCTCAGGAACACTTGCCCATCCCAAGTCCATGGGTTGGAGGGGCTTGCAGACACGCCTCGTGGGGCGAGCACTGTGACAAGGACAGGAGAACAGAACAACATTTACACTTACCAAGGGCAGAGAACAGAAGAGCACAGTCTTGGAGAAACGCACAAAGGATGTAGCCGAGGCAAACGGAGCGTGCACAAAACGCAAGGAGAATGTCAGCTCAGCTCTGCAAGGCTGACAAAAGCAGAAGTTATACACAACAATAATATTGCCCTTCCTCAAAAGCGGGGATCAAAGAGCAGTCACCTAAAAAGGACAGTGCATGTTGAAGACACACTCCAAAGAACCATAGAAGGACTTGTGAGAAGGGGTGCAATTATGGCAAATAAATTCCAGGTGGAGTTAACTAATGAATACATCATCAGTGTGAGTGATAAAAGCTCCGATTGCCTGGTGGCCAGTGCACTCGAGTAGATGAAGGATTGCCCAAGCGACCACCATGGTGTAATAAAGAATACCTGCTCTCAAATCCTCAAAACTGTGTTCAAAAGCTGCTATCCAGCAGATTTCAGTATCAGTGGTGTCCCTGACTCCATTATGCCCCTTGCACACTTTCACGAGGGCCCCTTGGTTCCACGAGGCCCTGCCGGATAACAGTGGACCCTTGGTTCCATTTGGGTCTGTACTGTCAAAATGGCCTCCTTAGTTCTGCACTGCCACAATGCTCTCTCCTTGGTGCCACGAGGCCTTGGTGTGTCACAACAGCCTCTCGGTTCCATGAACTGCCATAGTGTCAGCACGGTCTCTTGCATCTGCAGTATCACGATGGACAATTGGTTACAAGCAGCCCCGCTGTGTCACAACGACTACTTGGTTCATGAGGCCCCACAGTGTCACCATGGCCCCTTGGTTCCCCGAGGCCTCGCTGTAGAACAATGGCCTCTCAGTTCCAGGAGGTTTTGTACTGTCAACAGTGCTCTCCTTGGTTCTACAGTGGCTGCTTGCTTCCATAATTCTTCCTCAGTGTCACAGTGGTCTCCTTGGTTCCATGAGGCTCTGCAATGTCCCAATATCCCATCGTTTCCATGAGCTTCTGTCCCATCAACCATGTCCTTTGCTCCAGTGAGGCCCCGCAACGACACACCGGACCCTTGGCTCCATGAGGTTCCATAGTGTAACATGGGTGCCTTGATTCCAAGAGGTTCTGCTGGGTCACACTGGACCCTTGGTTCCATGAGGTTCCGTGGTATCGCCATGGTTTCCCTGGATCCGCAGTATCGCTACGGACCATAGGTTTCATGCAGCTTTGCTGTGCTACAGTGGCTCCTTGGTTCCATCAAGTGCCACTGTGTAACAAGGGAATCTTGGTCCCATGAGGTTCTGGACTGTCACAATGGTGTCCTTGGTTCTGGACTCTAACAACGGACCCTTGGTTCCACGAGGTTCCATTACGTCACAATGCTCTCCTTGGTTCCACAAGGCCTTGCTTTGTCACAATGGACCCTTGGTTCCATGAGCTTCCGTAGTGTAACCATGGTCTCCTGGGATCTGCATTGTCACAATGGACAATTGGTTGCATGGGAGCCTGCTGTGTCACAAGAGAGCCTTAGCTCCATGAGGTTCTGGACTGTCACAGTGGTCTCCCTGCTTCAACGAGGCCCTGGAGTGTCTCGAGGGCTGCTTGGTTCTGTGAGCTTCCACAACGTCCCAATGGTCTCCTTGTTTCTGCAGTGTCATAGTGGACTCTTGGTTCCATGAGGTTCCTAAATGTCACAGGTCTCCTTGGTTCCATGTGGCCCTGCTGTGTCACCACAGCCCCTTGGTTCCAGGAGTTTCTGGGCTGTCAGCAGTGGTTCCTTTGTTCCAATCAGGCACCGCTGTGTCACACTGCACCCTGGCTTCCATGAAGTTCTTCAGTGTCACAGTGGCCCCTTGGATCCATGCGGTCCCATAGTGTCACCATGGTCTCCTTGGACCTGCATTGTCATCAGGGACCATTGGTTCCATGTGGCCTGGCTGTGTCACAGTGATGTGGATTCCGTAATTGCCTTCAGTGTCACAATGGAGCCTTGTTTCTGTGAGGCTCTGAACTGTCACAACTGTCTCCTTGGTTCCATCAGCCCCCGCTGTGTCACAAGGGTCCCCTTGGTTCCATGAGCACACCAAAGCTTTGCATAAACATTGAGCAGCACCTGCTTAACACACCTGGGAACATCTGTCTGCATTCAAAAGACAGGTCACAGCTGAGAAAGGCACCAGCAGCTTCCATCTGCAACAGAGATGCAGGGAAAGGACAAGGACAGAGAATTCAGCTGCAAGACTCCGAGAATTCTGCATCCAGACATCATTTCTGGTCCCACTGTCCCTAGTAGAAAGGTGTCATCATTCCAGGTTCCAGGCAGCCTGTACTCAGCATGTGCTTCTACAGTGGGGGTTTGTCGTTTAGGAAAACCTGCTCAGGCTTTTCCCTTCTTTCCTCACAAACAGGAATACTTGTCCTGGGCCTGGATGCAGGCAGAGCCCTGAGGAGAGCACGTGGGACATGGTGCAGTGGGCAGGGACAGCCAGCTGCAGAGTTCAGGGGGAAGGGCTTCTGGTGCAGGGCCAGGCATGTCAGTCCCAGCTGGGCCATGTCAGACATGTCCCCAGGCTGGGCTTGGGGAGCAGCTTGTCCAAACAGGGTCAGCCTGGCAAGGGGCTCATTCTTCAGTGGGCCCACACCTCCTAAGGAGACATTCAGCATCAAGATCACCTGGGGAATGCCTAAGTTGCTTCTTCTTTGAACTGAAAAAGAAAAATTACTCCCTTTTATAAAACTGAAAATCATGAGCTGTACCTTGAAATCTTCCTCCTTAAGAGAACTCCAAAGTGACTCCAAGCAGCTGCACAAGGCCTGGAGACTGGAAGACATTGGAAAGAAGACAAAGAGCTCCTGAGGGTTTTCTGTATTTTAATGATCCCCAACGGTGGATTTGGGGCTGAGTCCAGGAGCCCCAGGCACTGAGAGAAGGTTGAAGAAGCTGCTCAAGGAGTCAGAAGCAAAACTCCAAGTCCCTTGGAGCATCAGTGGCCCCACTGAGGGCAGGGACTGCCAAAGGCTCCCCAGGGAGTGGTGAGAGCAGATCCTTGAGGCCAGGATTGCAGGAGCCCGAGGCTGTGAGCAGGGAACTGCAATGCTGAGCAAGGCCTGGGCTGGTTGGAGGAAGCAGAAAGGCCAAGGCCTGAGCCCAGGCCTGGGCCAGCAGGGCCTGTCCCTCACAGGTGGCTCGGGGCTGTTCCTGGAGCACTGGGATGGGAGAGGCAGCAAGGACAAATGTCATCAAGCTGTGTGACACTCCAGATGCTCATGGAACCAAGGGCCAGTGTGACACAGCGGGGCCTCATGGAAACAAGAGGCCGTGCTGAGCCTGCGCGCCTGTAACACCCCAGAACACTGAAATGCTGAGGGTGAGCAAAGGCTCCTTTACTCGAGTTTGGTGCAGAGTAGAAACCCCAGCCAGATATTCTCAAGAGGTCAAAACGACACAAAAGTGTACTGGAAAAATACAGAAAACCGAGCTCCTTTGGCAAATGATTTCATACAACATCCAATTCAACGTGCATCACTTAGCGTAGCAGGAACATCATTAACTCGGCCCATGTAAGATGGAAACCTTTAGGCATAAAAATGTTAAACTACCCAAAAACATTCCAGTAAAAGAGGATAAGAAGGTTAAAAGAGAAAAAAGAGACAGAAAGACAGAAGATCTCCAGATAGATATGCAGAGAGCTACCAGCTGCTAGGCTTCCAGTGTGGCTGAGACACAGACCCAGGAGATTTCAGGATTCAGACCAGGGCTTGACGTCATGCCCGATTTTTTAAATCCCTAGCGTTTTCTAAGCTCTCCTCTTTTCAGGGACATCTGCTTTCTTACCACGCACTGCTGTGTTTCATTGCCTTTGTGTGGGATTGATTGACGGCTCAGCCAATCAGAGCTGGGTGGGCGCTGCCCCTGCTGTGTGCTTGATTGACGGCTCAGCCAATCAGAGCTGGCTGGGCGGTGACCCTGCTGTGTGATTGATTGACGGCTCAACCAATCAGAGCTGGCTGGGCGCTGCCCCTGTTGTGTGATTGATTGACGGCTCAGCCAATCAGAGCTGGCTGGGCGCTGCCCCTGCTGTGTGATTGATTGACAGCTCAGGCAGTCACAGCTGGGTTTGCTCTGCCCCTGCTGTGTGATTGGCAGATCTGCCAGGCCATGGCTGGGGACGGGGTTCTGTCCCACCTCATTCCAAGGTCTGTCCCAGCCCCGGCCCCACTCGGGCATTCCGAGCATCCCGACGGGTCTGGGGACATTGATGTCATCCAGCCTCTGACAGCGACCATGGGGACACTGCGGAACCTCATGGAACCAAAGAGACCATTTTGACACTCTGGTGCCTCATGCAATCGGGGGTACCTTTGTGAGACTCAGGACCCCAATGGAACCAAGGGTCAGTGATGAAGCTGTGCGGCCCAGAGAACCAAGGAGCCTTTGTTACACAGCAGGGCCACATGGAGCCCAGGGGCCGTGGTGACTCTGCAGGACCTTAGGGAAGCAAGGGGCCATTGTTTACACTACAGAAGCAGGGAGAATATTGTGACAAGGAGAATATCGGGACACTACAGGGACTCCTGGAATCAAGGAGAACATTGTGACACTGTGAGGCCCCATGGAACCAAGGCAACATGGAACAGGTCTGGCTGGCTGGGCCTCCCCGGGGGCCACCTGGCAAGACTGGCTGATCCTGGAATGTTGAGGACTGCCTCTCATCAGCTCCTGGAGCACTAAGGCTCTGTGCTTTCCTTCCTATGGAAAAGTACCAGCCCCTTTTGCAGGTTCCCACGGCTGAAACTGATATTCCCCCTGAAAAAGCACTACATACAAGGCTTGCTCCCAGCCAAAATCTGCTAGGAGTAACAGCTCTGGGTGGCCACCGTTTCCTGAGGGCTGCCTCTCATCTACCACTCTAAGGGTCGGTGTGAAGTTTCCCTCATTTTTGCCTCATGACCCTCTCAAGAAGACCTCAAGGACCCCCGCCCAGGTTGACTCTGGACAATGGTTTTCTGGCCTGCTTGAGGTGGGTGCTTGCCAAGGGACTCTTTGCAGGTGTGTTGTGCTCACTGGACTGTGCTGTCATGGTACCAGCTGAAGCCTGCATGTACTGCACGACCGCACCTGTCTCTTGGAGCACCACACAATGCTCCATAAATCTCCCCGCCTCTTGGCCACAAGCCACTCGCTTTGGAAAAGGACTACAAAAGAGCGATCCTCTGGAGAAGACCCTGAGTACTCCCCACGGATGACCACCCTTCCATTGGCTGGCCCACCATGACCTTGGTCTCGTCTGTTGGTAGCTACTTCCCCCTTCCCCTCCTTTTCTCTCTCTATACTCCGTTTCCTATATCTCTCCCCTCTAGCGCAACTGAATTGTTTGGCATTCAATAAAAATGCATTGCTGTTGTTGAATAAACTGATTTGTCCCCCGCTATTTACCTGTTTGCACCTCTGAGATCGAACAATCCTCGGCCTGTGTTGGCAGATGGTGACACACCCCCACCCCCCCCCCCCCCATCCCCCATGCCCCTGCTTCTCCCAGTTGATTGCTGATCGTGGTGTGACATGGAATGGAACATCCCTTGGGCCAGTCCAGCCCAGCTGTCCCATCCCTGTTCCCTCAGGAACACTTGCCCATCCCAAGTCCATGGGTTGGAGGGGCTTGCAGACACGCCTCGTGGGGCGAGCACTGTGACAAGGACAGGAGAACAGAACAACATTTACACTTACCAAGGGCAGAGAACAGAAGAGCACAGTCTTGGAGAAACGCACAAAGGATGTAGCCGAGGCAAACGGAGCGTGCACAAAACGCAAGGAGAATGTCAGCTCAGCTCTGCAAGGCTGACAAAAGCAGAAGTTATACACAACAATAATATTGCCCTTCCTCAAAAGCGGGGATCAAAGAGCAGTCACCTAAAAAGGACAGTGCATGTTGAAGACACACTCCAAAGAACCATAGAAGGACTTGTGAGAAGGGGTGCAATTATGGCAAATAAATTCCAGGTGGAGTTAACTAATGAATACATCATCAGTGTGAGTGATAAAAGCTCCGATTGCCTGGTGGCCAGTGCACTCGAGTAGATGAAGGATTGCCCAAGCGACCACCATGGTGTAATAAAGAATACCTGCTCTCAAATCCTCAAAACTGTGTTCAAAAGTTGCTATCCAGCAGATTTCAGTATCAGTGGTGTCCCTGACTCCATTATGCCCCTTGCACACTTTCACGAGGGCCCCTTGGTTCCACGAGGCCCTGCCGGATAACAGTGGACCCTTGGTTCCATTTGGGTCTGTACTGTCAAAATGGCCTCCTTAGTTCTGCACTGCCACAATGCTCTCTCCTTGGTGCCACGAGGCCTTGGTGTGTCACAACAGCCTCTCGGTTCCATGAACTGCCATAGTGTCAGCACGGTCTCTTGCATCTGCAGTATCACGATGGACAATTGGTTACAAGCAGCCCCGCTGTGTCACAACGACTACTTGGTTCATGAGGCCCCACAGTGTCACCATGGCCCCTTGGTTCCCCGAGGCCTCGCTGTAGAACAATGGCCTCTCAGTTCCAGGAGGTTTTGTACTGTCAACAGTGCTCTCCTTGGTTCTACAGTGGCTGCTTGCTTCCATAATTCTTCCTCAGTGTCACAGTGGTCTCCTTGGTTCCATGAGGCTCTGCAATGTCCCAATATCCCATCGTTTCCATGAGCTTCTGTCCCATCAACCATGTCCTTTGCTCCAGTGAGGCCCCGCAACGACACACCGGACCCTTGGCTCCATGAGGTTCCATAGTGTAACATGGGTGCCTTGATTCCAAGAGGTTCTGCTGGGTCACACTGGACCCTTGGTTCCATGAGGTTCCGTGGTATCGCCATGGTTTCCCTGGATCCGCAGTATCGCTACGGACCATAGGTTTCATGCAGCTTTGCTGTGCTACAGTGGCTCCTTGGTTCCATCAAGTGCCACTGTGTAACAAGGGAATCTTGGTCCCATGAGGTTCTGGACTGTCACAATGGTGTCCTTGGTTCTGGACTCTAACAACGGACCCTTGGTTCCACGAGGTTCCATTACGTCACAATGCTCTCCTTGGTTCCACAAGGCCTTGCTTTGTCACAATGGACCCTTGGTTCCATGAGCTTCCGTAGTGTAACCATGGTCTCCTGGGATCTGCATTGTCACAATGGACAATTGGTTGCATGGGAGCCTGCTGTGTCACAAGAGAGCCTTAGCTCCATGAGGTTCTGGACTGTCACAGTGGTCTCCCTGCTTCAACGAGGCCCTGGAGTGTCTCGAGGGCTGCTTGGTTCTGTGAGCTTCCACAACGTCCCAATGGTCTCCTTGTTTCTGCAGTGTCATAGTGGACTCTTGGTTCCATGAGGTTCCTAAATGTCACAGGTCTCCTTGGTTCCATGTGGCCCTGCTGTGTCACCACAGCCCCTTGGTTCCAGGAGTTTCTGGGCTGTCAGCAGTGGTTCCTTTGTTCCAATCAGGCACCGCTGTGTCACACTGCACCCTGGCTTCCATGAAGTTCTTCAGTGTCACAGTGGCCCCTTGGATCCATGCGGTCCCATAGTGTCACCATGGTCTCCTTGGACCTGCATTGTCATCAGGGACCATTGGTTCCATGTGGCCTGGCTGTGTCACAGTGATGTGGATTCCGTAATTGCCTTCAGTGTCACAATGGAGCCTTGTTTCTGTGAGGCTCTGAACTGTCACAACTGTCTCCTTGGTTCCATCAGCCCCCGCTGTGTCACAAGGGTCCCCTTGGTTCCATGAGCACACCAAAGCTTTGCATAAACATTGAGCAGCACCTGCTTAACACACCTGGGAACATCTGTCTGCATTCAAAAGACAGGTCACAGCTGAGAAAGGCACCAGCAGCTTCCATCTGCAACAGAGATGCAGGGAAAGGACAAGGACAGAGAATTCAGCTGCAAGACTCCGAGAATTCTGCATCCAGACATCATTTCTGGTCCCACTGTCCCTAGTAGAAAGGTGTCATCATTCCAGGTTCCAGGCAGCCTGTACTCAGCATGTGCTTCTACAGTGGGGGTTTGTCGTTTAGGAAAACCTGCTCAGGCTTTTCCCTTCTTTCCTCACAAACAGGAATACTTGTCCTGGGCCTGGATGCAGGCAGAGCCCTGAGGAGAGCACGTGGGACATGGTGCAGTGGGCAGGGACAGCCAGCTGCAGAGTTCAGGGGGAAGGGCTTCTGGTGCAGGGCCAGGCATGTCAGTCCCAGCTGGGCCATGTCAGACATGTCCCCAGGCTGGGCTTGGGGAGCAGCTTGTCCAAACAGGGTCAGCCTGGCAAGGGGCTCATTCTTCAGTGGGCCCACACCTCCTAAGGAGACATTCAGCATCAAGATCACCTGGGGAATGCCTAAGTTGCTTCTTCTTTGAACTGAAAAAGAAAAATTACTCCCTTTTATAAAACTGAAAATCATGAGCTGTACCTTGAAATCTTCCTCCTTAAGAGAACTCCAAAGTGACTCCAAGCAGCTGCACAAGGCCTGGAGACTGGAAGACATTGGAAAGAAGACAAAGAGCTCCTGAGGGTTTTCTGTATTTTAATGATCCCCAACGGTGGATTTGGGGCTGAGTCCAGGAGCCCCAGGCACTGAGAGAAGGTTGAAGAAGCTGCTCAAGGAGTCAGAAGCAAAACTCCAAGTCCCTTGGAGCATCACTGGCCCCACTGAGGGCAGGGACTGCCAAAGGCTCCCCAGGGAGTGGTGAGAGCAGATCCTTGAGGCCAGGATTGCAGGAGCCCGAGGCTGTGAGCAGGGAACTGCAATGCTGAGCAAGGCCTGGGCTGGTTGGAGGAAGCAGAAAGGCCAAGGCCTGAGCCCAGGCCTGGGCCAGCAGGGCCTGTCCCTCACAGGTGGCTCGGGGCTGTTCCTGGAGCACTGGGATGGGAGAGGCAGCAAGGACAAATGTCATCAAGCTGTGTGACACTCCAGATGCTCATGGAACCAAGGGCCAGTGTGACACAGCGGGGCCTCATGGAAACAAGAGGCCGTGCTGAGCCTGCGCGCCTGTAACACCCCAGAACACTGAAATGCTGAGGGTGAGCAAAGGCTCCTTTACTCGAGTTTGGTGCAGAGTAGAAACCCCAGCCAGATATTCTCAAGAGGTCAAAACGACACAAAAGTGTACTGGAAAAATACAGAAAACCGAGCTCCTTTGGCAAATGATTTCATACAACATCCAATTCAACGTGCATCACTTAGCGTAGCAGGAACATCATTAACTCGGCCCATGTAAGATGGAAACCTTTAGGCATAAAAATGTTAAACTACCCAAAAACATTCCAGTAAAAGAGGATAAGAAGGTTAAAAGAGAAAAAAGAGACAGAAAGACAGAAGATCTCCAGATAGATATGCAGAGAGCTACCAGCTGCTAGGCTTCCAGTGTGGCTGAGACACAGACCCAGGAGATTTCAGGATTCAGACCAGGGCTTGACGTCATGCCCGATTTTTTAAATCCCTAGCGTTTTCTAAGCTCTCCTCTTTTCAGGGACATCTGCTTTCTTACCACGCACTGCTGTGTTTCATTGCCTTTGTGTGGGATTGATTGACGGCTCAGCCAATCAGAGCTGGGTGGGCGCTGCCCCTGCTGTGTGCTTGATTGACGGCTCAGCCAATCAGAGCTGGCTGGGCGGTGACCCTGCTGTGTGATTGATTGACGGCTCAACCAATCAGAGCTGGCTGGGCGCTGCCCCTGTTGTGTGATTGATTGACGGCTCAGCCAATCAGAGCTGGCTGGGCGCTGCCCCTGCTGTGTGATTGATTGACAGCTCAGGCAGTCACAGCTGGGTTTGCTCTGCCCCTGCTGTGTGATTGGCAGATCTGCCAGGCCATGGCTGGGGACGGGGTTCTGTCCCACCTCATTCCAAGGTCTGTCCCAGCCCCGGCCCCACTCGGGCATTCCGAGCATCCCGACGGGTCTGGGGACATTGATGTCATCCAGCCTCTGACAGCGACCATGGGGACACTGCGGAACCTCATGGAACCAAAGAGACCATTTTGACACTCTGGTGCCTCATGCAATCGGGGGTACCTTTGTGAGACTCAGGACCCCAATGGAACCAAGGGTCAGTGATGAAGCTGTGCGGCCCAGAGAACCAAGGAGCCTTTGTTACACAGCAGGGCCACATGGAGCCCAGGGGCCGTGGTGACTCTGCAGGACCTTAGGGAAGCAAGGGGCCATTGTTTACACTACAGAAGCAGGGAGAATATTGTGACAAGGAGAATATCGGGACACTACAGGGACTCCTGGAATCAAGGAGAACATTGTGACACTGTGAGGCCCCATGGAACCAAGGCAACATGGAACAGGTCTGGCTGGCTGGGCCTCCCCGGGGGCCACCTGGCAAGACTGGCTGATCCTGGAATGTTGAGGACTGCCTCTCATCAGCTCCTGGAGCACTAAGGCTCTGTGCTTTCCTTCCTATGGAAAAGTACCAGCCCCTTTTGCAGGTTCCCACGGCTGAAACTGATATTCCCCCTGAAAAAGCACTACATACAAGGCTTGCTCCCAGCCAAAATCTGCTAGGAGTAACAGCTCTGGGTGGCCACCGTTTCCTGAGGGCTGCCTCTCATCTACCACTCTAAGGGTCGGTGTGAAGTTTCCCTCATTTTTGCCTCATGACCCTCTCAAGAAGACCTCAAGGACCCCCGCCCAGGTTGACTCTGGACAATGGTTTTCTGGCCTGCTTGAGGTGGGTGCTTGCCAAGGGACTCTTTGCAGGTGTGTTGTGCTCACTGGACTGTGCTGTCATGGTACCAGCTGAAGCCTGCATGTACTGCACGACCGCACCTGTCTCTTGGAGCACCACACAATGCTCCATAAATCTCCCCGCCTCTTGGCCACAAGCCACTCGCTTTGGAAAAGGACTACAAAAGAGCGATCCTCTGGAGAAGACCCTGAGTACTCCCCACGGATGACCACCCTTCCATTGGCTGGCCCACCATGACCTTGGTCTCGTCTGTTGGTAGCTACTTCCCCCTTCCCCTCCTTTTCTCTCTCTATACTCCGTTTCCTATATCTCTCCCCTCTAGCGCAACTGAATTGTTTGGCATTCAATAAAAATGCATTGCTGTTGTTGAATAAACTGATTTGTCCCCCGCTATTTACCTGTTTGCACCTCTGAGATCGAACAATCCTCGGCCTGTGTTGGCAGATGGTGACACACCCCCACCCCCCCCCCCCCCATCCCCCATGCCCCTGCTTCTCCCAGTTGATTGCTGATCGTGGTGTGACATGGAATGGAACATCCCTTGGGCCAGTCCAGCCCAGCTGTCCCATCCCTGTTCCCTCAGGAACACTTGCCCATCCCAAGTCCATGGGTTGGAGGGGCTTGCAGACACGCCTCGTGGGGCGAGCACTGTGACAAGGACAGGAGAACAGAACAACATTTACACTTACCAAGGGCAGAGAACAGAAGAGCACAGTCTTGGAGAAACGCACAAAGGATGTAGCCGAGGCAAACGGAGCGTGCACAAAACGCAAGGAGAATGTCAGCTCAGCTCTGCAAGGCTGACAAAAGCAGAAGTTATACACAACAATAATATTGCCCTTCCTCAAAAGCGGGGATCAAAGAGCAGTCACCTAAAAAGGACAGTGCATGTTGAAGACACACTCCAAAGAACCATAGAAGGACTTGTGAGAAGGGGTGCAATTATGGCAAATAAATTCCAGGTGGAGTTAACTAATGAATACATCATCAGTGTGAGTGATAAAAGCTCCGATTGCCTGGTGGCCAGTGCACTCGAGTAGATGAAGGATTGCCCAAGCGACCACCATGGTGTAATAAAGAATACCTGCTCTCAAATCCTCAAAACTGTGTTCAAAAGTTGCTATCCAGCAGATTTCAGTATCAGTGGTGTCCCTGACTCCATTATGCCCCTTGCACACTTTCACGAGGGCCCCTTGGTTCCACGAGGCCCTGCCGGATAACAGTGGACCCTTGGTTCCATTTGGGTCTGTACTGTCAAAATGGCCTCCTTAGTTCTGCACTGCCACAATGCTCTCTCCTTGGTGCCACGAGGCCTTGGTGTGTCACAACAGCCTCTCGGTTCCATGAACTGCCATAGTGTCAGCACGGTCTCTTGCATCTGCAGTATCACGATGGACAATTGGTTACAAGCAGCCCCGCTGTGTCACAACGACTACTTGGTTCATGAGGCCCCACAGTGTCACCATGGCCCCTTGGTTCCCCGAGGCCTCGCTGTAGAACAATGGCCTCTCAGTTCCAGGAGGTTTTGTACTGTCAACAGTGCTCTCCTTGGTTCTACAGTGGCTGCTTGCTTCCATAATTCTTCCTCAGTGTCACAGTGGTCTCCTTGGTTCCATGAGGCTCTGCAATGTCCCAATATCCCATCGTTTCCATGAGCTTCTGTCCCATCAACCATGTCCTTTGCTCCAGTGAGGCCCCGCAACGACACACCGGACCCTTGGCTCCATGAGGTTCCATAGTGTAACATGGGTGCCTTGATTCCAAGAGGTTCTGCTGGGTCACACTGGACCCTTGGTTCCATGAGGTTCCGTGGTATCGCCATGGTTTCCCTGGATCCGCAGTATCGCTACGGACCATAGGTTTCATGCAGCTTTGCTGTGCTACAGTGGCTCCTTGGTTCCATCAAGTGCCACTGTGTAACAAGGGAATCTTGGTCCCATGAGGTTCTGGACTGTCACAATGGTGTCCTTGGTTCTGGACTCTAACAACGGACCCTTGGTTCCACGAGGTTCCATTACGTCACAATGCTCTCCTTGGTTCCACAAGGCCTTGCTTTGTCACAATGGACCCTTGGTTCCATGAGCTTCCGTAGTGTAACCATGGTCTCCTGGGATCTGCATTGTCACAATGGACAATTGGTTGCATGGGAGCCTGCTGTGTCACAAGAGAGCCTTAGCTCCATGAGGTTCTGGACTGTCACAGTGGTCTCCCTGCTTCAACGAGGCCCTGGAGTGTCTCGAGGGCTGCTTGGTTCTGTGAGCTTCCACAACGTCCCAATGGTCTCCTTGTTTCTGCAGTGTCATAGTGGACTCTTGGTTCCATGAGGTTCCTAAATGTCACAGGTCTCCTTGGTTCCATGTGGCCCTGCTGTGTCACCACAGCCCCTTGGTTCCAGGAGTTTCTGGGCTGTCAGCAGTGGTTCCTTTGTTCCAATCAGGCACCGCTGTGTCACACTGCACCCTGGCTTCCATGAAGTTCTTCAGTGTCACAGTGGCCCCTTGGATCCATGCGGTCCCATAGTGTCACCATGGTCTCCTTGGACCTGCATTGTCATCAGGGACCATTGGTTCCATGTGGCCTGGCTGTGTCACAGTGATGTGGATTCCGTAATTGCCTTCAGTGTCACAATGGAGCCTTGTTTCTGTGAGGCTCTGAACTGTCACAACTGTCTCCTTGGTTCCATCAGCCCCCGCTGTGTCACAAGGGTCCCCTTGGTTCCATGAGCACACCAAAGCTTTGCATAAACATTGAGCAGCACCTGCTTAACACACCTGGGAACATCTGTCTGCATTCAAAAGACAGGTCACAGCTGAGAAAGGCACCAGCAGCTTCCATCTGCAACAGAGATGCAGGGAAAGGACAAGGACAGAGAATTCAGCTGCAAGACTCCGAGAATTCTGCATCCAGACATCATTTCTGGTCCCACTGTCCCTAGTAGAAAGGTGTCATCATTCCAGGTTCCAGGCAGCCTGTACTCAGCATGTGCTTCTACAGTGGGGGTTTGTCGTTTAGGAAAACCTGCTCAGGCTTTTCCCTTCTTTCCTCACAAACAGGAATACTTGTCCTGGGCCTGGATGCAGGCAGAGCCCTGAGGAGAGCACGTGGGACATGGTGCAGTGGGCAGGGACAGCCAGCTGCAGAGTTCAGGGGGAAGGGCTTCTGGTGCAGGGCCAGGCATGTCAGTCCCAGCTGGGCCATGTCAGACATGTCCCCAGGCTGGGCTTGGGGAGCAGCTTGTCCAAACAGGGTCAGCCTGGCAAGGGGCTCATTCTTCAGTGGGCCCACACCTCCTAAGGAGACATTCAGCATCAAGATCACCTGGGGAATGCCTAAGTTGCTTCTTCTTTGAACTGAAAAAGAAAAATTACTCCCTTTTATAAAACTGAAAATCATGAGCTGTACCTTGAAATCTTCCTCCTTAAGAGAACTCCAAAGTGACTCCAAGCAGCTGCACAAGGCCTGGAGACTGGAAGACATTGGAAAGAAGACAAAGAGCTCCTGAGGGTTTTCTGTATTTTAATGATCCCCAACGGTGGATTTGGGGCTGAGTCCAGGAGCCCCAGGCACTGAGAGAAGGTTGAAGAAGCTGCTCAAGGAGTCAGAAGCAAAACTCCAAGTCCCTTGGAGCATCACTGGCCCCACTGAGGGCAGGGACTGCCAAAGGCTCCCCAGGGAGTGGTGAGAGCAGATCCTTGAGGCCAGGATTGCAGGAGCCCGAGGCTGTGAGCAGGGAACTGCAATGCTGAGCAAGGCCTGGGCTGGTTGGAGGAAGCAGAAAGGCCAAGGCCTGAGCCCAGGCCTGGGCCAGCAGGGCCTGTCCCTCACAGGTGGCTCGGGGCTGTTCCTGGAGCACTGGGATGGGAGAGGCAGCAAGGACAAATGTCATCAAGCTGTGTGACACTCCAGATGCTCATGGAACCAAGGGCCAGTGTGACACAGCGGGGCCTCATGGAAACAAGAGGCCGTGCTGAGCCTGCGCGCCTGTAACACCCCAGAACACTGAAATGCTGAGGGTGAGCAAAGGCTCCTTTACTCGAGTTTGGTGCAGAGTAGAAACCCCAGCCAGATATTCTCAAGAGGTCAAAACGACACAAAAGTGTACTGGAAAAATACAGAAAACCGAGCTCCTTTGGCAAATGATTTCATACAACATCCAATTCAACGTGCATCACTTAGCGTAGCAGGAACATCATTAACTCGGCCCATGTAAGATGGAAACCTTTAGGCATAAAAATGTTAAACTACCCAAAAACATTCCAGTAAAAGAGGATAAGAAGGTTAAAAGAGAAAAAAGAGACAGAAAGACAGAAGATCTCCAGATAGATATGCAGAGAGCTACCAGCTGCTAGGCTTCCAGTGTGGCTGAGACACAGACCCAGGAGATTTCAGGATTCAGACCAGGGCTTGACGTCATGCCCGATTTTTTAAATCCCTAGCGTTTTCTAAGCTCTCCTCTTTTCAGGGACATCTGCTTTCTTACCACGCACTGCTGTGTTTCATTGCCTTTGTGTGGGATTGATTGACGGCTCAGCCAATCAGAGCTGGGTGGGCGCTGCCCCTGCTGTGTGCTTGATTGACGGCTCAGCCAATCAGAGCTGGCTGGGCGGTGACCCTGCTGTGTGATTGATTGACGGCTCAACCAATCAGAGCTGGCTGGGCGCTGCCCCTGCTGTGTGATTGATTGACGGCTCAGCCAATCAGAGCTGGCTGGGCGCTGCCCCTGCTGTGTGATTGATTGACGGCTCAGGCAGTCACAGCTGGGTTTGCTCTGCCCCTGCTGTGTGATTGGCAGATCTGCCAGGCCATGGCTGGGGACGGGGTTCTGTCCCACCTCATTCCAAGGTCTGTCCCAGCCCCGGCCCCACTCGGGCATTCCGAGCATCCCGACGGGTCTGGGGACATTGATGTCATCCAGCCTCTGACAGCGACCATGGGGACACTGCGGAACCTCATGGAACCAAAGAGACCATTTTGACACTCTGGTGCCTCATGCAATCGGGGGTACCTTTGTGAGACTCAGGACCCCAATGGAACCAAGGGTCAGTGATGAAGCTGTGCGGCCCAGAGAACCAAGGAGCCTTTGTTACACAGCAGGGCCACATGGAGCCCAGGGGCCGTGGTGACTCTGCAGGACCTTAGGGAAGCAAGGGGCCATTGTTTACACTACAGAAGCAGGGAGAATATTGTGACAAGGAGAATATCGGGACACTACAGGGACTCCTGGAATCAAGGAGAACATTGTGACACTGTGAGGCCCCATGGAACCAAGGCAACATGGAACAGGTCTGGCTGGCTGGGCCTCCCCGGGGGCCACCTGGCAAGACTGGCTGATCCTGGAATGTTGAGGACTGCCTCTCATCAGCTCCTGGAGCACTAAGGCTCTGTGCTTTCCTTCCTATGGAAAAGTACCAGCCCCTTTTGCAGGTTCCCACGGCTGAAACTGATATTCCCCCTGAAAAAGCACTACATACAAGGCTTGCTCCCAGCCAAAATCTGCTAGGAGTAACAGCTCTGGGTGGCCACCGTTTCCTGAGGGCTGCCTCTCATCTACCACTCTAAGGGTCGGTGTGAAGTTTCCCTCATTTTTGCCTCATGACCCTCTCAAGAAGACCTCAAGGACCCCCGCCCAGGTTGACTCTGGACAATGGTTTTCTGGCCTGCTTGAGGTGGGTGCTTGCCAAGGGACTCTTTGCAGGTGTGTTGTGCTCACTGGACTGTGCTGTCATGGTACCAGCTGAAGCCTGCATGTACTGCACGACCGCACCTGTCTCTTGGAGCACCACACAATGCTCCATAAATCTCCCCGCCTCTTGACCACAAGCCACTCGCTTTGGAAAAGGACTACAAAAGAGCGATCCTCTGGAGAAGACCCTGAGTACTCCCCACGGATGACCACCCTTCCATTGGCTGGCCCACCATGACCTTGGTCTCGTCTGTTGGTAGCTACTTCCCCCTTCCCCTCCTTTTCTCTCTCTATACTCCGTTTCCTATATCTCTCCCCTCTAGCGCAACTGAATTGTTTGGCATTCAATAAAAATGCATTGCTGTTGTTGAATAAACTGATTTGTCCCCCGCTATTTACCTGTTTGCACCTCTGAGATCGAACAATCCTCGGCCTGTGTTGGCAGATGGTGACACACCCCCACCCCCCCCCCCCCATCCCCCATGCCCCTGCTTCTCCCAGTTGATTGCTGATCGTGGTGTGACATGGAATGGAACATCCCTTGGGCCAGTCCAGCCCAGCTGTCCCATCCCTGTTCCCTCAGGAACACTTGCCCATCCCAAGTCCATGGGTTGGAGGGGCTTGCAGACACGCCTCGTGGGGCGAGCACTGTGACAAGGACAGGAGAACAGAACAACATTTACACTTACCAAGGGCAGAGAACAGAAGAGCACAGTCTTGGAGAAACGCACAAAGGATGTAGCCGAGGCAAACGGAGCGTGCACAAAACGCAAGGAGAATGTCAGCTCAGCTCTGCAAGGCTGACAAAAGCAGAAGTTATACACAACAATAATATTGCCCTTCCTCAAAAGCGGGGATCAAAGAGCAGTCACCTAAAAAGGACAGTGCATGTTGAAGACACACTCCAAAGAACCATAGAAGGACTTGTGAGAAGGGGTGCAATTATGGCAAATAAATTCCAGGTGGAGTTAACTAATGAATACATCATCAGTGTGAGTGATAAAAGCTCCGATTGCCTGGTGGCCAGTGCACTCAAGTAGATGAAGGATTGCCCAAGCGACCACCATGGTGTAATAAAGAATACCTGCTCTCAAATCCTCAAAACTGTGTTCAAAAGTTGC
Organism: Sturnus vulgaris; assembly: GCF_052056855.1. Lineage (NCBI taxonomy): Eukaryota > Metazoa > Chordata > Aves > Passeriformes > Sturnidae > Sturnus > Sturnus vulgaris. Next base: position 632,821 of record NW_028276272.1, read on the forward strand.
TATCCAGCAGATTTCAGTATCAGTGGTGTCCCTGACTCCATTATGCCCCTTGCACACTTTCACGAGGGCCCCTTGGTTCCACGAGGCCCTGCCGGATAACAGTGGACCCTTGGTTCCATTTGGGTCTGTACTGTCAAAATGGCCTCCTTAGTTCTGCACTGCCACAATGCTCTCTCCTTGGTGCCACGAGGCCTTGGTGTGTCACAACAGCCTCTCGGTTCCATGAACTGCCATAGTGTCAGCACGGTCTCTTGCATCTGCAGTATCACGATGGACAATTGGTTACAAGCAGCCCCGCTGTGTCACAACGACTACTTGGTTCATGAGGCCCCACAGTGTCACCATGGCCCCTTGGTTCCCCGAGGCCTCGCTGTAGAACAATGGCCTCTCAGTTCCAGGAGGTTTTGTACTGTCAACAGTGCTCTCCTTGGTTCTACAGTGGCTGCTTGCTTCCATAATTCTTCCTCAGTGTCACAGTGGTCTCCTTGGTTCCATGAGGCTCTGCAATGTCCCAATATCCCATCGTTTCCATGAGCTTCTGTCCCATCAACCATGTCCTTTGCTCCAGTGAGGCCCCGCAACGACACACCGGACCCTTGGCTCCATGAGGTTCCATAGTGTAACATGGGTGCCTTGATTCCAAGAGGTTCTGCTGGGTCACACTGGACCCTTGGTTCCATGAGGTTCCGTGGTATCGCCATGGTTTCCCTGGATCCGCAGTATCGCTACGGACCATAGGTTTCATGCAGCTTTGCTGTGCTACAGTGGCTCCTTGGTTCCATCAAGTGCCACTGTGTAACAAGGGAATCTTGGTCCCATGAGGTTCTGGACTGTCACAATGGTGTCCTTGGTTCTGGACTCTAACAACGGACCCTTGGTTCCACGAGGTTCCATTACGTCACAATGCTCTCCTTGGTTCCACAAGGCCTTGCTTTGTCACAATGGACCCTTGGTTCCATGAGCTTCCGTAGTGTAACCATGGTCTCCTGGGATCTGCATTGTCACAATGGACAATTGGTTGCATGGGAGCCTGCTGTGTCACAAGAGAGCCTTAGCTCCATGAGGTTCTGGACTGTCACAGTGGTCTCCCTGCTTCAACGAGGCCCTGGAGTGTCTCGAGGGCTGCTTGGTTCTGTGAGCTTCCACAACGTCCCAATGGTCTCCTTGTTTCTGCAGTGTCATAGTGGACTCTTGGTTCCATGAGGTTCCTAAATGTCACAGGTCTCCTTGGTTCCATGTGGCCCTGCTGTGTCACCACAGCCCCTTGGTTCCAGGAGTTTCTGGGCTGTCAGCAGTGGTTCCTTTGTTCCAATCAGGCACCGCTGTGTCACACTGCACCCTGGCTTCCATGAAGTTCTTCAGTGTCACAGTGGCCCCTTGGATCCATGCGGTCCCATAGTGTCACCATGGTCTCCTTGGACCTGCATTGTCATCAGGGACCATTGGTTCCATGTGGCCTGGCTGTGTCACAGTGATGTGGATTCCGTAATTGCCTTCAGTGTCACAATGGAGCCTTGTTTCTGTGAGGCTCTCAACTGTCACAACTGTCTCCTTGGTTCCATCAGCCCCCGCTGTGTCACAAGGGTCCCCTTGGTTCCATGAGCACACCAAAGCTTTGCATAAACATTGAGCAGCACCTGCTTAACACACCTGGGAACATCTGTCTGCATTCAAAAGACAGGTCACAGCTGAGAAAGGCACCAGCAGCTTCCATCTGCAACAGAGATGCAGGGAAAGGACAAGGACAGAGAATTCAGCTGCAAGACTCCGAGAATTCTGCATCCAGACATCATTTCTGGTCCCACTGTCCCTAGTAGAAAGGTGTCATCATTCCAGGTTCCAGGCAGCCTGTACTCAGCATGTGCTTCTACAGTGGGGGTTTGTCGTTTAGGAAAACCTGCTCAGGCTTTTCCCTTCTTTCCTCACAAACAGGAATACTTGTCCTGGGCCTGGATGCAGGCAGAGCCCTGAGGAGAGCACGTGGGACATGGTGCAGTGGGCAGGGACAGCCAGCTGCAGAGTTCAGGGGGAAGGGCTTCTGGTGCAGGGCCAGGCATGTCAGTCCCAGCTGGGCCATGTCAGACATGTCCCCAGGCTGGGCTTGGGGAGCAGCTTGTCCAAACAGGGTCAGCCTGGCAAGGGGCTCATTCTTCAGTGGGCCCACACCTCCTAAGGAGACATTCAGCATCAAGATCACCTGGGGAATGCCTAAGTTGCTTCTTCTTTGAACTGAAAAAGAAAAATTACTCCCTTTTATAAAACTGAAAATCATGAGCTGTACCTTGAAATCTTCCTCCTTAAGAGAACTCCAAAGTGACTCCAAGCAGCTGCACAAGGCCTGGAGACTGGAAGACATTGGAAAGAAGACAAAGAGCTCCTGAGGGTTTTCTGTATTTTAATGATCCCCAACGGTGGATTTGGGGCTGAGTCCAGGAGCCCCAGGCACTGAGAGAAGGTTGAAGAAGCTGCTCAAGGAGTCAGAAGCAAAACTCCAAGTCCCTTGGAGCATCACTGGCCCCACTGAGGGCAGGGACTGCCAAAGGCTCCCCAGGGAGTGGTGAGAGCAGATCCTTGAGGCCAGGATTGCAGGAGCCCGAGGCTGTGAGCAGGGAACTGCAATGCTGAGCAAGGCCTGGGCTGGTTGGAGGAAGCAGAAAGGCCAAGGCCTGAGCCCAGGCCTGGGCCAGCAGGGCCTGTCCCTCACAGGTGGCTCGGGGCTATTCCTGGAGCACTGGGATGGGAGAGGCAGCAAGGACAAATGTCATCAAGCTGTGTGACACTCCAGATGCTCATGGAACCAAGGGCCAGTGTGACACAGCGGGGCCTCATGGAAACAAGAGGCCGTGCTGAGCCTGCGCGCCTGTAACACCCCAGAACACTGAAATGCTGAGGGTGAGCAAAGGCTCCTTTACTCGAGTTTGGTGCAGAGTAGAAACCCCAGCCAGATATTCTCAAGAGGTCAAAACGACACAAAAGTGTACTGGAAAAATACAGAAAACCGAGCTCCTTTGGCAAATGATTTCATACAACATCCAATTCAACGTGCATCACTTAGCGTAGCAGGAACATCATTAACTCGGCCCATGTAAGATGGAAACCTTTAGGCATAAAAATGTTAAACTACCCAAAAACATTCCAGTAAAAGAGGATAAGAAGGTTAAAAGAGAAAAAAGAGACAGAAAGACAGAAGATCTCCAGATAGATATGCAGAGAGCTACCAGCTGCTAGGCTTCCAGTGTGGCTGAGACACAGACCCAGGAGATTTCAGGATTCAGACCAGGGCTTGACGTCATGCCCGATTTTTTAAATCCCTAGCGTTTTCTAAGCTCTCCTCTTTTCAGGGACATCTGCTTTCTTACCACGCACTGCTGTGTTTCATTGCCTTTGTGTGGGATTGATTGACGGCTCAGCCAATCAGAGCTGGCTGGGCGGTGACCCTGCTGTGTGATTGATTGACGGCTCAACCAATCAGAGCTGGCTGGGCGCTGCCCCTGTTGTGTGATTGATTGACGGCTCAGCCAATCAGAGCTGGCTGGGCGCTGCCCCTGCTGTGTGATTGATTGACGGCTCAGGCAGTCACAGCTGGGTTTGCTCTGCCCCTGCTGTGTGATTGGCAGATCTGCCAGGCCATGGCTGGGGACGGGGTTCTGTCCCACCTCATTCCAAGGTCTGTCCCAGCCCCGGCCCCACTCGGGCATTCCGAGCATCCCGACGGGTCTGGGGACATTGATGTCATCCAGCCTCTGACAGCGACCATGGGGACACTGCGGAACCTCATGGAACCAAAGAGACCATTTTGACACTCTGGTGCCTCATGCAATCGGGGGCACCTTTGTGAGACTCAGGACCCCAATGGAACCAAGGGTCAGTGATGAAGCTGTGCGGCCCAGAGAACCAAGGAGCCTTTGTTACACAGCAGGGCCACATGGAGCCCAGGGGCCGTGGTGACTCTGCAGGACCTTAGGGAAGCAAGGGGCCATTGTTTACACTACAGAAGCAGGGAGAATATTGTGACAAGGAGAATATCGGGACACTACAGGGACTCCTGGAATCAAGGAGAACATTGTGACACTGTGAGGCCCCATGGAACCAAGGCAACATGGAACAGGTCTGGCTGGCTGGGCCTCCCCGGGGCCACCTGGCAAGACTGGCTGATCCTGGAATGTTGAGGACTGCCTCTCATCAGCTCCTGGAGCACTAAGGCTCTGTGCTTTCCTTCCTATGGAAAAGTACCAGCCCCTTTTGCAGGTTCCCACGGCTGAAACTGATATTCCCCCTGAAAAAGCACTACATACAAGGCTTGCTCCCAGCCAAAATCTGCTAGGAGTAACAGCTCTGGGTGGCCACCGTTTCCTGAGGGCTGCCTCTCATCTACCACTCTAAGGGTCGGTGTGAAGTTTCCCTCATTTTTGCCTCATGACCCTCTCAAGAAGACCTCAAGGACCCCCGCCCAGGTTGACTCTGGACAATGGTTTTCTGGCCTGCTTGAGGTGGGTGCTTGCCAAGGGACTCTTTGCAGGTGTGTTGTGCTCACTGGACTGTGCTGTCATGGTACCAGCTGAAGCCTGCATGTACTGCACGACCGCACCTGTCTCTTGGAGCACCACACAATGCTCCATAAATCTCCCCGCCTCTTGGCCACAAGCCACTCGCTTTGGAAAAGGACTACAAAAGAGCGATCCTCTGGAGAAGACCCTGAGTACTCCCCACGGATGACCACCCTTCCATTGGCTGGCCCACCATGACCTTGGTCTCGTCTGTTGGTAGCTACTTCCCCCTTCCCCTCCTTTTCTCTCTCTATACTCCGTTTCCTATATCTCTCCCCTCTAGCGCAACTGAATTGTTTGGCATTCAATAAAAATGCATTGCTGTTGTTGAATAAACTGATTTGTCCCCCGCTATTTACCTGTTTGCACCTCTGAGATCGAACAATCCTCGGCCTGTGTTGGCAGATGGTGACACACCCCCACCCCCCCCCATCCCCCATGCCCCTGCTTCTCCCAGTTGATTGCTGATCGTGGTGTGACATGGAATGGAACATCCCTTGGGCCAGTCCAGCCCAGCTGTCCCATCCCTGTTCCCTCAGGAACACTTGCCCATCCCAAGTCCATGGGTTGGAGGGGCTTGCAGACACGCCTCGTGGGGCGAGCACTGTGACAAGGACAGGAGAACAGAACAACATTTACACTTACCAAGGGCAGAGAACAGAAGAGCACAGTCTTGGAGAAACGCACAAAGGATGTAGCCGAGGCAAACGGAGCGTGCACAAAACGCAAGGAGAATGTCAGCTCAGCTCTGCAAGGCTGACAAAAGCAGAAGTTATACACAACAATAATATTGCCCTTCCTCAAAAGCGGGGATCAAAGAGCAGTCACCTAAAAAGGACAGTGCATGTTGAAGACACACTCCAAAGAACCATAGAAGGACTTGTGAGAAGGGGTGCAATTATGGCAAATAAATTCCAGGTGGAGTTAACTAATGAATACATCATCAGTGTGAGTGATAAAAGCTCCGATTGCCTGGTGGCCAGTGCACTCGAGTAGATGAAGGATTGCCCAAGCGACCACCATGGTGTAATAAAGAATACCTGCTCTCAAATCCTCAAAACTGTGTTCAAAAGTTGCTATCCAGCAGATTTCAGTATCAGTGGTGTCCCTGACTCCATTATGCCCCTTGCACACTTTCACGAGGGCCCCTTGGTTCCACGAGGCCCTGCCGGATAACAGTGGACCCTTGGTTCCATTTGGGTCTGTACTGTCAAAATGGCCTCCTTAGTTCTGCACTGCCACAATGCTCTCTCCTTGGTGCCACGAGGCCTTGGTGTGTCACAACAGCCTCTCGGTTCCATGAACTGCCATAGTGTCAGCACGGTCTCTTGCATCTGCAGTATCACGATGGACAATTGGTTACAAGCAGCCCCGCTGTGTCACAACGACTACTTGGTTCATGAGGCCCCACAGTGTCACCATGGCCCCTTGGTTCCCCGAGGCCTCGCTGTAGAACAATGGCCTCTCAGTTCCAGGAGGTTTTGTACTGTCAACAGTGCTCTCCTTGGTTCTACAGTGGCTGCTTGCTTCCATAATTCTTCCTCAGTGTCACAGTGGTCTCCTTGGTTCCATGAGGCTCTGCAATGTCCCAATATCCCATCGTTTCCATGAGCTTCTGTCCCATCAACCATGTCCTTTGCTCCAGTGAGGCCCCGCAACGACACACCGGACCCTTGGCTCCATGAGGTTCCATAGTGTAACATGGGTGCCTTGATTCCAAGAGGTTCTGCTGGGTCACACTGGACCCTTGGTTCCATGAGGTTCCGTGGTATCGCCATGGTTTCCCTGGATCCGCAGTATCGCTACGGACCATAGGTTTCATGCAGCTTTGCTGTGCTACAGTGGCTCCTTGGTTCCATCAAGTGCCACTGTGTAACAAGGGAATCTTGGTCCCATGAGGTTCTGGACTGTCACAATGGTGTCCTTGGTTCTGGACTCTAACAACGGACCCTTGGTTCCACGAGGTTCCATTACGTCACAATGCTCTCCTTGGTTCCACAAGGCCTTGCTTTGTCACAATGGACCCTTGGTTCCATGAGCTTCCGTAGTGTAACCATGGTCTCCTGGGATCTGCATTGTCACAATGGACAATTGGTTGCATGGGAGCCTGCTGTGTCACAAGAGAGCCTTAGCTCCATGAGGTTCTGGACTGTCACAGTGGTCTCCCTGCTTCAACGAGGCCCTGGAGTGTCTCGAGGGCTGCTTGGTTCTGTGAGCTTCCACAACGTCCCAATGGTCTCCTTGTTTCTGCAGTGTCATAGTGGACTCTTGGTTCCATGAGGTTCCTAAATGTCACAGGTCTCCTTGGTTCCATGTGGCCCTGCTGTGTCACCACAGCCCCTTGGTTCCAGGAGTTTCTGGGCTGTCAGCAGTGGTTCCTTTGTTCCAATCAGGCACCGCTGTGTCACACTGCACCCTGGCTTCCATGAAGTTCTTCAGTGTCACAGTGGCCCCTTGGATCCATGCGGTCCCATAGTGTCACCATGGTCTCCTTGGACCTGCATTGTCATCAGGGACCATTGGTTCCATGTGGCCTGGCTGTGTCACAGTGATGTGGATTCCGTAATTGCCTTCAGTGTCACAATGGAGCCTTGTTTCTGTGAGGCTCTGAACTGTCACAACTGTCTCCTTGGTTCCATCAGCCCCCGCTGTGTCACAAGGGTCCCCTTGGTTCCATGAGCACACCAAAGCTTTGCATAAACATTGAGCAGCACCTGCTTAACACACCTGGGAACATCTGTCTGCATTCAAAAGACAGGTCACAGCTGAGAAAGGCACCAGCAGCTTCCATCTGCAACAGAGATGCAGGGAAAGGACAAGGACAGAGAATTCAGCTGCAAGACTCCGAGAATTCTGCATCCAGACATCATTTCTGGTCCCACTGTCCCTAGTAGAAAGGTGTCATCATTCCAGGTTCCAGGCAGCCTGTACTCAGCATGTGCTTCTACAGTGGGGGTTTGTCGTTTAGGAAAACCTGCTCAGGCTTTTCCCTTCTTTCCTCACAAACAGGAATACTTGTCCTGGGCCTGGATGCAGGCAGAGCCCTGAGGAGAGCACGTGGGACATGGTGCAGTGGGCAGGGACAGCCAGCTGCAGAGTTCAGGGGGAAGGGCTTCTGGTGCAGGGCCAGGCATGTCAGTCCCAGCTGGGCCATGTCAGACATGTCCCCAGGCTGGGCTTGGGGAGCAGCTTGTCCAAACAGGGTCAGCCTGGCAAGGGGCTCATTCTTCAGTGGGCCCACACCTCCTAAGGAGACATTCAGCATCAAGATCACCTGGGGAATGCCTAAGTTGCTTCTTCTTTGAACTGAAAAAGAAAAATTACTCCCTTTTATAAAACTGAAAATCATGAGCTGTACCTTGAAATCTTCCTCCTTAAGAGAACTCCAAAGTGACTCCAAGCAGCTGCACAAGGCCTGGAGACTGGAAGACATTGGAAAGAAGACAAAGAGCTCCTGAGGGTTTTCTGTATTTTAATGATCCCCAACGGTGGATTTGGGGCTGAGTCCAGGAGCCCCAGGCACTGAGAGAAGGTTGAAGAAGCTGCTCAAGGAGTCAGAAGCAAAACTCCAAGTCCCTTGGAGCATCACTGGCCCCACTGAGGGCAGGGACTGCCAAAGGCTCCCCAGGGAGTGGTGAGAGCAGATCCTTGAGGCCAGGATTGCAGGAGCCCGAGGCTGTGAGCAGGGAACTGCAATGCTGAGCAAGGCCTGGGCTGGTTGGAGGAAGCAGAAAGGCCAAGGCCTGAGCCCAGGCCTGGGCCAGCAGGGCCTGTCCCTCACAGGTGGCTCGGGGCTGTTCCTGGAGCACTGGGATGGGAGAGGCAGCAAGGACAAATGTCATCAAGCTGTGTGACACTCCAGATGCTCATGGAACCAAGGGCCAGTGTGACACAGCGGGGCCTCATGGAAACAAGAGGCCGTGCTGAGCCTGCGCGCCTGTAACACCCCAGAACACTGAAATGCTGAGGGTGAGCAAAGGCTCCTTTACTCGAGTTTGGTGCAGAGTAGAAACCCCAGCCAGATATTCTCAAGAGGTCAAAACGACACAAAAGTGTACTGGAAAAATACAGAAAACCGAGCTCCTTTGGCAAATGATTTCATACAACATCCAATTCAACGTGCATCACTTAGCGTAGCAGGAACATCATTAACTCGGCCCATGTAAGATGGAAACCTTTAGGCATAAAAATGTTAAACTACCCAAAAACATTCCAGTAAAAGAGGATAAGAAGGTTAAAAGAGAAAAAAGAGACAGAAAGACAGAAGATCTCCAGATAGATATGCAGAGAGCTACCAGCTGCTAGGCTTCCAGTGTGGCTGAGACACAGACCCAGGAGATTTCAGGATTCAGACCAGGGCTTGACGTCATGCCCGATTTTTTAAATCCCTAGCGTTTTCTAAGCTCTCCTCTTTTCAGGGACATCTGCTTTCTTACCACGCACTGCTGTGTTTCATTGCCTTTGTGTGGGATTGATTGACGGCTCAGCCAATCAGAGCTGGGTGGGCGCTGCCCCTGCTGTGTGCTTGATTGACGGCTCAGCCAATCAGAGCTGGCTGGGCGGTGACCCTGCTGTGTGATTGATTGACGGCTCAACCAATCAGAGCTGGCTGGGCGCTGCCCCTGCTGTGTGATTGATTGACGGCTCAGCCAATCAGAGCTGGCTGGGCGCTGCCCCTGCTGTGTGATTGGCAGATCTGCCAGGCCATGGCTGGGGACGGGGCTCTGTCCCACCTCATTCCAAGGTCTGTCCCAGCCCCGGCCCCACTCGGGCATTCCGAGCATCCCGACGGGTCTGGGGACATTGATGTCATCCAGCCTCTGACAGCGACCATGGGGACACTGCGGAACCTCATGGAACCAAAGAGACCATTTTGACACTCTGGTGCCTCATGCAATCGGGGGCACCTTTGTGAGACTCAGGACCCCAATGGAACCAAGGGTCAGTGATGAAGCTGTGCGGCCCAGAGAACCAAGGAGCCTTTGTTACACAGCAGGGCCACATGGAGCCCAGGGGCCGTGGTGACTCTGCAGGACCTTAGGGAAGCAAGGGGCCATTGTTTACACTACAGAAGCAGGGAGAATATTGTGACAAGGAGAATATCGGGACACTACAGGGACTCCTGGAATCAAGGAGAACATTGTGACACTGTGAGGCCCCATGGAACCAAGGCAACATGGAACAGGTCTGGCTGGCTGGGCCTCCCAGGGGCCACCTGGCAAGACTGGCTGATCCTGGAATGTTGAGGACTGCCTCTCATCAGCTCCTGGAGCACTAAGGCTCTGTGCTTTCCTTCCTATGGAAAAGTACCAGCCCCTTTTGCAGGTTCCCACGGCTGAAACTGATATTCCCCCTGAAAAAGCACTACATACAAGGCTTGCTCCCAGCCAAAATCTGCTAGGAGTAACAGCTCTGGGTGGCCACCGTTTCCTGAGGGCTGCCTCTCATCTACCACTCTAAGGGTCGGTGTGAAGTTTCCCTCATTTTTGCCTCATGACCCTCTCAAGAAGACCTCAAGGACCCCCGCCCAGGTTGACTCTGGACAATGGTTTTCTGGCCTGCTTGAGGTGGGTGCTTGCCAAGGGACTCTTTGCAGGTGTGTTGTGCTCACTGGACTGTGCTGTCATGGTACCAGCTGAAGCCTGCATGTACTTGCACGACCGCACCTGTCTCTTGGAGCACCACACAATGCTCCATAAATCTCCCCGCCTCTTGGCCACAAGCCACTCGCTTTGGAAAAGGACTACAAAAGAGCGATCCTCTGGAGAAGACCCTGAGTACTCCCCACGGATGACCACCCTTCCATTGGCTGGCCCACCATGACCTTGGTCTCGTCTGTTGGTAGCTACTTCCCCCTTCCCCTCCTTTTCTCTCTCTATACTCCGTTTCCTATATCTCTCCCCTCTAGCGCAACTGAATTGTTTGGCATTCAATAAAAATGCATTGCTGTTGTTGAATAAACTGATTTGTCCCCCGCTATTTACCTGTTTGCACCTCTGAGATCGAACAATCCTCGGCCTGTGTTGGCAGATGGTGACACACCCCCCCCCCCCCCATCCCCCATGCCCCTGCTTCTCCCAGTTGATTGCTGATCGTGGTGTGACATGGAATGGAACATCCCTTGGGCCAGTCCAGCCCAGCTGTCCCATCCCTGTTCCCTCAGGAACACTTGCCCATCCCAAGTCCATGGGTTGGAGGGGCTTGCAGACACGCCTCGTGGGGCGAGCACTGTGACAAGGACAGGAGAACAGAACAACATTTACACTTACCAAGGGCAGAGAACAGAAGAGCACAGTCTTGGAGAAACGCACAAAGGATGTAGCCGAGGCAAACGGAGCGTGCACAAAACGCAAGGAGAATGTCAGCTCAGCTCTGCAAGGCTGACAAAAGCAGAAGTTATACACAACAATAATATTGCCCTTCCTCAAAAGCGGGGATCAAAGAGCAGTCACCTAAAAAGGACAGTGCATGTTGAAGACACACTCCAAAGAACCATAGAAGGACTTGTGAGAAGGGGTGCAATTATGGCAAATAAATTCCAGGTGCGGTTAACTAATGAATACATCATCAGTGTGAGTGATAAAAGCTCCGATTGCCTGGTGGCCAGTGCACTCGAGTAGATGAAGGATTGCCCAAGCGACCACCATGGTGTAATAAAGAATACCTGCTCTCAAATCCTCAAAACTGTGTTCAAAAGTTGTTATCCAGCAGATTTCAGTATCAGTGGTGTCCCTGACTCCATTATGCCTGCTCTGCTGTAAAAGCATTATTTTCTCAGTGAGCATGGACAACAGTTAGAGTGTCGTCTTTTAAGATTCCCTGCACTCCACTTACGGTGGCAAAAGCAGTGCCTTGACTGTAATCATAAAAGTGATTACAGCTTCATTGCTTTGACATCATGTAGGATGCTTCCTCCATCTGCTGTGGTCAGCATTAAGTAACAGATTTCTCAGTTTCTAGGAAGAGTCTAGCAAACAATCACCTTGCTCCTTCTCTTGCATTTATTCATCACTGCTATGCTGCTATACAGACAGGTAGTCTGTTTATGATTCAACAATTCAATGGGACATCAAGTAAATAACAAAGCAAAACTAACTACCGAAAGCACTATAAGGGCCAGAGATTAGCTTGGATCAAAACAGGTATTCTCCTAGCATTGTTTACAAACGACTCAGCATGTGAAACAGAAGGCACAATGTAGTTTGTGCCTTGTTTTGGGCATGCCCGGAAGAAGGAAATTCTGATTTCACATATGGGAAAAGAAATGTTGACATTTGAATGAGATTGTTCATACCCCAGAAAAGGTTGCTTTGAAAGGTTGTGGAAGTCCTGTGTGGAAACACGGCTTTACAAGTCCTTTCCACCAGGAGACAACAGCTGCAGAACATCTGGGAGTGCCAGTGTTGAGAGCACCAGCAAAGATCAAAGTGGAGAAGTTGGTGAACAATGGCAGTGGCCTGGCGGAGAGCAAGTGGGGTGCTGGCTGTGGGACCAGGGGAGTCCTGACTGATTTAGGAGGCGTGTGATGGCCTGTGTCAGCAAGCGGAGTAGTGCTGTGGCCTTGGGACACTGCGAATACTGGAATTCAGTGGGGTCACTGGGGCAGGCTGAGTGTCTGAGGTGCTGGAGGGACCCAGGTTGCCCACATGTAAACATCCAGTCTCACTCTTGCCAGCCACAGAAAGGAGCAGGATGTGGCTGCTGGCGATGCCTGTCATGTATATGTAGTGTATATGCGTGCTATCCCAGCCTGCTGGGAACACTTCTTCTTTGGGACTGCTTGGGCTGAGGGAGAGAAAGCAGTGGTAGTTTCTGAGGTTTCGATTTTGCTCAAGTTTCTCAGGCTGTTTCTGGAGCCACCCAGAGTTCTCTTCCTTGAAGCATTTCAAGTCCTGCTAATTTTCAAAATTCAAACAGACACAGCCCTAAGCTAGTTGATCTGACTTCAGAGCTATTCTTACGCTGAGCTGTTGGATGATCTGATCTCCTGAGAGGTCTTCCATCTCAGTTTATGACCTGGTTCTGGTGAAAAGTAGGATCTTTTAGCCTGGAGAAGAGAGGTTTCTGGAGAGACAGTATTGTGGCCTTTGAATATGTAAAGAGGGTATAAGACAAATGGAGAAAGACTTTTTAGGAAGGTTTGCAGAGACAGGACAAGGGGCCATGCTTTCAAACTGAGACTAGGTTTAGATTGGCTAAAAGGAAAAACTTTTCTACAATGAAGCTGGTGAGACACTCAAACGGGTGTTCCAGAGAAGTTGTGGATGCCCCATCATTGAGAGTTCTCCTTATCAGTTTGGCTAGTCTTGAGCAATTTGATCTACTGTAAGATCTACCTGGCAAGGAAGTTGGACTAGATGATCTTTAATCACAGACTGTTGTATGATTCCGTGAAAGACAGAATGCAATAAAGTTCATATTTCAGATTTTGGTGCAGACATATTTATAATTTCTCACTTTATGCATCATTGCAATGACAACTTGTTAGCTTCTGAAATGATTAGAATGATTAGCTGAGATTGATTTCCTTCCTTAGTTTCATTTTCCCTGTTATTCCTTCACTCTTGGACTTTTTTTTCACTAGATTTCCTCTTTCAGTAAACTGCCCTTAAGTATCACTTTGCTCCCCACCTGGCTTTTTTTTTTTTTTTCAATGACACCTTTTCACTGGTTCGTTTTGGGCCTTTGCTGCTTGAAGTCCAGCAGCCTCCTTGTCTGAGCATTATGGAGCTTTCTTTACAGCTTCATCACTATGCAAAAAGCCATAAATTACTGTGTTCCATCTCACATACCATCAAGTATCACACTTATATTCCCTCTGCTGAATAACTGGTTGGCTTACATAGACCAGTCAAATACCAGGAAATCCAGATGGCAGCAAGAATCTTGTAGACTACTCCCGCTGTTCATTTAAATTCTGGAGAAGTCACGTGAGGTATCACATTCTCTTGAAAGAAGTGTCTATCATCTCGGACATTCTAGAATAGCTCTTAATATTGTCATGAGTTTCTGGCTAGACTTTTTAGTATGCAAATTCAAATGATCTGAAATGATAGAACTTCAAGAATTTTTTTTCCCAGAATCGAAGTATGATGGAGTTACATAGGGAGAATCTTAATCTTAGTTATTCTATTCCATCTCACATCATGGTTGGGGGCAGTTAGAAGGGAGTATCTTTGGGGGACAATGGGTTCCGGTGTAGTCAGTAAGCTGGGCAGAGGAGCCATCAGGTATTGTCTGTTGTTGGGGGGGGGGATTCATGTGAACTCTTCCTTTCTTGTACCCTGCCACTAGTATTGTTGCTAAAATTGTTTGTTTTCTCATCCAAGTGACAAAATCAGCACACTTAATGAGGGATGAAGAGGGAGCAGCGACCTCAGAACAGGAGGAAGAAGAAGCAGAGCCTGCTGTCCTCCAGAAGAAAAAAACACTACCAGCCAACTTTGCATCATCTGTGAACTTCCTGGGCGTGTACTCTATCCCCTTGTCCAGATCACTGAGCAAGATATTAAACAGGACTGGGCCCAAGACTGAGCCTTGGGGACCAGCTGGATGAACTCTATTTCCCACCACTCTGTGGGCCTGGCCATCACCCAGTTTGTCACCCAGCAAACAGCCCACCCATGCAAACCATAAGCAGACAGTTTCTTCAGGAGAATGATGTGAGACTCATTGCAAAAAGGATCAGGGAGATGCCTAGGAAGAGTCTCAGGTGAATCCAGGAGACTATAGTGGAGGACTATTCAGTTTTCCAATCAATTTGCTTAAAAAACTCTACAAAACTGTAATAAACAAATAAACAAAAAAAGCAGACCAAACAAACACACAAAAAACCCCAACCAATAATCCCCAAAGAGACAAAAAAAGCCCCCCAAAAAACCCACCCAAAACTGAAAAAAAACCCCAAACCCAATACAAAGAATCAGGGTGAAGGTTTTTAGCAACTTTAGAAATAACAAAACAAAACAAAACAAAAAAACCCCAGAAAGTCACATTTCTAAAGGTGCTGTCCCAGCCTCTTCTCTCAGCAGGGTGGACATCCTGAAGTGGAGCCAGTTGGAAGAAAGCGGGACAGGGCAGCACCTGGGCCATTGTCACAGGACGGCCCTGTGGCTGCCCCATTGCCAAAACCTGGACACATAAATCAAACACAGGTATGCACATGTGCTTAGACACAGCAAAAATATATTTGTCTGAAAAGAATACAGGTCCATTTCTATCACTGGAAAGAGCATAATGCCTCGTCTCAGCTTTCTTTTCAGTCATTACAAATGTTTCGAAAATAAAGGAGTGCAGAAAATGGAAATATCCAAGATCAACATGAAGACCAATAACAACGATACCATTTTTGAAACTGCATTGGGAATCCTCTGCAGAAATTGACTCAGAGCTCTAAGATTTACAAAAAAGACCAAGAGGATTGGAGTCAATACAACACAGTGTCTGGAGACTTCAGCTGGTTGCCTTGATTTCTCAAATATGATGGAGAAAGCACCTTAGCAACTACAGCTGCCAGTTCTCTCAGGGCCCTGACATGCCTCTGGGTGGGTCCCATGGTCTTGCATGCTCAGGTTCCTCAAGTGGTCTGAAAGCTGACCTGCTACTATGGGTTAGAGTCAAGTCCACCAGTCCAATAACCTGAGAGATGTGGAAATAGTGACTGGCAGTAAAAATTGAGACCAACACTTGTTGAGTACCTCAGCCTTCTCCTTGTCTGTTGTCACTAGTCCTGTCTGGCTTATGGGGGTGGGGGGGGGAATAGGGGAGGTGTGATAGGTTTCTTTTCATCTTTCTTTTCATTTCCCACTGAAATACCCGTAGGTGCCTTTATTATTCTTAGTTTTGGCATGCTTTTCCAAATTCAGCTTCAACTGAGCCTTAGCTATACTGATCCCATCCTCACACACTCATGTGTTACCACTGTATTTTTCCCATGATTTGCCTCGCTGTGTATCGTCTGCATATTACCTACTTGCATCACATCTATTAATTTTCAATAACCTTCTGGCTTTAACTTGTTTTCAAAAAAAACTTTTTTGAACCTTTTCACCTCAGAAATTCACCTGGGAAACCCCAAATCCCCAAAATTCACCCCGAAGTCCCCCCTGGGATGCTCAGCACTCACCTAGCATCCCCCAAAATTCCACAAATTCTCCCCAAAATTCACGGGGGACCCCCAAATCCCAGGGCTTCACCCCACAATCCCACCTGCAACCCCCAAAATCCCTCAAATCACCCCCAAGACCCAGACCCCCAACACCTCCCAAATTCACCCCAAAATGTCTCCAATCCCCCTCGAAACCTGCCCAGATACCCCCAAATCCACCAAATTCACTCCAAGACCCATCTGGGACTCCCAAAAATCACCAAAATTCCCCGGAAAATCCACCTGCATTCCCCCAAATTCATCCCAAAATTCTCCCACGACTTCCAAATGCTCACCTGGATACCCCAAAATCGACAGAATTCGCCCCAAAATCCGCCTGGCATCCCCAAAACTCACCTGAGAACCTTAAAATTCACATGTATACCCTAAAATTCACCAAATTCACCCCAAAATTCCCCTGAGATCCCTAGAATTCCACAAATTCCCCCTAAAATTCAACTGGGACTCCCCACATTCCACAAATTCACCCCAAACCTCGCTACCCGGGATACCCAAAATTCCACAAATTCTCCCCCAAAATCAACCTGGGACCCCTCAAAACTCACCTGGATCTCCCCAAATCCCCGCCCCCTCCCCCCCCTTCACCTGGGGACCCCCAAATCCCCAGAATTCGACCCAAAATTCACCTGGGACCCCAAAACCCTCCAAATTCGCTCCAAAATGACTGGCAACTTTACACACTCCATTTTCCCACAAAAGGATCTAAAACCCTGTGTACTTCGTATACAAACTAAATGGAAAAAACCTTTCTATTCATTCTCAGCAAAAAGACTTCTTATTCCTCCTTCTTTTGGACAAAACTGCCTTCACTTTCAAACTTATTCTCTTGCTCACTTACCTGCATAATGCTTAGTCCCTGTTCTACATGCTCATTTTCTTCACTTTTACAAGGAATCCTCTCCTCATCTTCTTCTTCCTCTGCTTCAACATGCAAAAACAAACCAAAAATTGTCTCTTCTACAGAAAATGAGGGGAGAAAAGAACACAAATGAGAACCAATACCCTGCCAAGTAGAAATTTCTTCTGTATTTCAGTGATTGATAAGCAGAAAAAATTAATTTCATCTGGGGAAAGAAAGACATTCTAGGAAAATTCAGACTGCTATCTTGCCCCAGGTAAAACATTTACCATGGCCTTAGCGTTAATCAGCTTGTGAACATCAGCTGCCAAGAGGAAGGATATTTTCCTCCAGTTTCACACAATACTTGGTCAGTACATCTGCTATCTGTGCAATCAAACAATACAGAAAAGCAACAACAATGAAAAGTAGAACTCAAATATCAATTTCCCAAGTTAAAATCTACATGAACAAGACAATTTTTCCATTCAAGTGAATTCGATTTAATTAATTCATTAACTACATAAGTAGCATTCTCACGTTCAAGAATAGAATTAAAAGAATCAACGTTGCTTCTTCTGAGACATTGAAGCCTGAGTAGATCCCAACTTCAAATCTAGTAGGACGCCATGAAAGCAATACCTGCTACATTTAGTACATGTAAACTACAAAGACATCTAGAACAGCTCTAAAAGATGAACAAACCCATGAACTTTGAAGGAGACGCTAGCAAGAAATGTGGAAATAGGCTTTATCTGCCCAGTGCTTTTCCCAAAAGCACGGGCACTCCTTGGCGTCAGTGAGAGCCTCTGTCTCATTACTCAGCAGCTGGCTTAGGGTAAAAAAGGATGCATGCAATCACTTCATTCCTGTTCATGACATAAACTTACTGCATCATCATGGAAGCCATTTACTTGGAAATATAGCCTAAAAAATAGGTGTCAGACTGGGTACATATCTAGATTGCTATGAGCAAAACCAATTTCTTTTTAACAGGAAAGCCATACAATATGCCTGCCATGGCAAATATTAGTCTACACTGCACTTCAACGGGCAGTGAGCAGTTCATGACACCAAATTTACGTTTGGCAAGGAGACAGTCTATTTATTACAAGCCCCTAGTTCTAGAACCAAGAATTCAGGAGTTGCTCATTCCCAATGAAAATCTGTCCATTTCATACCTTTGGGGTTTTATGCTTCTGTTCTTTACCTGTCTTGAGTGTGGCTTTCTTGTGAAGTCACTGATGGGTGTTTTTCCAACATATTTCTGCTGATTACACGCTAATTGCATGGCATCAGCAGACATCTTGGAATGTCTCTTGAAAGTATGCTTTTTACTCTTCCTAGAGGACCTTGTCTTCTTCTTTCCTTCACCCAAAAGGTGGGCTAAGTGAGCCTTCAAAGAACCATCATCTCAACAATTAGAATTCTTTCAAACCTACTGAATGGAGAACAGCGACAAAAAAATTTTAAAAAGACTAGTACGCGAAAGACAGCAGAAGAGAAAGGTAAAATAATGAATCCTACATGCCACATACATAACTCTCTTCATTCAAGGCTATTTTCCAAATGAGAAAAAAAAAAAAAGATCATCTTTTCCTCAGAGAGGAAAAGTGGAGTAACTGGATTGTGTTGCCTTGCTTACAGTTACCAGAAGAGTTAACAGCAGTGTTGAAAACTCCTGAAGCTGGCTAACTACACCTCTAAATGTTTTACTACTGTGTTATGATTCTGTCTTCAGTTAATAGAACCTGATATACAACAAAGAGATGGGAGCACATGGAGATGCATTGGAGAGCCTACGCTGGAGGTAACACATTCATTTTTTACTCAAACAAATCCAAATTAGAAATGTTGAAAATGACCTGGGGCCATTTCAACAGCCAGCAAACTGACTAACACAACCAACTTTTTGCTTTTATTCAATCCTTTGCTTGTTTTACCTGGGCCTTGAAGATCTGTCTGCAGCCTTCCTCTCTGCAAATATATCACACTCGTCCTATTGAGAACCCATGGCTCATCACAACTGCTTCGCCACACCTGCTTCCAGAAGAACTGGCAACTACAAGCTGGGAGCCAAGAGATACAACACTTCACTTGGAAAAGGGCCTTCCATGAATCCTAG
Source organism: Sturnus vulgaris (assembly GCF_052056855.1). Classification (NCBI taxonomy): domain Eukaryota; kingdom Metazoa; phylum Chordata; class Aves; order Passeriformes; family Sturnidae; genus Sturnus; species Sturnus vulgaris. Next base: position 651,498 of record NW_028276272.1, read on the forward strand.
AATCCCAGAATGGTTTGGACTAGAAGAGACCTTAGAGACAGATTATCTTCTTCCCACATCCTGACATGGGCAGGGACACTTTTCCACTAGTCCAGGTTGCTCCATGTCCGCTCCAGCCTGGCCCTGGACACTTCCTGCCATGGGGCTCCCACACAGCCTCTTTGAGCAACATGTGCCAGGCCTCAGCACCCACCCAAGGAAGAATTCCTTTCCAATATCCCAGCTACCGCAGCCCTCTGGCAGTTTGAAGCTATTCCCCCTCGTCCTGCGAGTCCAGACCCTTTTCCAAAGTCCCTCCACAGCTATCTAGGAGCCCCAGCAGGCACTGCAAGGGGCTCGAAGGTCTCCCTGGAGCCTTCTGTTCTCCAGATTGGACACCCTCAGCTCTCCCAGACTGTCCTAGAGCAAAGAAGCTCCACCTTTCAAAGCACCTTAGACGCCTCCTACCGGCCAAACTCGATGGCAACGCTGGCCTTCCGGGCCCTACGGATATCGCTTCCGGTGTCGCTCGGGGTCACTCCCGGCTCTCTCCCCGCCCCCCATGGGGCCCTCAGGCGATGCTGCTCCGACGCCGCTCCTGCCGCTGTCAGACCAACGGGAGGGCGGGGGGCCAGCCCAGCCTCATCCACAATCCACAGTGTCCTCGGCGGCTGCTGCGGGCTCATGGAGGCCCACACACCCGGAAGCAGAGCTCCCAACACAGAGGATCATAGCCCCACATTTGTGTTCGTCTCTGCACAAGGCAGGCCAGACTTGCCATGCCCAGACTTTTCAGTTCAGCACGAGAATGAGAATGCACCTGCGCCATGGGGGAGGAAACCGCTAAAGACTCCCTCATACCTGGACCCTCAACTTAATGCCTAGGCACATGCCATTCCTAAAGCTGCACTAAAGTATTTTCCCTTGTGGGTAAGAAATGCCATTGTTCAGGTGTGCAGCTAAAGGCGCAGCACAGGGAGGCCAGGGCAAAAGCTGGGCAAGTGCCCGTACTCACTCCTTCGCTGTGCTGTACTCCGCGCAGCTAGAGCGAAGCGAGAAGGACGCGAGGAAGAAGAAGCCGTTCTTAAAGTAGCCCCCTGGCAGCAGCCCTGAAAGGGCGCATAACACACGGCGTCTCGCTGCCCTCCGTTCTACATACTCGCGGCTCCCTCTGCCGACTTGCAAAAGTTGCTACCAGAGCAGAGGCGGCCAGATTGAAGAGGCAGTGCCTAGGTTCACCTTCTCCTTACTAACTGCACGTAAGCCACGTCCAGCTCCTCGCTGCACTCTGGATTTCCCCTCTCCGCGGCACTTAGCGTGGTGCTGTGTGCAACTCGGCGCCTAGAAGCGACCGCCAATGCTTTCCCAGCAGGCTGCAAGGGAACCAAGGAGCAGCACAAGCAGCAGCGCTTCAGCTTGCTCCTTCCGACTGCTAAGGGCACTTGGGAAGGCAAGCGAGAGTCAACCACCTTCCTCTCCTAGTAGCCTGTAACGTGGTGCACACAAGCACGGCTCTTGTGCCGCTTCGTTCACCGCTCTCTCCCTCGCCCTCGCCTGGCGCTGCTTTCACTTGCCGGCGGCCAGAAGCCGCTGCAAGGGCGCCACACAACCACAAGTGCGCCGGCAGCCAAGAGCTAGAGAACGCTGCTTCTGCCCAAGCCCGCCTAGGGCGTGCACCCTTGTTCTCAGAGCTCCGTGCAACAGTCTGCCTCTCTCGCAGTTCGAATGGAAAACGAAAGCTTTTCCCCTACGCCCGTCACAGAGATCCGTTGCCAGGACGTGAATGCTTTGTGCCCGGAGCTCGCGCCCGCCGCGAGGAAGCTGCTCTTAGCACCGCATTGCAGGGACACGTCTCGCTTCTTGACTTCGTGCTTAGCGCTCTCCGAATTCGCCGCTAGCTCCACGGTCCTTCTCAGCTGCAAGTAGCAGCGCTCGCAGTACATAGAGCTTCGCAAGGACCGAAGACCCGGAGGGAAGAATCGCACACTAAAATGTGCCGGGACAGAGACGTGTTCTACATTGTCCCTTCACGTCATCCAGTTTGTGCCTCTGCTGCTTCTGCTGTTAGGAATCGCTCCTTGAAAGACGAGCGAGAGCGTCTTTCTGGGTGCATTGCACTGAGTCGAGTGCTCGCTCGGGACTTTGCACTCGGAGCCAAGGCAAGAGGGCGTGCTTGCCCGCGGAACTGAGAACACGCTGTTGGGCAGAGCTGAAACTGATCGCCGGAGTTCAGCTCTCTCCGGACGGCAGAAGGCGAAGAACGAAGCCGCTTGCGAGCGGCGCAGTGCAGCGAAGAGCTCTCCGAATTCGCCGCTAGCTCCACGGTCCTTCTCAGCTGCGAGTAGCAGCGCTCGCAGTACATAGAGCTTCGCAAGGACCGAAGACCCGGAGGGAAGTATCGCACACGATAATGTGCCGGGACAGAGACGTGTTCTACATTGTCCCTTCTCGTCATGCAGTTTGTGCCTCTGCTGCTTCTGCTGTTAGGAATCGCTCTTTGAAAGACGATCGAGAGCGTCTTTCTGGGTGCATTGCACTGAGTCGAGTGCTCGCTCGGGACTTTGCACTCGGAGCCAAGGCAAGAGGGCGTGCTTGCCCGCGGAACTGAGAACACGCTGTTGGGCAGAGCTGAAACTGATCGCCGGAGTTCAGCTCTCTCCGGACGGCAGAAGGCGAAGAACGAAGCCGCTTGCGAGCGGCGCAGTGCAGCGAAGAGCACACGAGCAGCCAAAGAGCTCCTTCACAATCGCTTTCACTTCTCTGTGCTCTTGCTGCTTGGAAAAGCAGCACACAGCCGTTGCACGCCAGGGCAAAAGCTGGGACAGTGCCCGTCCTCACTCCTTCGCTGTGCTGTACTCCATGCAGCTAGAGCGAAGCGAGAAGGACGCGAGGAAGAAGAAGCCGTTCTTAAAGTAGCCCCCTGGCAGCAGCCCTGAAAGGGCGCATAACACACGGCGTCTCGCTGCCCTCCGTTCTACATACTCGCGGCTCCCTCTGCCGACTTGCAAAAGTTGCTACCAGAGCAGAGGCGGCCAGATTGAAGAGGCAGTGCCTAGGTTCACCTTCTCCTTACTAACTGCACGTAAGCCACGTCCAGCTCCTCGCTGCACTCTGGATTTCCCCTCTCCGCGGCACTTAGCGTGGTGCTGTGTGCAACTCGGCGCCTAGAAGCGACCGCCAATGCTTTCCCAGCAGGCTGCAAGGGAACCAAGGAGCAGCACAAGCAGCAGCGCTTCAGCTTGCTCCTTCCGACTGCTAAGGGCACTTGGGAAGGCAAGCGAGAGTCAACCACCTTCCTCTCCTAGTAGCCTGTAACGTGGTGCACACAAGCACGGGACTAGTGCCGCTTCGTTCACCGCTCTCTCCCTCGCCCTCGCCTGGCGCCGCTTTCACTTGCCGGCGGCCAGAAGCCGCTGCAGGGGCGCCACATAGCCAGCAGTGTGCCGGCAGCCAAGAGCTAGAGAACGCTGCTTCTGCCCAAGCCCGCCTAGGGCGTGCACCTTTGTTCTCAGAGCTCCGTGCAACAGTCTGCCTCTCTCGCACTTCGAACGGAAAACGAAAGATTTTCGCCTACGCCCTTCACAGAGATCCGTTGCCAGAACTAGAATGACTTGTAGCCGGAGCTCACCCCCGCCGCGAGGAAGCTGCTCTTAGCACCGCATTGCAGGGACACGTCTCGCTTCTTGACTACGTGCTTAGTGCTCTCCGAATTCGCTGCTAGCCCCACGGTCCTTCTCAGCTGCAAGTAGCAGCGCTCGCAGTACATAGATCTTCGCAAGGACCGAAGACCCGGAGGGACATATCGCACACGAAAATGTACGAGGACAGAGACGTGTTCTACATTGTCCTTTCTCGTCATCCAGTTTGTACATCTGCTTCCTTTGCTGTTAGGAATCGCTCCTTGAAAGACGAGCCGAGAGCGTCTTTCTGGGTGCACTGCACTGAGTGAGTGCTCGCTAGGGTCTTTGCACTCGGAGCCAAGGCAAGAGGGCGTGCTTGCTCGCAGAACTGAGAACACGCTTTTGGGCAGAGCTGAAACTGACCGCTGCAGTTCAGCTCTCTCCGGACGGCAGAAGGCGAAGAACGAAGCCGCTTGCGAGCGGCGCAGTGCAGCGAAGAGCACACGAGTGAGTGCTCGCTAGTGACTATGCATTCGGACCCAAGGCAACAGGGCGTGCTTGCCAGCTGAACTGAGAACACGCTGTTGGGCAGAGCTGAAACTGACCGCTGGAGTTCAGCTCCTTCCGAATGCTAAGGGCACTTGCGAAGGAAAGCGAGAGTCAACCACCTTCCTCTCCTAGTAGCCTGTATCGTGGTGCACACAAGCACGGCTCTTGTGCCGCTTCGTTCACCGCCCTCTCCCTCCCCCTCGCCTGGCGCCGCTTTCACTTCCCGGCGGCCAGAAGCCGCTGCAGGGGCGCCCCACCGCCAGCAGTGTGCTCGCAGCCAAGAGCTAGAGAACGCTGCTTCTGCCCAAGCCCGCCTAGGACGTGCACCTTTGTTCTCAGAGCTCCGTGCAACAGTCTGCCTCTCTGGCAGTTCGAATGGAAAACGAAAGCTTTTCGCCTACGCCCTTCACAGAGATCCGTTGCCAGGACGAGAATGACTTGTAGCCGGAGCTCGCCCCCGCCGCGAGGAAGCTGCTCTTAGCACCGCATTGCAGGGACACGTCTCGCTTCTTGACTACGTGCTTAGCGCTCTCCGAATTCGCTGCTAGCCCCACGGTCCTTCTCAGCTGCAAGTAGCAGCGCTCGCAGTACATAGAGCTTCGCAAGGACCGAAGACCCGGAGGGAAGAATCGCACACTAAAATGTGCCGGGACAGAGACGTGTTCTACATTGTCCCTTCACGTCATCCACTTTGTGCTTCTGCTGCTTCTGCTGTTAGGAATCGCTCCTTGAAAGACGATCGAGAGCGTCTTTCTGGGTGCATTGCACTGAGTCGAGTGCTCGCTCGGGACTTTGCACTCGGAGCCAAGGCAAGAGGGCGTGCTTGCCCGCGGAACTGAGAACACGCTGTTGGGCAGAGCTGAAACTGATCGCCGGAGTTCAGCTCTCTCCGGACGGCAGAAGGCGAAGAACGAAGCCGCTTGCGAGCGGCGCAGTGCAGCGAAGAGCTCTCCGAATTCGCCGCTAGCTCCACGGTCCTTCTCAGCTGCGAGTAGCAGCGCTCGCAGTACATAGAGCTTCGCAAGGACCGAAGACCCGGAGGGAAGTATCGCACACGATAATGTGCCGAGACAGAGACGTGTTCTACATTGTCCCTTCTCGTCATCCAGTTTGTGCCTCTGCTGCTTCTGCTGTTAGGAATCGCTCCTTGAAAGACGAGCGAGAGCGTCTTTCTGGGTGCATTGCACTGAGTCGAGTGCTCGCTCGGGACTTTGCACTCGGAGCCAAGGCAAGAGGGCGTGCTTGCCCGCGGAACTGAGAACACGCTGTTGGGCAGAGCTGAAACTGATCGCCGGAGTTCAGCTCTCTCCGGACGGCAGAAGGCGAAGAACGAAGCCGCTTGCGAGCGGCGCAGTGCAGCGAAGAGCACACGAGCAGCCAAAGAGCTCCTTCACAATCGCTTTCACTTCTCTGTGCTCTTGCTGCTTGGAAAAGCAGCACACAGCCGTTGCACGCCAGGGCAAAAGCTGGGACAGTGCCCGTCCTCACTCCTTCGCTGTGCTGTACTCCATGCAGCTAGAGCGAAGCGAGAAGGACGCGAGGAAGAAAAAAGCGTTCTTAAAGTAGCCCCCTGGCAGCAGCCCTGAAAGGGCGCATAACACACGGCGTCTCGCTGCCCTCCGTTCTACATACTCGCGGCTCCCTTTGCCGACTTGCAAAAGTTGCTACCAGAGCAGAGGCGGCCAGATTGAAGAAGCAGTGCCTTGGTTAACCTTCTCCTTACTGCACGTAAGCCACGTCCAGCTCCTCGCTGCACTCTGGATTTCCCTTCTCCGAGGCACTTACCGTGGTGCTGTGTGCAACTCGGCGCCTAGAAGCGACCGCCAAAGCTTTCCAGGCGGGCTGCAAGGGAACCACGGAGCAGCACAAGCAGCAGTGCTTCAGCTTGCTCCTTCCGACTGCTAAGGGCACTTGGAAAGGCAAGTGAGAGTCAACAACCTCCCTCTCCTAGTAGCCTGTAACGTGGTGCACACAAGCACGGGACTAGTGCCGCTTCGTTCACCGCCATCGTCTAAGCGTGGAGCCGCTTTCACTTGCCGGCGGCCAGAAGCCGCTGCAAGGGCGCCACACAACCACAAGTGCGCCGGCAGCCAAGAGCTAGAGAACGCTGCTTCTGCCCAAGCCCGCCTAGGGCGTGCACCCTTGTTCTCAGAGCTCCGTGCAGCAGTCTGCCTCTCTCGCAGTTCGAATGGAAAACGAAAGCTTTTCCCCTACGCCCGTCACAGAGATCCGTTGCCAGGACGAGAATGCTTTGTGGCCGGAGCTCGGGCCCGCCGCGAGGAAGCTGCTATTAGGACCGCATTGCAGGGACACGTCTCGCTTCTTGACTTCGTGCTTAGCGCTCTCCGAATTCGCCGCTAGCTCCACGGTCCTTCTCAGCTGCAAGTAGCAGCGCTCGCAGTACATAGAGCTTCGCAAGGACCGAAGACCCGGAGGGAAGTATCGCACACGAAAATGTGCCGGGACAGAGACGTGTTCTACATTGTCCCTTCTCGTCATCCAGTTTGTGCCTCTGCTGCTTCTGCTGTTAGGAATCGCTCCTTGAAAGACGATCGAGAGCGTCTTTCTGGGTGCATTGCACTGAGTCGAGTGCTGGCTCGGGACTTTGCACTCGGAGCCAAGGCAAGAGGGCGTGCTTGCCCGCAGAACTGAGAACACGCTGTTGGGCAGAGCTGCAACTGACCGCCGGAGTTCAGCTCTCTCCGGACGGCAGAAGGCGAAGAACGAAGCCGCTTGCGAGCGGCGCAGTGCAGCGAAGAGCTCTCCGAATTCGCCGCTAGCTCCACGGTCCTTCTCAGCTGCAAGTAGCAGCGCTCGCAGTACATAGAGCTTCGCAAGGACCGAAGACCCGGAGGGAAGAATCGCACACGAAAATGTGCCGGGACAGAGACGTGTTCTACATTGTCCCTTCTCGTCATCCAGTTTGTGCCTCTGCTGCTTCTGCTGTTAGGAATCGCTCCTTGAAAGACGATCGAGAGCGTCTTTCTGGGTGCATTGCACTGAGTCGAGTGCTGGCTCGGGACTTTGCACTCGGAGCCAAGGCAAGAGGGCGTGCTTGCCCGCAGAACTGAGAACACGCTGTTGGGCAGAGCTGCAACTGACCGCCGGAGTTCAGCTCTCTCCGGACGGCAGAAGGCGAAGAACGAAGCCGCTTGCGAGCGGCGCAGTGCAGCGAAGAGCACACGAGCAGCCAAAGAGCTCCTTCACAATCGCTTTCACTTCTCTGTGCTCTTGCTGCTTGGAAAAGCAGCACACAGCCGTTGCACGCCAGGGCAAAAGCTGGGACAGTGCCCGTCCTCACTCCTTCGCTGTGCTGTACTCCATGCAGCTAGAGCGAAGCGAGAAGGACGCGAGGAAGAAAAAAGCGTTCTTAAAGTAGCCCCCTGGCAGCAGCCCTGAAAGGGCGCATAACACACGGCGTCTCGCTGCCCTCCGTTCTACATACTCGCTTCTCCCTTTGCCGAGTTGCAAAAGTTGCTACCAGAGCAGAGGCGGCCAGATTGAAGAGGCAGTGCCTTGGTTAACCTTCTCCTTACTGCACGTAAGCCACGTCCAGCTCCTCGCGGCAATCTGGATTTCCCTTCTCCGAGGCACTTACCGTGGTGCTGTGTGCAACTCGGCGCCTAGAAGAGACCGCCAATGCTTTCCCAGCGGGCTGCAAGGGAACCAAGGAGCAGCACAAGCAGCAGTGCTTCAGCTTGCTCCTTCCGACTGCTAAGGGCACATGGGAAGGCCAGCGAGAGTCAACCACCTTCCTCTCCTAGTAGCCTGTAACGTGGTGCACACAAGCACGGGACTAGTGCCGCTTCGTTCACCGCCATCGCCTAAGCGTGGAGCCGCTTTCACTTGCCGGCGGCCAGAAGCCGCTGCAAGGGCGCCACACAACCACAAGTGCGCCGGCAGCCAAGAGCTCGAGAACGCTGCTTCTGCCCAAGCCCGCCTAGGGCGTGCACCCTTGTTCTCAGACCTCCGTGCAGCAGTCTGCCTCTCGCAGTTCGAATGGAAAACGAAAGCTTTTCGCCTACGCCCGTCACAGAGATCCGTTGCCAGGACGAGAATGCTTTGTGGCCGAAGCTGGCGCCCGCCGCGAGGAAGCTGCTATTAGGACCGCATTGCAGGGACACGTCTCGCTTCTTGACTTCGTGCTTAGCGCTCTCCGAATTCGCCGCTAGCTCCACGGTCCTTCTCAGCTGCAAGTAGCAGCGCTCGCAGTACATAGAGCTTCGCAAGGACCGAAGACCCGGAGGGAAGAATCGCACACTAAAATGTGCCGGGACAGAGACGTGTTCTACATTGTCCCTTCACGTCATGCAATTTGTGCCTCTGCTGCTTCTGCTGTTAGGAATCGCTCCTTGAAAGGCGAGCGAGAGCGTCTTTCTGGGTGCATTGCACCGAGTCGAGTGCTCGCTCGGGACTTTGCACTCGGAGCCAAGGCAAGAGGGCGTGCTTCCCCGCAGAACTGAGAACACGCTGTTGGGCAGAGCTGAAACTGATCGCCGGAGTTCAGCTCTCTCCGGACGGCAGAAGGCGAAGAACGAAGCCGCTTGCGAGCGGCGCATTGCAGCGAAGAGCTCTCCGAATTCGCCGCTAGCTCCACGGTCCTTCTCAGCTGCGAGTAGCAGCGCTCGCAGTACATAGAGCTTCGCAAGGCCCGAAGACCCGGAGGGAAGTATCGCACACGATAATGTGCCAGGACAGAGACGTGTTCTACGTTGTCCCTTCTCGTCATCCAGTTTGTGCCTCTGCTGCTTCTGCTGTTAGGAATCGCTCTTTGAAAGACGATCGAGAGCGTCTTTCTGGGTGCATTGCACTGAGTCGAGTGCTCGCTCGGGACTTTGCTCTCGGGGCCAAGGCAAGAGGGCGTGCTTGCCCGCGGAACTGAGAACACGCTGTTGGTCAGAGCTGAAACTGATCGCCGGAGTTCAGCTCTCTCCGGACGGCAGAAGGCGAAGAACGAAGCCGCTTGCGAGCGGCGCAGTGCAGCGAAGAGCACACGAGCAGCCAAAGAGCTCCTTCACAATCGCTTTCACTTCTCTGTGCTCTTGCTTCTTGGAAAAGCAGCACACAGCCGTTGCACGCCAGGGCAAAAGCTGGGACAGTGCCCGTCCTCACTCCTTCGCTGTGCTGTACTCCATGCAGCTAGAGCGAAGCGAGAAGGACGCGAGGAAGAAAAAAGCGTTCTTAAAGTAGCCCCCTGGCAGCAGCCCTGAACGGGCGCATAACACACGGCGTCTCGCTGCCCTCCGTTCTACATACTCGCGGCTCCCTTTGCCGAGTTGCAAAAGTTGCTACCAGAGCAGAGGCGGCCAGATTGAAGAAGCAGTGCCTTGGTTAACCTTCTCCTTACTGCACGTAAGCCACGTCCAGCTCCTCGCTGCACTCTGGATTTCCCTTCTCCGAGGCACTTACCGTGGTGCTGTGTGCAACTCGGCGCCTAGAAGCGACCGCCAAAGCTTTCCAGGCGGGCTGCAAGGGAGCCACGGAGCAGCACAAGCAGCAGTGCTTCAACTTGCTCCTTCCGACTGCTAAGGGCACTTGGAAAGGCAAGTGAGAGTCAACAACCTCCCTCTCCTAGTAGCCTGTAACGTGGTGCACACAAGCACGGGACTAGTGCCGCTTCGTTCACCGCCCTCGCCCACGCCTGGCGCTGCTTTCACTTGCCGGCGGCCAGAAGCCGCTGCAAGGGCGCCACACAACCACAAGTGCGCCGGCAGCCAAGAGCTAGAGAACGCTGCTTCTGCCCAAGCCCGCCTAGGGCGTGCACCCTTGTTCTCAGAGCTCCGTGCAACAGTCTGCCTCTCTCGCAGTTCGAATGGAAAACGAAAGCTTTTCCCCTACGCCCGTCACAGAGATCCGTTGCCAGGACGTGAATGCTTTGTGGCCGGAGCTCGCGCCCGCCGCGAGGAAGCTGCTCTTAGCACCGCATTGCAGAGACACGTCTCGCTTCTTGACTTCGTGCTTAGCGCTCTCCGAATTCGCCGCCAGCTCCACGGTCCTTCTCAGCGGCAAGTAGCAGCGCTCGCAGTACATAGAGCTGCGCAAGGACCGACGACCCGGAGGGAAGTATCGCACACTAAAATGTGCCGGGACAGAGACGTGTTCTACATTGTCCCTTCTCGTCATCCAGTTTGTGCCTCTGCTGCTTCTGCTGTTAGGAATCGCTCCTTGAAAGACGATCGAGAGCGTCTTTCTGGGTGCATTGCACTGAGTCGAGTGCTCGCTCGGGACTTTGCACTCGGAGCCAAGGCAAGAGGGCGTGCTTGCCCGCAGAACTGAGAACACGCTGTTGGGCAGAGCTGAAACTGATCGCCGGAGTTCAGCTCTCTCCGGACGGCAGAAGGCGAAGAACGAAGCCGCTTGCGAGCGGCGCAGTGCAGCGAAGAGCACACGAGCAGCCAAAGAGCTCCTTCACAATCGCTTTCACTTCTCTGTGCTCTTGCTTCTTGGAAAAGCAGCACACAGCCGTTGCACGCCAGGGCAAAAGCTGGGACAGTGCCCGTCCTCACTCCTTCGCTGTGCTGTACTCCATGCAGCTAGAGCGAAGCGAGAAGGACGCGAGGAAGAAAAAAGCGTTCTTAAAGTAGCCCCCTGGCAGCAGCCCTGAAAGGGCGCATAACACACGGCGTCTCGCTGCCCTCCGTTCTACATACTCGCTTCTCCCTTTGCCGAGTTGCAAAAGTTGCTACCAGAGCAGAGGCGGCCAGATTGAAGAGGCAGTGCCTTGGTTCACCTTCTTACTGCACGTAAGCCACGTCCAGCTCCTCGCTGCACTCTGGATTTCTCTTCTCCGAGGCACTTACAGTGGTGCTGTGTGCAACTCGGCGCCTAGAAGAGACCGCCAATGCTTTCCCAGCGGGCTGCAAGGGAACCAAGGAGCAGCACAAGCAGCAGTGCTTCAACTTGCTCCTTCCGACTGCTAAGGGCACATGGGAAGGCAAGCGAGAGTCAACCACCTTCCTCTCCTAGTAGCCTGTAACGTGGTGCACACAAGCACGGGACTAGTGCTGCTTCGTTCACCGCCATCGCCTAAGCGTGGAGCCGCTTTCACTTGCCGGCGGCCAGAAGCCGCTGCAAGGGCGCCACACAACCACGTGCGCCGGCAGCCAAGAGCTCGAGAACGCTGCTTCTGCCCAAGCCCGCCTAGGGCGTGCACCCTTGTTCTCAGAGCTCCGTGCAACAGTCTGCCTCTCTCGAAGTTCGAATGGAAAACGAAAGCTTTTCGCCTACGCCCGTCACAGAGATCCGTTGCCAGGACGAGAATGCTTTGTGGCTGGAGCTCACGCCCGCCGCGAGGAAGCTGCTATTAACACCGCATTGCAGGGACACGTCTCGCTTCTTGACTTCGTGCTTAGCGCTCTCCGAATTCGCCGCTAGCTCCACGGTCCTTCCCAGCTGCAAGTAGCAGCGCTCGCAGTACATAGAGCTTCGCAAGGACCGAAGACCCGGAGGGAAAAAAAAAAAAAAAAGTATCGCACACTAAAATGTGCCGGGACAGAGACGTGTTCTACATTGTCCCTTCTCGTCATCCAGTTTGTGCCTCTGCTGCTTCTGCTGTTAGGAATCGCTCCTTGAAAGACGAGCGAGAGCGTCCTTCCGGGTGCATTGCACTGAGTCGAGTGCTGGCTCGGGACTTTGCACTCGGAGCCAAGGCAAGAGGGCGTGCTTGCCCGCAGAACTGAGAACACGCTGTTGGGCAGAGCTGAAACTGACCGCCGGAGTTCAGCTCTCTCCGGACGGCAGAAGGCGAAGAACGAAGCCGCTTGCGAGCGGCGCAGTGCAGCGAAGAGCACACGAGCAGCCAAAGAGCTCCTTCACAATCGCTTTCACTTCTCTGTGCTCTTGCTACTTGAAAAAGCAGCACACAGCCGTTGCACGCCAGGGCAAAAGCTGGGACAGTGCCCGTCCTCACTCCTTCGCTGTGCTGTACTCCATGCAGCTAGAGCTAAGCGAGAAGGACGCGAGGAAGAAAAAAGCGTTCTTAAAGTAGCCCCCTGGCAGCAGCCCTGAAAGGGCGCATAACACACGGCGTCTCGCTGCCCTCCGTTCTACATACTCGCGGCTCCCTCTGCCGAGTTGCAAAAGTTGTTACCAGAGCAGAGGCGGCCAGATTGAAGAGGCAGTGCCTAGGTTCACCTTCTCCTTACTGCGCGTAAGCCACGTCCAGCTCCTCGCTGCACTCTGGATTTCCCTTCTCCGAGGCACTTACCGTGGTGCTGTGTGCAACTCGGCGCCTAGAAGCGACCGCCAAAGCTTTCCAGGCGGGCTGCAAGGGAACCACGGAGCAGCACAAGCAGCAGTGCTTCAACTTGCTCCTTCCGACTGCTAAGGGCACTTGGAAAGGCAAGTGAGAGTCAACAACCTCCCTCTCCTAGTAGCCTGTAACGTGGTGCACACAAGCACGGGACTAGTGCCGCTTCGTTCACCGCCCTCGCCCACGCCTGGCGCTGCTTTCACTTGCCGGCGGCCAGAAGCCGCTGCAAGGGCGCCACACAACCACAAGTGCGCCGGCAGCCAAGAGCTAGAGAACGCTGCTTCTGCCCAAGCCCGCCTAGGGCGTGCACCCTTGTTCTCAGACCTCCGTGCAGCAGTCTGCCTCTCGCAGTTCGAATGGAAAACGAAAGCTTTTCGCCTACGCCCGTCACAGAGATCCGTTGCCAGGACGAGAATGCTTTGTGGCCGGAGCTGGCGCCCGCCGCGAGGAAGCTGCTATTAGCACCGCATTGCAGGGACACGTCTCGCTTCTTGACTACGTGCTCAGCGCTCTCCGAATTCGCCGCTAGCTCCACGGTCTTTCTCAGCTGCAAGTAGCAGCGCTCACAGTACATAGAGCTTCGCAAGGACCGAAGACCCAGAGGGAAGTATCGCACACGAAAATGTGCCAGGACAGAGACGTGTTCTACGTTGTCCCTTCTAGTCATGCAGTTTGTGCCTCTGCTGCTTCTGCTGTTAGGAATCGCTCCTTGAAAGGCGAGCGAGAGCGTCCTTCCGGGTGCATTGCACTGAGTCGAGTGCTCGCTCGGGACTTTGCTCCCGGGGCCAAGGCAAGAGGGCGTGCTTGCCCGCAGAACTGAGAACACGCTGTTGGGCAGAGCTGCAACTGACCGCCGGAGTTCAGCTCTCGCCGGACGGCAGAAGGCGAAGAACGAAGCCGCTTGCGAGCGGCGCAGTGCAGCGAAGAGCTCTCCGAATTCGCCGCTAGCTCCACGGTCCTTCTCAGCTGCGAGTAGCAGCGCTCGCAGTACACGGAGCTTCGCAAGGCCCGAAGACCCGGAGGGAAGTATCGCACACGAAAATGTGCCAGGACAGAGACGTGTTCTACGTTGTCCCTTCTCGTCATGCAGTTTGGGCCTCTGCTGCTTCTGCTGTTAGGAATCGCTCCTTGAAAGACGAGCGAGAGCGTCCTTCCGGGTGCATTGCACTGAGTCGAGTGCTCGCTCGGGACTTTGCTCTCGGGGCCAAGGCAAGAGGGCGTGCTTGCCCGCAGAACTGAGAACACGCTGTTGGGCAGAGCTGCAACTGACCGCCGGAGTTCAGCTCTCGCCGGACGGCAGAAGGCGAAGAACGAAGCCGCTTGCGAGCGGCGCAGTGCAGCGAAGAGCTCTCCGAATTCGCCGCTAGCTCCACGGTCCTTCTCAGCTGCGAGTAGCAGCGCTCGCAGTACACGGAGCTTCGCAAGGCCCGAAGACCCGGAGGGAAGTATCGCACACGAAAATGTGCCTGGACAGAGACGTGTTCTACGTTGTCTCTTCTCGTCATGCAGTTTGTGCCTCTGCTGCTTCTGCTGTTAGGAATCGCTCCTTGAAAGACGAGCGAGAGCGTCCTTCCGGGTGCATTGCACTGAGTCGAGTGCTCGCTCGGGACTTTGCTCTCGGGGCTAAGGCAAGAGGGCGTGCTTGCCCGCAGAACTGAGAACACGCTGTTGGGCAGAGCTGCAACTGACCGCCGGAGTTCAGCTCTCGCCGGACGGCAGAAGGCGAAGAACGAAGCCGCTTGCGAGCGGCGCAGTGCAGCGAAGAGCTCTCCGAATTCGCCGCTAGCTCCACGGTCCTTCTCAGCTGCGAGTAGCAGCGCTCGCAGTACACGGAGCTTCGCAAGGCCCGAAGACCCGGAGGGAAGTATCGCACACGAAAATGTGCCAGGACAGAGACGTGTTCTACGTTGTCCCTTCTCGTCATGCAGTTTGTGCCTCTGCTGCTTCTGCTGTTAGGAATCGCTCCTTGAAAGACGAGCGAGAGCGTCCTTCCGGGTGCATTGCACTGAGTCGAGTGCTCGCTCGGGACTTTGCTCTCGGGGCTAAGGCAAGAGGGCGTGCTTGCCCGCAGAACTGAGAACACGCTGTTGGGCAGAGCTGCAACTGACCGCCGGAGTTCAGCTCTCGCCGGACGGCAGAAGGCGAAGAACGAAGCCGCTTGCGAGCGGCGCAGTGCAGCGAAGAGCTCTCCGAATTCGCCGCTAGCTCCACGGTCCTTCTCAGCTGCGAGTAGCAGCGCTCGCAGTACACGGAGCTTCGCAAGGCCCGAAGACCCGGAGGGAAGTATCGCACACGAAAATGTGCCAGGACAGAGACGTGTTCTACGTTGTCCCTTCTCGTCATGCAGTTTGTGCCTCTGCTGCTTCTGCTGTTAGGAATCGCTCCTTGAAAGACGAGCGAGAGCGTCCTTCCGGGTGCATTGCACTGAGTCGAGTGCTCGCTCGGGACTTTGCTCCCGGGGCCAAGGCAAGAGGGCGTGCTTGCCCGCAGAACTGAGAACACGCTGTTGGGCAGAGCTGCAACTGACCGCCGGAGTTCAGCTCTCGCCGGACGGCAGAAGGCGAAGAACGAAGCCGCTTGCGAGCGGCGCAGTGCAGCGAAGAGCTCTCCGAATTCGCCGCTAGCTCCACGGTCCTTCTCAGCTGCGAGTAGCAGCGCTCGCAGTACACGGAGCTTCGCAAGGCCCGAAGACCCGGAGGGAAGTATCGCACACGAAAATGTGCCAGGACAGAGACGTGTTCTACGTTGTCCCTTCTCGTCATGCAGTTTGTGCCTCTGCTGCTTCTGCTGTTAGGAATCGCTCCTTGAAAGACGAGCGAGAGCGTCCTTCCGGGTGCATTGCACTGAGTCGAGTGCTCGCTCGGGACTTTGCTCTCGGGGCCAAGGCAAGAGGGCGTGCTTGCCCGCAGAACTGAGAACACGCTGTTGGGCAGAGCTGCAACTGACCGCCGGAGTTCAGCTGTCGCCGGACGGCAGAAGGCGAAGAACGAAGCCGCTTGCGAGCGGCGCAGTGCAGCGAAGAGCTCTCCGAATTCGCCGCTAGCTCCACGGTCCTTCTCAGCTGCGAGTAGCAGCGCTCGCAGTACACGGAGCTTCGCAAGGCCCGAAGACCCGGAGGGAAGTATCGCACACGAAAATGTGCCAGGACAGAGACGTGTTCTACGTTGTCCCTTCTCGTCATGCAGTTTGTGCCTCTGCTGCTTCTGCTGTTAGGAATCGTTCCTTGAAAGGCGAGCGAGAGCGTCCTTCCGGGTGCATTGCACTGAGTCGAGTGCTCGCTCGGGACTTTGCTCTCGGGGCCAAGGCAAGAGGGCGTGCTTGCCCGCAGAACTGAGAACACGCTGTTGGTCAGAGCTGCAACTGACCGCCGGAGTTCAGCTCTCGCCGGACGGCAGAAGGCGAAGAACGAAGCCGCTTGCGAGCGGCGCAGTGCAGCGAAGAGCTCTCCGAATTCGCCGCTAGCTCCACGGTCCTTCTGAGCTGCGAGTAGCAGCGCTCGCAGTACACGGAGCTTCGCAAGGCCCGAAGACCCGGAGGGAAGTATCGCACACGAAAATGTGCCTGGACAGAGACGTGTTCTACGTTGTCCCTTCTCGTCATGCAGTTTGTGCCTCTGCTGCTTCTGCTGTTAGGAATCGCTCCTTGAAAGACGAGCGAGAGCGTCCTTCCGGGTGCATTGCACTGAGTCGAGTGCTCGCTCGGGACTTTGCTCTCGGGGCTAAGGCAAGAGGGCGTGCTTGCCCGCAGAACTGAGAACACGCTGTTGGGCAGAGCTGCAACTGACCGCCGGAGTTCAGCTCTCGCCGGACGGCAGAAGGCGAAGAACGAAGCCGCTTGCGAGCGGCGCAGTGCAGCGAAGAGCTCTCCGAATTCGCCGCTAGCTCCACGGTCCTTCTCAGCTGCGAGTAGCAGCGCTCGCAGTACACGGAGCTTCGCAAGGCCCGAAGACCCGGAGGGAAGTTTCGCACACGAAAATTTGCCAGGACAGAGACGTGTTCTACGTTGTCCCTTCTCGTCATGCAGTTTGTGCCTCTGCTGCTTCTGCTGTTAGGAATCGCTCCTTGAAAGACGAGCGAGAGCGTCCTTCCGGGTGCATTGCACTGAGTCGAGTGCTCGCTCGGGACTTTGCTCTCGGGGCCAAGGCAAGAGAGCGTGCTTGCCCGCAGAACTGAGAACACGCTGTTGGGCAGAGCTGCAACTGACCGCCGGAGTTCAGCTCTCGCCGGACGGCAGAAGGCGAAGAACGAAGCCGCTTGCGAGCGGCGCAGTGCAGCGAAGAGCACACGAGCAGTCAAAGAGCTCCTTCGCTATCGCTTTCACTTCTCAGTGGTCTTACTGCTTGGAAAAGCAGCACACAGCCGTTGCACGCCAGGGCAAAAGCTGCGGCAGTGCCCGTCCTCACTCCTTCGCTGTACTGTACTCCATGCAGCTAGAGCGAAGCGAGAAGGACGCGAGGAAGAAAAAAGCGTACTTAAACTAGCCCCCTGGCAGCAGCCCTGAAAGGGCACATAACACACGGCGTCTCGCTGCCCTCCGTTCTACACACTCGCAGCTCCCTCTGCCGACTTGCGAAAGTTGTTACCAGAGCAGAGGCGGCAGTGCCTTGGTTAACCTTCTCCTTACTGCGCGTAAGCTACGTCCAGCTCCTCGCTGCACTCTGGATTTCCCTTCTCCGCGGCACTTACCGTGGTGCTGTGTGCAACTCGGCGCCTAGAAGTGACAGCCAATGCTTTCACAGCGGGCTGCAAGGGAACCAAGGAGCAGCACAAGCAGCAGTGCTTCAGCTTGCTCCTTCCGACTGCTAAGGGCACTTGGGAGGGCAAGCGAGAGTCAACCACCTTCCTCTCCTAGTAGCCTGTAACGTGGTGCACACAAGCACGGGACGAGTGCTGCTTCGTTCACCACCCTCGCCCACGCCTGGCGCTGCTTTCACTTGCCGGCGGCCAGAAGCCGCTGCAAGGGCGCCACACAGCCAGCAGTGTGCCGGCAGCCAAGAGCTCGAGAACGCTGCTTCTGCCCAAGCCCGCCTAGGGCGTGCATCTTTGTTCTCAGAGCTCCGTGCAACAGTCTGCCTCTCTCGCAGTTCGAATGGAAAACGAAAGCTTTTCGCCTACGCCCTTCACAGAGATCCGTTGCCAGGACGAGAATGCTTTGTGGCCGGAGCTCGCCCCCGCCGCGAGGAAGCTGCTATTAGCACCGCGTTGCAGGGACACGTCTCGCTTCTTGACTACGTGCTCAGCGCTCTCCGAATTCGCCGCTAGCTCCACGGTCTTTCTCAGCTGCGAGTAGCAGCGCTCACAGTACATAGAGCTTCGCAAGGACCGAAGACCCGGAGGGAAGTATCGCACTCGAAAATGTGCCAGGATAGAGACGTTCTACACTGAGTAGAGACACAGACAGACAGAGAGTTCTACACTGCCCCTTCTCGTCGGCCATCTTGTGCTCTGCTGCCTCTGCTGTGACGAATAGGTCCTTGAAAGGCGAGCGACAGCGGCTCTCCAGGCACTGAAGAGAGTTCCCTAGGGACTTTTCGATGTAAAACTTTTTCCACCTCCAAAAATACATGGGTAAGTCCTAAAAGTTTTGGTTTTCTTAAGAATAGTTTCGCCCAAGTTTTGCTGTTCTAAACACCCATGGTTTCAGTCTTCACTTAACTGCTTGTTTCTGTCTTTTTGGCTAGTGGCAATCTAATTCTAAGGTAACTAGATGTGTTGGAAATCCATAAATTACATCTCAAGTTAGGTGGGAAAATTGGCTCGGAAGAAAATGGAATTGAGAATTTGGAAAGAATCCAGAGTGAGCTGATGTCACAATCCGAGATTCCCTTGGGTTCCAAATCCTTTCATTTGTGTTTTTGTGGGCTTTTTGAAGGCGGTGTACAGTTGAAGCCATGATTTAGCTGCGGTGAGACCTGCTCTGCTGTAAAAGCATTATTTTCTCAGTGAGCATGGACAACAGTTAGAGTGTCGTCTTTTAAGATTCCCTGCACTCCACTTATGGTGGCAAAAGCAGTGCCTTGACTGTAATCATAAAAGTGATTACAGCTTCATTGCTTTGACATCATGTAGGATGCTTCCTCCATCTGCTGTGGTCAGCATTAAGTAACAGATTTCTCAGTTTCTAGGAAGAGTCTAGCAAACAATCACCTTGCTCCTTCTCTTGCATTTATTCATCACTGCTATGCTGCTATACAGACAGGTAGTCTGTTTATGATTCAACAATTCAATGGGACATCAAGTAAATAACAAAGCAAAACTAACTACCGAAAGCACTATAAGGGCCAGAGATTAGCTTGGATCAAAACAGGTATTCTCCTAGCATTGTTTACAAACGAGTCAGCATGTGAAACAGAAGGCACAATGTAGTTTGTGCCTTGTTTTGGGCATGCCCGGAAGAAGGAAATTCTGATTTCACATACGGGAAAAGAAATGTTGACATTTGAATGAGATTGTTCATACCCCAGTAAAGGTTGCTTTGAAAGGTTGTGGAAGTCCTGTTAGGAAACATGGCTTTACAAGTCCTTTCCACCAGGAGACAACAGCTGCAGAACATCTGGGTGTGCCAGTGTTGAGAGCACCAGCAAAGATCAAAGTGGAGAAGTTGGTGAACAATGGCAGTGGCCTGGCGGAGGGCAAGTGGGGTGCTGGCTGTGGGACCAGGGGAGTCCTGACTGATTTAGGAGGCGTGTGATGGTCTGTGCCAGCAAGCGGAGTAGTGCTGTGGCCTTGGCACACTGCTAATACTGGAATTCAGTGGGGTCACTGGGCAGGCTGAGTGTGTGAGCTGCTGAAGGGACCCAGGTTGCCCACATGTAAACATCCAGTCTCACTCTTGCCAGCCACAGAAAGGAGCAGGATGTGGCTGCTGGCGATGCCTGTCACGTATACGCAGTGTATATGTGTGCTATCCCAGCCTGCTGGGAACACTTCTTCTTTGGGACTGCTTGGGCTGAGGGAGAGAAAGCAGTGGTAGTTTCTGAGGTTTCGAGTTTGCTCGAGTTTCTCAGGCTGTTTCTGGAGCCACCCCGAGTTCTCTTCCTTGAAGCATTTCAAGTCCTGCTAATTTTCAAAATTCAAACAGACACAGCCCTAAGCTAGTTGATCTGACTTCAGAGCTATTCTTACGCTGAGCTGTTGCATGATCTGATCTCCTGAGATGTCTTCCATCTCAGTTTATGACCTGGTTCTTGTGAAAAGTAGGATCTTTTAGCCT
This sequence comes from Sturnus vulgaris, assembly GCF_052056855.1. NCBI lineage: Eukaryota > Metazoa > Chordata > Aves > Passeriformes > Sturnidae > Sturnus > Sturnus vulgaris. The sequence goes on from NW_028276272.1 coordinate 671,109, forward strand.
GGAGAAGAGAGGTTTCTGGAGAGACAGTATTGTGGCCTTTGAATATGTAAAGAGGGTATAAGACAAATGGAGAAAGACTTTTTAGGAAAGTTTGCAGAGACAGGACAAGGGGCCATGCTTTCAAACTGAGACTAGGTTTAGATTGGCTAAAAGGAAAAACTTTTCTACAGTGAAGCTGGTGAGACACTCAAACGGGTGTTCCAGAGAAGTTGTGGATGCCCCATCATTGAGAGTGCTCCTTATCAGTTTGGCTAGTCTTGAGCAATTTGATCTACTGTAAGATCTACCTGGCAAGGAAGTTGGACTAGATGATCTTTAATCACAGACTGTTGTATGATTCCGTGGAAGACAGAATGCAATAAAGTTCATATTTCAGATTTTGGCGCAGACATATTTATTATTTCTCACTTTATGCATCATTGCAATGACAACTTGTTAGCTTCTGAAATGATTAGCTGAGATTGATTTCCTTCCTTAGTTTCATTTTCTCTGTTATTCCTTCACTCTTGGACTTTTTTTTTCACTAGATTCCCTCTTTCAGTAAACTGCCCTTAAGTATCACTTTGCTCCCCACCTGGCTTTTTTTTTTTTTTTCAATGACACCTTTTCACTGGTTCGTTTTGGGCCTTTGCTGCTTGAAGTCCAGCAGCCTCCTTGTCTGAGCATTACGGAGCTTTCTTTACAGCTTCATCACTATGCAAAAAGCCATAAATTACTGTGTTCCATCTCACATACCATCAAGTATCACACTAATATTCCCTCTGCTGAATAGCTGATTGGCTTACATAGACCAGCCAAATACCAGGAAATCCGGATGGCAGCAAGAATCTTGTAGACTACTCCCGCTGTTCATTTAAATTCTGGAGAAGTCACGTGTGAGGTATCACATTCTCTTGAAAGAAGTGTCTATCATCTCGGACATTCTAGAATGGGCTATTAATATTGTCATGAGTTTCTGGCTAGACTTTTTAGTATGCAAATTCAAATTCAAATGATCTGAAATGATAGAACTTCAAGAAATTTTTTTTCCCAGAATCGAAGTATGATGGAGTTCCACAGGGAGAATCTTAATCTTAGTTATTCTATTCCATCTCACATCATGGCTGGGGGCAGGGAGAAGGGAGTATCTTTGGGGGACAATGGGTTCCGGTGTAGTCAGTAAGCTGGGCAGAGGAGCCATCAGGTATTTTCTGTTGTTAGGGGGGGGGGAATTCGTGTGAACTCTTCCTTTCTTGTACCCTGCCACTAGTATTGTTGCTAAAATTGTTTGTTTTCTCATCCAAGTGACAAAATCAGCACACTTAATGAGGGATGAAGAGGGAGCAGCGACCTCAGAACAGGAGGAAGAAGAAGCAGAGCCTGCTGTCCTCCAGAAGAAAAAAACACTACCAGCCAACTTTGCATCATCTGTGAACTTCCTGGGCGTGTACTCTATCCCCTTGTCCAGAACACTGAGCAAGATATTAAACAGGACTGGGCCCAAGACCGAGCCTTGGGGACCAGCTGGATGAACTCTATTTCCCACCACTCTGTGGGCCTGGCCATCACCCAGTTTGTCACCCAGCAAACAGCCCACCCATGCAAACCATAAGCAGACAGTTTCTTCAGGAGAATGATGTGAGACTCATTGCAAAAAGGATCAGGGAGATGCCTAGGAAGAGTCTCAGGTGAATCCAGGAGACTATAGTGGAGGACTATTCAGTTTTCCAATCAATTTGCTTAAAAAACTCTACAAAACCGTAATAAAAAAACAAACAAACAATCAAACAAACAAAAAAAGCAGACCAAACAAACACACAAAACCCCCCAACCTATAATCCCCAAAGAGACAAAAAAAGCCCCCAGAAAGCCCACCAAAAACCCACCCAAAACTGAAAAAATACCCCAAACCCAACACAAAAAATCAGGGTGAAGGTTTTTAGTAACTTTAAAAATAACAAAACAAAACAAAACTAAAAAACCCCCAGAAAGTCACATTTCTAAAGGTGCTGTCCCCGCCTCTTCTCTCAGCAGGGAGGACATCCTGAAGTGGAGCCAGTTGGAAGAAAGCGGGACAGGGCAGCACCTGGGCCATTGTCACAGGACGGCCCTGTGGCTGCCCCATTGCCAAAACCTGGACACATAAATCAAACACAGGTATGCACATGTGCTTAGACACAGCAAAAATATATTTGTCTGAAAAGAATACAGGTCCATTTCTATCACTGGAAAGAGCATAATGCCTCGTCTCAGCTTTCTTTTCAGTCATTACAAATGTTTCGAAAATAAAGGAGTGCAGAAAATGGAAATATCCAAGATCAACATGAGGACCAGTAACAAAGATTCCATTTTTGAAACTGCATTGGGAATCCTCTGCAGAAATTGACTCAGAGCTCTAAGATTTACAAAAAAGACCAAGAGGACTGGAGTCAATACAACACAGTGTCTGGAGACTTCAGCTGGTTACCTTGATTTCTCAAATATGATGGAGAAAGCACCTTAGCAACTACAGCTGCCAGTTCTCTCAGGGCCCTGACATGCCTCTGGGTGGGTCCCATGGTCTTGCATGCTCAGGTTCCTCAAGTGGTCTGAAAGCTGACCTGCTACTATGGGTTAGAATCAAGTCCACCAGTCCAATAACCTGAGAGATGTGGAAATAGTGACTGGCAGTAAAAATTGAGACCAACACTTGTTGAGTACCTCAGCCTTCTCCTTGTCTGTTGTCACTAGTCCTGTCTGGCTTATGGGGGTGGGGGGGGGGGGGGAATAGGGGAGGTGTGATAGGTTTCTTTTCATCTTCCTTTTCCCACTGAAATACCCGTAGGTGCCTTTATTATTCTTAGTTTTGGCATGCTTTTCCAAATTCAGCTTCAACTGAGCCTTAGCTATACTGATCCCATCCTCACACACTCATGTGTTACCACTGTATTTTTCCCATGATTTGTCTCGCTGTGTATTGTCTGCATATTACCTACTTGCATCACATCTATTAATTTTCAATAACCTTCTGGCTTTAACTTGTTTTCAAAAAAAACCCTTTTTGAACCTTTCCACCTCAGAAATTCACCTGGGAAACCCCAAATCCCCAAAATTCACCCCGAAGTCCCCCCTGGGACGCTCAGCACTCACCTGGCAACTCCCAAAAGCCCACAAATTCACCCCAAAATTCACGGGGGACCCCCAAATTCCAGGGCTTCACCCCAAAATCCCACCTGCAACCCCCAAAACCCCTCAAATCACCCCCAAGACCCAGTCCCCCCAACACCTCCCAAATTCACTCCAAAATGTCTCCAATCCCCCTCAAAACCCTCCCAGATACCCCCAAATCCACCAAATTCACTCCCAGACCCATCTGGGACTCCCAAAAATCACCAAAATTCCACGGAAAATCCACCTGCATCCCCCCAAATTCATCCCAAAATTCTCCCACGACTTCCAAATGCTCACCTGGATACCCCAAAATCGACAGAATTCACCCCAAAATACGCCTGGCATTCCCAAAACTCACCTGAGAACCCTAAAATTCACAAGTATACCCTAAAATTCACCAAATTCACCCCAAAATTCCCCTGAGATCCCTAGAATTCCACAAATTCCCCCTAAAATTCAACTGGGACTCCCCACATTCCACAAATTCACCCCAAACCTCGCTACCCGGGATCCCCCAAAATTCCACAAATTCTCCCCCAAAATCAACCTGGGACCCCTCAAAACTCACCTGGATCTCCCCAAATCCCCGCCCCGCCCCGCCCCCCCCAATTCACCTGGGCACTCCCAAATCCCCAGAATTCAACCCAAAATTCACCTGGGACCCCAAAAACCTCCAAATTCGCTCCAAAATGATTGGCAACTTTACACACTCCATTTTCCCACAAAAGGATCTAGAGCCCTGTGCGCTTCGTATACAAACTAAATGCAAAAAAACTTTCTATTCATTCTCAGCAAAAAGACTTCCTATTCCTCCTTCTTTTGGACAAAACTGCCTTCACTTTCAAACTTATTCTCTTGCTCACTTACCTGCATAATGCTTAGTCCCTGTTCTGCATGCTCATTTTCTTCACTTTTACAAGGAATCCTCTCCTCATCTTCTTCTTCCTCTGCTTCTTCCATTTCCTGTGCCAAGATCACCCGTTTCTCTGTTAGATTTCTTTCTCCAGCTGATTTTTTGACAACTGTCCCTATCTTCTGGCACCGCTCGCTCGAGAGAGGCGATTGTCCCGCTCTGCTCTGGGCTGGGACTGCGCTCTCTTCAAGCCCTGGGGGCAATTTTGGATGCCACAGCGTCAGAAAGACCTCAGGCTATTGGAGAAATGTCCAAAGGAGGGACACAGGGATAGCGAAGAGGCTGGAGGGAAAGCCATACAAAGAGTGGCTCAGGGCATTTGGTTCAGCTGCAGAGAGGACACTGAGCTCACACCTCACTTGGGACCTCTCAGCTCCTCCCAAGGGCAGCACAGGGACAGCTTTGCTCTCTGCTCTCTGCGACCAGGGACAGGAGCCAAGGGAATGCCAGGAGCTGTGTCAGGGGACGATTAGGCTGGCTATCAGGGAAAGGTTTTTTTCCTCAGAGGCTGGTCGGGCACTGAATAGGTTCTCCAGGCAATGGGCACAGCCCCAAGGCTGCCAGAGATCCAGGAGCGTTTGGCCAATGCTCTCAGGGATGCAGAGGGTGGGACTGTTGGAGTGTCTGTGCAGGGCCAGGAGTTGGACTTTGACGATCCCTAGGGGTCCCTTCCGACTCAGGAAACTCTTACCATTTTCCCCTCTTTCCTCTCCTTGCACAATGCTCTCAGCTTACTGTTCCACCGCATGCTCCACTTCTGAAACCTCCGCTACTTCTTTCCAGTTCAAGCACAGTTCTACTGGTTACAATCCAAAGATAGACAGATTGAAAAACAACCAAAAAGAAACACCTGTTTGGAATGTCGTGGTCTTATCTGCATCTCCAACTATGAAGTCGATTGTGCCTTGCAAGTTCTAAAACTTGCAAAACAACAACAACAAAAAACACCCACCACACCGTTTTAACATAGGGATTTGCCTTCTTCTAAGAAATCCATATCCCTTCTCAAAATGGATCTATTTCAGGAAGAGATCATCTTGAATAGATCACTTACTACCTAAAGAACCTGGAACACTCAAATCCGTAATGATAAGCCTGTTACCTTGTCGTTTTCTGTTCCAAAGGCAAATGCATTTGCTCAAGTGCCGTTTGTAACAAGGACAGAGCTCAAAGTGTGGCTCTGAGAAATGTTTTGGTTTCCCTCTCCTATCTCCATCAAAAGCACTTTCTTCAATGGCTGAAACAATACTTGATACAGTCTGAATTTTAAAGGTCATGAAAATTTTCTCCAAAGTGAAAAATTAATATAGCAGTCAGGTTTGAAACCAACGGGAATTTTTGTTTTACCTGTTTGAAGATTCCCTTCACACTAAAATGCTGGCTGATGGATACCTAGAAGAAATCAATTCCCACAAAATGCTTCTGGGTAAGCCATTACGTCATCCATTACAATTTGCTTCAGTGTCCCGTTCCTGTCCAATTGAAGGTCCCTGTTTAAGAGACTCAAGTGCGGAGAGAAATAAAATTAAATATGACTACAGTGCCTTTAAATCGAAATCGAACTTCCTGATCAATCTCATAAAACCTTTAGGCTAAATGTTGCCATTGATCTGTTTCTACTGAACACAATCACGTCCTGGCTTGTTAGAGATTAGTTCATTACAAAGAAAGAAACGCAGAGAAGTTAAAATATTTCCAAAGAAGCATTTGACATCCTTCCTTTTGGATGGGGAACCACACCAACACTGCTTACATAAGAGGTCAAATGACTGTCTTCCATGTTAGTTCTGCACTGTGCTCAGCGGAGCCTTTCTGGTTTATTTGCCTTTGACTTGGACATAAAGCTGAGTCTTGATTCAAGAAAAATCAATATTCACACTTGTTTTCATTTACACGGACATTGGCTTGGTCTCCTAAACAAAGAGAATGATGGGGAATTTTTGTACGAGTTCAGATAGGTAACATTCTCTTTCCGCAACCTGGCATTGTATTTTCACTTGGTCTGTTACCTCTGGCTTTGTTTTAACGGCTCAAATTATTAGGAAGAGTATCAAACCTCCAGCTCTAACCACAGTCCCACTGCGAGGTGTGTGAAGGTATGTGCATCTGCCCCTCAGGTCCACACTGCTCTTCTAATGTGCCTCTGATCGAGCAGGTAGGAAAGACCTCCTGGGTGTGTGAACAGTGCTGCTTCCTCTACGGCTTCAGAGCTGCTGCTAAGCTCTTCAGGAAGGAGAGCGGTATTGTACCCATTTTTAGATGGTTTTTAAAGTTGCCGGTGCTTGGCTGTCTTAAACGTCTGAGTTCCTAGAACTTTGAATGAGATCAAATCTATGAGTGAAGAGATGATGGTGCAGACCAACTTCTGATTCCGGTGATCCAAGAATCTGCACTACTACTTTTACCTTCTGAATAAGGCATGGATGTGATGGTATGCACAGTAATACTGATGTGCTATGGTTTTTGAATGATAGCAGTCTTCCTTTGTCCCATTCCTAAACCGTGGGCATTATTTGCCTTAACCTTGTTCAGTAGGGACATTATTCTATATTCTTACATGAAGTGAAAAGCACTCTTTTTCCATACCTTCACACAACAGCATTAAAACAAGGCCTAAGTAGTACAACCAATGTTCAAAGATGCTCTACCTTTTAAGTTTACAAAACATACCAAATTCATACCTTGTTCTAAGTTGATCTCAAGAAGAAAGGGTGTTCTCCAAATACTCCTTCAGCTCTTCCTCACAGCTCACCGTTTGCCTTTTTTCTAAGATTGTATCCAGATCACTTTCATCATCTAAGGCCACATAAAAAAGCTAGTAAAAATGGTTTCGTAGATACTAAAATCTCCCCAGCTCTTTAGGATTCAAGGAAGTTAATTATGCACATATCTTCTACACCCAGAAGAGAAAGCTACCTCAGCAAAACTCATCGCCTATGAAAATCTTCCTAGATAATGAACACCTCTGACACTGCCACCCCAAGTTGGTGTTCTGAAACAATGAGAACCTCACATCCAATCAGACTCTAGACCTGCACAAGATCTCGTCATAGCAACTTGCAGCCACTTTCTACAGAAAGCAGCAGTGATCTCTATCGCTGTTGCCATACCAACAATAAGACAGGACTGTCCATTCAGCGTGAATCAAGCAGTTAGCAAAAATGCACCTGACAGAATGAAACTGAAGAGGAGAAATTCCCATCTAAAAGTCAAAGATTACATTTTTAATTTTATAGCAGGTATTTTGAATTTCAGAGGGCTCTTTGCATTAAGAAGTCCTGTCTTTATAGCACACCCTTGTTTTTATGTTTCTACCTGGATTATGGCCATTTAGCCGTCTCCTTCAAATCACTCCAAAGAAAAACATTCAAGTGAACAAGTTCTTTCTAAACTGCTGGAAGGTGAAATGAATGAGTAAGAGGATATGTAACATGATAAAAGGCTGCCTGGAATTTTACGACTGGTATCCAACATGGCGTCTTCTATCTGGAGAGTAAAAAAAAATCAGTCTCCAAGTAAACTGGTAAGAATGCGGATTCTCAAAACTTCTGTTTATTCTGGCACCATAAAGCACCAAATCACATTCTATAATTTATCCCTTTAGAAACAACTGCCCGACTTTTTTTATGTATAGAAAAGATTGGAAGACATTTGGGAGATCATTTCCAGCTCTTCCTGAAGTCTGATCTTAAGCAGACTGGGCCATATGTCATTCATCGCTATCCTATGTATTTCAGATAGAAATGATCATAAAAATACAATCTATTTCTATTACAAATAATAAACACAAGAATTATGAACACTTCCACATGAAACTCTTCCACACCAAACTGTTTCTCTGGAGTGTTTTGTCACACTATGGACCTCTTTCTAAGGTGACATCAACAGCCTACCACGCAGAAGGCATTGCAGGTGGGAGCACAGGAAGAACAGACTAATCCCAAGGAGTGATGAAGATATATGTCATCAAATAAAAGAAACGTACATCCACGTGCTCCACTTCTTCAAACCTACATTTTCGTTTCTCAGTCATCTGAAGCATGTTGGAGTGCACAACTTCAGCATCTTCTGCTGTGCAAATGTTCACATCCAACAGGGTCATCTGAAGGAAAAGAAGAACAAATTATTGACATGCACAGAAGAAATACTGTGTGGCTTTCAGAGAGCCTGGCTAAACGTAGTGTTTCTTTTCTTGTGATGGACAGAGATAGATTCAGCCTCCCACATGCCATATTAGATTACTAAACAATACCATCTGGTTGGACACAAAGGGAGAAATTGAGGCAGAGGTGGAATTTCTTTCCCAAGATAAGACAGATTTAGCACAAGGGCTGAGGCTCCTTGCATCTTCCACATTCATGTAGGACAGCACTCCCTTCATTACTGGCATTTGTTACGGCTTTTCCACATTTCAAGCACAAATACCAACTACTACTGTGAAACCAAACGGATGGCTTACTTTTTGAACAGAGTAAGGCGGAGGTTAAAAAGGAATTCCACTTGTTATCTCACTGTCTGGTGCATCTTTACTCTCTCTAATGACACATTGGACCACGGCTATCACAGCCAAAAGCTGTGGCACTCAACTTGCACATCTGCCCTTTCTCCTGACATTTGCCCTCGACCAGCTCATACTGGATGCTCATTTTCTCCACGCACTCCACATTAGGGCTGTCTGAATGATACGGAACAGACCACAGTCAAAATTCCCATCTTTCACAGTGCAGTGTGACATGGAAACATGACAGAGGCCATGTGCTGAATCTCAGCACACGGAACAGATGCCAGCAGTGCCTACAGACACCAGACATTACCAGCCAAAGAAATCAAGACATTTTCATACACAGCTGTTTCTCATTATGCTTCAAAGTAGCAAGGTACTTAACAATCGCTACCAACTTCTTTGCTACCATACAGGCTACAAACATCCCAACTGGATGTGCTCTGGAGCAAGAGAAGGCAGACACAGAGCGGGAAGGCATGCTGCAAGGACACAGAGAAAGGAAGTATCTCCAATACTTCCCCTCTTCTTCTCATACTTCCCCTCTTCTTCTCCAGGAGTTAAAAAGGAGTATTTTTGTATGACTGAGAAGGGATCCACGTCAAAATTAACATTTGATTTCCCCCAGATTCATTCTAACCGAGCCAGTTCCTGCTAGATCTCCCCATGCACAGGTGTTTGTACTGGCCAAAGGAAAGCCATGCCACAGGCAGCTTCTTTGGCTCTTACTGCCACCTCCAAGCAACTGAGAAGGTATGTGGCAACACACGGAACAAAGAATAGAGCAAACATGCACTCTCAAAGCAACCGTCTGCCTCATCGTTGCCCAGGAGAAAAGAAAATATTGCTTGAATTCCAGACTGTTCTTAGGATTTCCCGACCTACCTAGACTTTTGTTTCAATTCTCCAGAGTTCTGCACCATTCGTTTCCATCAGATTTGGCACGTGTTGGAGGCAACAGGGTGCTATCAAAGCAGGAAACAAGAGTCAGGTATCCTAAAATACAAACCAGTCAGTACTTCAAATATAAAATTATGAATCCGAATATCCATACTACTGGGCGTTCTTTTATTTACAGCCATCTTGGCAATGAAAATAAACCTGAGATTGTTGTTGTTCAAGGCCAACTGTTTACTGCCCGATAAGGAACTAACTGTCATCTACCTGGTTCCTACATCCACCGTAAAAAACCTCCCTGTAAAGATCGTAATGCATTGCACCCACACCAATGTGTCTTGTGTTCAGGATGGATATTCAAACGTAGCAACGTTAGATTTCTATCCAGACTCCTCTCTTCATTTATTCCGCAAATAAAATCCCACGCCATGGAGAAAAAAATGCCTTGACAAAAACACCAAGTTCTAGCTCTCCACCCCTCTTTGCCCATTTCTGCTATGTTTCGAGATTTACTTCTGCATTCCTCCATTTTTAGAGCCTGATCGCCACCTATTAAGTGTAGCTGGGGCACTGAAAATCAAGAATGCATTTTTTCCATTCAAAAGAGCTGTACAGAAATAGATGTAGACCCTGCCTTACTGCTGCATTTAGCAATCACACATTGACAGGAAGCAAAGTGCATTTTGTAGCCAAGTCCTTCATTAACTCCAGCAACAATTGTTTTCCTTTATGCTATACCCTCTTTTGCCATACCCGATATATTGCAAAACCTTCAGTCTCTCTTCACTGAGTACCATCTGCTCCTTTATCAACTTTTCCATTTCCATATTCACAGTTGGGGGATTCTGTATTTCTTCACTTGCCATAAATTCTCTGCAGGATGGAAAGTAGATATGTAGAATGGAATCACATGATATATGTGATATCATACGTGGTATCACGTAGAAAGAAAAAATGATCAAGTATTACTTTAACAGAAACCAAAAGTGAACACTAGCCTCTTGGTGTTGCTCATTGTCCAAAAGAAGACTGCCAAATTTCTGACCTGAAACTCTGAACTCCACACTTCTTTTGCATGAGCTTCCAGTCCCTTGCCATTTCAGTTGATGCCATTTTTCTTTCTCAAGCTCTGATTTCATTCGATTCAAGAGTAGCTTGGCAGTTGCCCTCTCATTATCCAGCAGTGCTCCGTTTATATTCTGTGTATTAAAAAACAAAACCAGAAGTAGAAGCAGCATACAACATGCAAAAACAAACCAAAAATTGTCTCTTCTACAGAAAATGAGGGGAGAAAAGAACACAAATGATAACCAATACCCCGTCAAGTAGAAATTTCTTCTATATTTCAGTGATTGATAGGCAGAAAAAATGAATTTCATCTGGGGAAAGAAAGACATTCTAGGAATATTCAGACTGCTATCTTGCCCCAGGTAAAACATTTACCATGGCCTTAGCGTTAATCAGCTTGTGAACATCAGCTGCCAAGAGGAAGGACATTTCCTCCAGTTTCACACAATACTTGGTCAGTACATCTGCTATCTGTGCAATCAAAGAATACAGAAAAGCAACAACAATGAAAAGTAGAACTCAAATATCAATTTCCCAAGTTAAAATCTACATGAACAAGACAATTTTTCCATTCAAGTGAATTCGATTTAATTAATTCATTAACTACATAAGTAGCATTCTCACGTTCAAGAATAGAATTAAAAGAATCGACGTTGCTTCTTCTGAGACATTGAAGCCTGAGTAGATCCCAACTTCAAATCTAGTAGGACGGCATGAAAGCAATACCTGCTACATTTAGTACATGTAAACTACAAAGAACATCTAGAACAGCTCTAAAAGATGCACAAACCCATGAACTTTGAAGGAGACGCTAGCAAGAAATGTGGAAATAGGCTTTATCTGCCCAGTGCTTTTCCCAAAAGCACGGGCACTCCTTGGCGTCAGTGAGAGTCTCTGTCTCATTACTCAGCAGCTGGCTTAGGGTAAAAAAGGATGCATGCAATCACTTCATTCCTGTTCATGACATAAACTTACTGCATCATCATGGAAGCCATTTACTTGGAAATATAGCCTAAAAAATAGGTGTCAGACTGGGTACATATCTAGATTGCTATGAGCAAAACCAATTTCTTTTTAACAGGAAAGCCATACAATATGCCTGCCATGGCAAATATTAGTCTACTAGCCCTGCACTTCAACGGGCAGTGAGCAGTTCATGACACCAAGTTTACGTTTGGCAAGGAGACAGTCTATTTATTACAAGCCCCTAGTTCTAGAACCAAGAATACAGGAGTTGCTCATTCCCAATGAAAATCTGTCCATTTCATACCTTTGGGGTTTTATGCTTCTGTTCTTTACCTGTCTTGAGTGTGGCTTTCTTGTGAAGTCACTGATGGGTGTTTTTCCAACACATTTCTGCTGATTACACGGTAATTGCGTGGCATCAGCAGACATCTCTGAATGTCTCTTGAAAGTATGCTTTTTACTCTTCCTAGAGGACCTTGTCTTCTTCTTTCCTTCACCCAAAAGGTGGGCTAAGTGAGCCTTCAAAGAACCATCATCTCAACAATTAGAATTCTTTCAAACCTACTGAATGGAGAACAGAGACAAAAAAATTTTAAAAAGACTAGTACGCGAAAGACAACAGAAGAGAAAGGTAAAATAATGAATCCTACATGCCACGTGCATAACTCTCTTCATTCAAGGCTATTTTCAAAATGAGAAAAAAAAAAAAAAAGATCATCTTTTCCTCAGAGAGGAAAAGTGGAGTAACTGGATTGTGTTGCCTTGCCTACAGTTACCAGAAAAGTCAACAGCTGAGTTGAAAACTCCTGAAGCTGGCTAACTACACCTCTAAATGTTTTACTACTGTGTTATGATTCTGTCTTCAGTTAATAGAACCCGATATACAACAAAGAGATGGGAGCACATGGAGATGCATTGGAGAGCCTACGCTGGAGGTAACACATTCATTTTTTACTCAAACAAATCCAAATTAGAAATGTTGAAAATTACCTGGGGCCATTTCAACAGCCAGCAAACTGACTAACACAACCAATCTTTGGCTTCTATTCAATCCTTTGCTTGTTTTACCTGGACCTTGAAGATCTGTCTGCAGCCTTCCTCTCTGCAAATATATCACACTCGTCCTATTGAGAACCCATGGCTCATCACAGCTGCTTCGCCACGCCTGCTTCCAGAAGAACTGGCAACTACAAGCTGGGAGCCAAGAGATACAACACTTCACTTGGAAAAGGGCCTTCCATGAATCCTAGAATCCCAGAATGGTTTGGACTGGAAGCGACCTTAGAGACAAATTATCTTCTTCCCACATCCTGACACGGGCAGGGACACTTTTCCACTAGTCCAGGTTGCTCCATGTCCGCTCCAGCCTGGCCCTGGACGCTTCCTGCCATGGGGCTCCTACACAGCCTCTTTGAGCAACATATGCCTCAGCACCCACCCAAGGAAGATTTCCTTTCCAATATCCCATCTATCCCAGCCCTCTGGCAGTTTGAAGCTATTCCCCCTTGTCCTGCGAGTCCAGACCCTTTTCCAAAGTCCCTCCCCAGCTATCTTGGAGCCCCAGCAGGCACTGCAAAGGGCTCGAAGATCTCCCTGGAGCCTTCTGTTCTCCAGATTGGACACCCTCAGCTCTCCCAGACTGTCCTAGAGCAAAGAAGCTCCACCTTTCAAAGCACCTTAGACGCCTCCTACCGGCCAAACTCGATGGCAACGCTGGCCTTCCGGGCCCTACGGATATCGCTTCCGGTGTCGCTCGGAGTCACTCCCGGCTCTCTTCCCGCCCCCCATGGGGCCCTCAGGCGATGCCGCTCCTACGCCACTTCTGCCGCTGTCAGACCAACGGGGGGGCGGGGGGCCAGCCCAGACTCATCCACAATCCACACTGTCCTCGGCGGCTGCTGCGGGCTCATGGCGGCCCACACACCCGGAAGCAGAGCTCCGAACACAGAGGATCATAGCCCCACATTTGTGTTCGTCTCTGCACAAGGCAGGCCAGTCTTGCCATGCCCGGACTTTTCAGTTCAGCACGAGAATGAGAATACACCTGCGCCATGGGGGAGGAAACCTCTAAAGACTCCCTCATACGTGGTCGCTCAACTTAATGCCTAGGCACTTGCCATTCCTAAGGCTACACTAAAGCCTTTTTTACCTTGCGGGTAAGAAATGCCGTTGTTCTCGTGTGCAGCTAAAGGCGCAGCACAGGCAGGCCGGGGCAAAAGCTGGGGCAGAGCCCTTCCTCACTCCTTCGCTGTGCTGTACTCCATGCAGCTAGAGCGAAGCGAGAAGGACGCGAGGAAGAAAAAGGCGTTCTTAAAGTAGCACCCTGGCAGCAGCCCTGAAAAGGCGCATAACACACGGCGTCTCGCTGCCCTCCGTTCTACATACTCGCGGCTCCCTCTGCCGAGTTGCAAAAGTTGCTACCAGAGCAGAGGCGGCCAGATTGAAGAGGCAGTGCCTAGGTTCACCTTCTCCTTACTGCACGTAAGCCACGTCCAGCTCCTCGCTGCACTCTGGATTTCCCTTCTCCGAGGCACTTAGAGTGGTGCTGTGTGCAACTCGGCGCCTAGAAGCGACCGCCAATGCTTTCACAGCGGGCTGCAAGGGAACCAAGGAGCAGCACAAGCAGCAGTGCTTCAGCTTGCTCCTTCCGACTGCTAAGGGCACTTGGGAAGGCAAGCGAGAGTCAACCACCTTCCTCTCCTAGTAGCCTGTAACGTGGTGCACACAAGCACGGGACTAGTGCCGCTTCGTTCACCGCCCTCGCCCAAGCGTGGAGTCGCTTTCACTTGCCGGCGGCCAGAAGCCGCTGCAAGGGCGCCACACAACCACAAGTGCGCCGGCAGCCAAGAGCTAGAGAACGCTGCTTCTGCCCAAGCCCGCCTAGGGCGTGCACCTTTGTTCTCAGAGCTCCGTGCAACAGTCTGCCTCTCTCGCAGTTCGAATGGAAAACGAAAGCTTTTCGCCTACGCCCTTCACAGAGATCCGTTGCCAGGACGAGAATGCTTTGTGGCCGGAGCTCGCCCCCGCCGCGAGGAAGCTGCTATTAGCACCGCGTTGCAGGGACACGTCTCGCTTCTTGACTACGTGCTCAGCGCTCTCCGAATTCGCCGCTAGCTCCACGGTCTTTCTCAGCTGCGAGTAGCAGCGCTCACAGTACATAGAGCTTCGCAAGGACCGAAGACCCGGAGGGAAGTATCGCACTCGAAAATGTGCCAGGATAGAGACGTTCTACACTGAGTAGAGACACAGACAGACAGAGAGTTCTACACTGCCCCTTCTCGTCGGCCATCTTGTGCTCTGCTGCCTCTGCTGTGACGAATAGGTCCTTGAAAGGCGAGCGACAGCGGCTCTCCAGGCACTGAAGAGAGTTCCCTAGGGACTTTTCGATGTAAAACTTTTTCCACCTCCAAAAATACATGGGTAAGTCCTAAAAGTTTTGGTTTTCTTAAGAATAGTTTCGCCCAAGTTTTGCTGTTCTAAACACCCATGGTTTCAGTCTTCACTTAACTGCTTGTTTCTGTCTTTTTGGCTAGTGGCAATCTAATTCTAAGGTAACTAGATGTGTTGGAAATCCATAAATTACATCTCAAGTTAGGTGGGAAAATTGGCTCGGAAGAAAATGGAATTGAGAATTTGGAAAGAATCCAGAGTGAGCTGATGTCACAATCCGAGATTCCCTTGGGTTCCAAATCCTTTCATTTGTGTTTTTGTGGGCTTTTTGAAGGCGGTGTACAGTTGAAGCCATGATTTAGCTGCGGTGAGACCTGCTCTGCTGTAAAAGCATTATTTTCTCAGTGAGCATGGACAACAGTTAGAGTGTCGTCTTTTAAGATTCCCTGCACTCCACTTATGGTGGCAAAAGCAGTGCCTTGACTGTAATCATAAAAGTGATTACAGCTTCATTGCTTTGACATCATGTAGGATGCTTCCTCCATCTGCTGTGGTCAGCATTAAGTAACAGATTTCTCAGTTTCTAGGAAGAGTCTAGCAAACAATCACCTTGCTCCTTCTCTTGCATTTATTCATCACTGCTATGCTGCTATACAGACAGGTAGTCTGTTTATGATTCAACAATTCAATGGGACATCAAGTAAATAACAAAGCAAAACTAACTACCGAAAGCACTATAAGGGCCAGAGATTAGCTTGGATCAAAACAGGTATTCTCCTAGCATTGTTTACAAACGAGTCAGCATGTGAAACAGAAGGCACAATGTAGTTTGTGCCTTGTTTTGGGCATGCCCGGAAGAAGGAAATTCTGATTTCACATACGGGAAAAGAAATGTTGACATTTGAATGAGATTGTTCATACCCCAGTAAAGGTTGCTTTGAAAGGTTGTGGAAGTCCTGTTAGGAAACATGGCTTTACAAGTCCTTTCCACCAGGAGACAACAGCTGCAGAACATCTGGGTGTGCCAGTGTTGAGAGCACCAGCAAAGATCAAAGTGGAGAAGTTGGTGAACAATGGCAGTGGCCTGGCGGAGGGCAAGTGGGGTGCTGGCTGTGGGACCAGGGGAGTCCTGACTGATTTAGGAGGCGTGTGATGGTCTGTGCCAGCAAGCGGAGTAGTGCTGTGGCCTTGGCACACTGCTAATACTGGAATTCAGTGGGGTCACTGGGCAGGCTGAGTGTGTGAGCTGCTGGAGGGACCCAGGTTGCCCACATGTAAACATCCAGTCTCACTCTTGCCAGCCACAGAAAGGAGCAGGATGTGGCTGCTGGCGATGCCTGTCACGTATACGCAGTGTATATGTGTGCTATCCCAGCCTGCTGGGAACACTTCTTCTTTGGGACTGCTTGGGCTGAGGGAGAGAAAGCAGTGGTAGTTTCTGAGGTTTCGAGTTTGTTCGAGTTTCTCAGGCTGTTTCTGGAGCCACCCCGAGTTCTCTTCCTTGAAGCATTTCAAGTCCTGCTAATTTTCAAAATTCAAACAGACACAGCCCTAAGCTAGTTGATCTGACTTCAGAGCTATTCTTACGCTGAGCTGTTGCATGATCTGATCTCCTGAGATGTCTTCCATCTCAGTTTATGACCTGGTTCTTGTGAAAAGTAGGATCTTTTAGCCTGGAGAAGAGAGGTTTCTGGAGAGACAGTATTGTGGCCTTTGAATATGTAAAGAGGGTATAAGACAAATGGAGAAAGACTTTTTAGGAAAGTTTGCAGAGACAGGACAAGGGGCCATGCTTTCAAACTGAGACTAGGTTTAGATTGGCTAAAAGGAAAAACTTTTCTACAGTGAAGCTGGTGAGACACTCAAACGGGTGTTCCAGAGAAGTTGTGGATGCCCCATCATTGAGAGTGCTCCTTATCAGTTTGGCTAGTCTTGAGCAATTTGATCTACTGTAAGATCTACCTGGCAAGGAAGTTGGACTAGATGATCTTTAATCACAGACTGTTGTATGATTCCGTGGAAGACAGAATGCAATAAAGTTCATATTTCAGATTTTGGCGCAGACATATTTATTATTTCTCACTTTATGCATCATTGCAATGACAACTTGTTAGCTTCTGAAATGATTAGCTGAGATTGATTTCCTTCCTTAGTTTCATTTTCTCTGTTATTCCTTCACTCTTGGACTTTTTTTTTCACTAGATTCCCTCTTTCAGTAAACTGCCCTTAAGTATCACTTTGCTCCCCACCTGGCTTTTTTTTTTTTTTTTCAATGACACCTTTTCACTGGTTCGTTTTGGGCCTTTGCTGCTTGAAGTCCAGCAGCCTCCTTGTCTGAGCATTACGGAGCTTTCTTTACAGCTTCATCACTATGCAAAAAGCCATAAATTACTGTGTTCCATCTCACATACCATCAAGTATCACACTAATATTCCCTCTGCTGAATAGCTGGTTGGTTTACATAGACCAGCCAAATACCAGGAAATCCGGATGGCAGCAAGAATCTTGTAGACTACTCCCGCTGTTCATTTAAATTCTGGAGAAGTCACGTGAGGTATCACATTCTCTTGAAAGAAGTGTCTATCATCTCGGACATTCTAGAATGGGCTATTAATATTGTCATGAGTTTCTGGCTAGACTTTTTAGTATGCAAATTCAAATTCAAATGATCTGAAATGATAGAACTTCAAGAAATTTTTTTTCCCAGAATCGAAGTATGATGGAGTTCCATAGGGAGAATCTTAATCTTAGTTATTCTATTCCATCTCACATCATGGCTGGGGGCAGGGAGAAGGGAGTATCTTTGGGGGACAATGGGTTCCGGTGTAGTCAGTAAGCTGGGCAGAGGAGCCATCAGGTATTTTCTGTTGTTAGGGGGGGGGGAATTCGTGTGAACTCTTCCTTTCTTGTACCCTGCCACTAGTATTGTTGCTAAAATTGTTTGTTTTCTCATCCAAGTGACAAAATCAGCACACTTAATGAGGGATGAAGAGGGAGCAGCGACCTCAGAACAGGAGGAAGAAGAAGCAGAGCCTGCTGTCCTCCAGAAGAAAAAAACACTACCAGCCAATTTTGCATCATCTGTGAACTTCCTGGGCGTGTACTCTATCCCCTTGTCCAGATCACTGAGCAAGATATTAAACAGGACTGGGCCCAAGACTGAGCCTTGGGGACCAGCTGGATGAACTCTATTTCCTACCACTCTGTGGGCCTGGCCATCACCCAGTTTGTCACCCAGCAAACAGCCCACCCATGCAAACCATAAGCAGACAGTTTCTTCAGGAGAATGATGTGAGACTCATTGCAAAAAGGATCAGGGAGATGCCTAGGAAGAGTCTCAGGTGAATCCAGGAGACTATAGTGGAGGAAGGACGCGAGGAAGAAGAAGGCGTTCTTAAAGTAGCACCCTGGCAGCAGCCCTGAAAGGGCGCATAACACACGGCGTCTCGCTGCCCTCCGTTCTACATACTCGCAGCTACCTCTGCCGACTTGCAAAAGTTGCTACCAGAGCAGAGGCGGCCAGATTGAAGAGGCAGTGCCTAGGTTCACCTTCTCCTTACTGCACGTAAGCCACGTCCAGCTCCTCGCTGCACTCTGGATTTCCCTTCTCCGAGGCACTTAGAGTGGTGCTGTGTGCAACTCGGCGCCTAGAAGCGACCGCCAAAGCTTTCCCAGCGGGTTGCAAGGGAACCACGGAGCAGCACAAGCAGCAGTGCTTCAGCTTGCTCCTTCCGACTGCTAAGGGCACTTGGGAAGGCAAGCGAGAGTCAACCACCTTCCTCTCCTAGTAGCCTGTAACGTGGTGCACACAAGCACGGGACTAGTGCCGCTTCGTTCACCGCCCTCGCCTAAGCATGGAGTCGCTTTCACTTGCCGGCGGCCAGAAGCCGCTGCAAGGGCGCCACACAACCACAAGTGCGCCGGCAGCCAAGAGCTAGAGAACGCTGCTTCTGCCCAAGCCCGCCTAGGGCGTGCACCTTTGTTCTCAGAGCTCCGTGCAACAGTCTGCCTCCTCTCGCAGTTCGAATGGAAAACGAAAGCTTTTCGCCTACGCCCTTCACAGAGATCCGTTGCCAGGACGAGAATGTCTTGTGGCCGGAGCTCGCCCCCGCCGCGAGGAAGCTGCTATTAGCACCGCGTTGCAGGGACACGTCTCGCTTCTTGACTACGTGCTCAGCGCTCTCCGAATTCGCCGCTAGCTCCACGGTCTTTCTCAGCTGCAAGTAGCAGCGCTCACACTACATAGAGCTTCGCAAGGACCGAAGACCCAGAGGGAAGAATCGCACACGAAAATGTGCCAGGACAGAGACGTGTTCTACGTTGTCCCTTCTAGTCATGCAGTTTGTGCCTCTGCTGCTTCTGCTGTTAGGAATCGCTCCTTGAAAGGCGAGCGAGAGCGTCCTTCCGGGTGCATTGCACTGAGTCGAGTGCTCGCTCGGGACTTTGCTCCCGGGGCCAAGGCAAGAGGGCGTGCTTGCCCGCAGAACTGAGAACACGCTGTTGGGCAGAGCTGCAACTGACCGCCGGAGTTCAGCTCTCGCCGGACGGCAGAAGGCGAAGAACGAAGCCGCTTGCGAGCGGCGCAGTGCAGCGAAGAGCTCTCCGAATTCGCCGCTAGCTCCACGGTCCTTCTCAGCTGCGAGTAGCAGCGCTCGCAGTACACAGGGCTTCGCAAGGCCCGAAGACCCGGAGGGAAGTATCGCACACGAAAATGTGCCAGGACAGAGACGTGTTCTACGTTGTCCCTTCTCGTCATGCAGTTTGTGCCTCTGCTGCTTCTGCTGTTAGGAATCGCTCCTTGAAAGACGAGCGAGAGCGTCCTTCCGGGTGCATTGCACTGAGTCGAGTGCTCGCTCGGGACTTTGCTCTCGGGGCCAAGGCAAGAGGGCGTGCTTGCCCGCAGAACTGAGAACACGCTGTTGGGCAGAGCTGCAACTGACCGCCGGAGTTCAGCTCTCGCCGGACGGCAGAAGGCGAAGAACGAAACCGCTTGCGAGCGGCGCAGTGCAGCGAAGAGCTCTCCGAATTCGCCGCTAGCTCCACGGTCCTTCTCAGCTGCGAGTAGCAGCGCTCGCAGTACACGGGGCTTCGCAAGGCCCGAAGACCCGGAGGGAAGTATCGCACACGAAAATGTGCCAGGACAGAGACGTGTTCTACGTTGTCCCTTCTCGTCATGCAGTTTGTGCCTCTGCTGCTTCTGCTGTTAGGAATCGCTCCTTGAAAGACGAGCGAGAGCGTCCTTCCGGGTGCATTGCACTGAGTCGAGTGCTCGCTCGGGACTTTGCTCTCGGGGCCAAGGCAAGAGGGCGTGCTTGCCCGCAGAACTGAGAACACGCTGTTGGGCAGAGCTGCAACTGACCGCCGGAGTTCAGCTCTCGCCGGACGGCAGAAGGCGTAGAACGAAGCCGCTTGCGAGCGGCGCAGTGCAGCGAAGAGCTCTCCGAATTCGCCGCTAGCTCCACGGTCCTTCTCAGCTGCGAGTAGCAGCGCTCGCAGTACACGGAGCTTCGCAAGGCCCGAAGACCCGGAGGGAAGTTTCGCACACGAAAATGTGCCAGGACAGAGACGTGTTCTACGTTGTCCCTTCTCGTCATGCAGTTTGTGCCTCTGCTGCTTCTGCTGTTAGGAATCGCTCCTTGAAAGACGAGCGAGAGCGTCCTTCCGGGTGCATTGCACTGAGTCGAGTGCTCGCTCGGGACTTTGCTCTCGGGGCCAAGGCAAGAGGGCGTGCTTGCCCGCAGAACTGAGAACACGCTGTTGGGCAGAGCTGCAACTGACCGCCGGAGTTCAGCTCTCGCCGGACGGCAGAAGGCGTAGAACGAAGCCGCTTGCGAGCGGCGCAGTGCAGCGAAGAGCTCTCCGAATTCGCCGCTAGCTCCACGGTCCTTCTCAGCTGCGAGTAGCAGCGCTCGCAGTACACGGGGCTTCGCAAGGCCCGAAGACCCGGAGGGAAGTTTCGCACACGAAAATGTGCCAGGACAGAGACGTGTTCTACGTTGTGCCTTCTCGTCATGCAGTTTGTGCCTCTGCTGCTTCTGCTGTTAGGAATCGCTCCTTGAAAGACGAGCGAGAGCGTCCTTCCGGGTGCATTGCACTGAGTCGAGTGCTCGCTCGGGACTTTGCTCTCGGGGCCAAGGCAAGAGGGCGTGCTTGCCCGCAGAACTGAGAACACGCTGTTGGGCAGAGCTGCAACTGACCGCCGGAGTTCAGCTCTCGCCGGACGGCAGAAGGCGTAGAACGAAGCCGCTTGCGAGCGGCGCAGTGCAGCGAAGAGCTCTCCGAATTCGCCGCTAGCTCCACGGTCCTTCTCAGCTGCGAGTAGCAGCGCTCGCAGTACACGGGGCTTCGCAAGGCCCGAAGACCCGGAGGGAAGTTTCGCACACGAAAATGTGCCAGGACAGAGACGTGTTCTACGTTGTCCCTTCTCGTCATGCAGTTTGTGCCTCTGCTGCTTCTGCTGTTAGGAATCGCTCCTTGAAAGACGAGCGAGAGCGTCCTTCCGGGTGCATTGCACTGAGTCGAGTGCTCGCTCGGGACTTTGCTCTCGGGGCCAAGGCAAGAGGGCGTGCTTGCCCGCAGAACTGAGAACACGCTGTTGGGCAGAGCTGCAACTGACCGCCGGAGTTCAGCTCTCGCCGGACGGCAGAAGGCGAAGAACGAAGCCGCTTGCGAGCGGCGCAGTGCAGCGAAGAGCTCTCCGAATTCGCCGCTAGCTCCACGGTCCTTCTCAGCTGCGAGTAGCAGCGCTCGCAGTACACGGGGCTTCGCAAGGCCCGAAGACCCGGAGGGAAGTTTCGCACACGAAAATGTGCCAGGACAGAGACGTGTTCTACGTTGTGCCTTCTCGTCATGCAGTTTGTGCCTCTGCTGCTTCTGCTGTTAGGAATCGCTCCTTGAAAGACGAGCGAGAGCGTCCTTCCGGGTGCATTGCACTGAGTCGAGTGCTCGCTCGGGACTTTGCTCTCGGGGCCAAGGCAAGAGGGCGTGCTTGCCCGCAGAACTGAGAACACGCTGTTGGGCAGAGCTGCAACTGACCGCCGGAGTTCAGCTCTCGCCGGACGGCAGAAGGCGTAGAACGAAGCCGCTTGCGAGCGGCGCAGTGCAGCGAAGAGCTCTCCGAATTCGCCGCTAGCTCCACGGTCCTTCTCAGCTGCGAGTAGCAGCGCTCGCAGTACACGGGGCTTCGCAAGGCCCGAAGACCCGGAGGGAAGTTTCGCACACGAAAATGTGCCAGGACAGAGACGTGTTCTACGTTGTGCCTTCTCGTCATGCAGTTTGTGCCTCTGCTGCTTCTGCTGTTAGGAATCGCTCCTTGAAAGACGAGCGAGAGCGTCCTTCCGGGTGCATTGCACTGAGTCGAGTGCTCGCTCGGGACTTTGCTCTCGGGGCCAAGGCAAGAGGGCGTGCTTGCCCGCAGAACTGAGAACACGCTGTTGGGCAGAGCTGCAACTGACCGCCGGAGTTCAGCTCTCGCCGGACGGCAGAAGGCGAAGAACGAAGCCGCTTGCGAGCGGCGCAGTGCAGCGAAGAGCTCTCCGAATTCGCCGCTAGCTCCACGGTCCTTCTCAGCTGCGAGTAGCAGCGCTCGCAGTACACGGGGCTTCGCAAGGCCCGAAGACCCGGAGGGAAGTTTCGCACACGAAAATGTGCCAGGACAGAGACGTGTTCTACGTTGTCCCTTCTCGTCATGCAGTTTGTGCCTCTGCTGCTTCTGCTGTTAGGAATCGCTCCTTGAAAGACGAGCGAGAGCGTCCTTCCGGGTGCATTGCACTGAGTCGAGTGCTCGCTCGGGACTTTGCTCTCGGGGCCAAGGCAAGAGGGCGTGCTTGCCCGCAGAACTGAGAACACGCTGTTGGGCAGAGCTGCAACTGACCGCCGGAGTTCAGCTCTCGCCGGACGGCAGAAGGCGAAGAACGAAGCCGCTTGCGAGCGGCGCAGTGCAGCGAAGAGCTCTCCGAATTCGCCGCTAGCTCCACGGTCCTTCTCAGCTGCGAGTAGCAGCGCTCGCAGTACACGGAGCTTCGCAAGGCCCGAAGACCCGGAGGGAAGTATCGCACACGAAAATGCGCCAGGACAGAGACGTGTTCTACGTTGTCCCTTCTCGTCATGCAGTTTGTGCCTCTGCTGCTTCTGCTGTTAGGAATCGCTCCTTGAAAGACGAGCGAGAGCGTCCTTCCGGGTGCATTGCACTGAGTCGAGTGCTCGCTCGGGACTTTGCTCTCGGGGCCAAGGCAAGAGGGCGTGCTTGCCCGCAGAACTGAGAACACGCTGTTGGGCAGAGCTGCAACTGACCGCCGGAGTTCAGCTCTCGCCGGACGGCAGAAGGCGAAGAACGAAGCCGCTTGCGAGCGGCGCAGTGCAGCGAAGAGCTCTCCGAATTCGCCGCTAGCTCCACGGTCCTTCTCAGCTGCGAGTAGCAGCGCTCGCAGTACACGGAGCTTCGCAAGGCCCGAAGACCCGGAGGGAAGTTTCGCACACGAAAATGTGCCAGGACAGAGACGTGTTCTACGTTGTCCCTTCTCGTCATGCAGTTTGTGCCTCTGCTGCTTCTGCTGTTAGGAATCGCTCCTTGAAAGACGAGCGAGAGCGTCCTTCCGGGTGCATTGCACTGAGTCGAGTGCTCGCTCGGGACTTTGCTCTCGGGGCCAAGGCAAGAGGGCGTGCTTGCCCGCAGAACTGAGAACACGCTGTTGGGCAGAGCTGCAACTGACCGCCGGAGTTCAGCTCTCGCCGGACGGCAGAAGGCGAAGAACGAAGCCGCTTGCGAGCGGCGCAGTGCAGCGAAGAGCTCTCCGAATTCGCCGCTAGCTCCACGGTCCTTCTCAGCTGCGAGTAGCAGCGCTCGCAGTACACGGAGCTTCGCAAGGCCCGAAGACCCGGAGGGAAGTATGGCACACGCAAATGCGCCAGGACAGAGACGTGTTCTACGTTGTCCCTTCTCGTCATGCAGTTTGTGCCTCTGCTGCTTCTGCTGTTAGGAATCGCTCCTTGAAAGACGAGCGAGAGCGTCCTTCCGGGTGCATTGCACTGAGTCGAGTGCTCGCTCGGGACTTTGCTCTCGGGGCCAAGGCAAGAGGGCGTGCTTGCCCGCAGAACTGAGAACACGCTGTTGGGCAGAGCTGCAACTGACCGCCGGAGTTCAGCTCTCGCCGGACGGCAGAAGGCGAAGAACGAAGCCGCTTGCGAGCGGCGCAGTGCAGCGAAGAGCTCTCCGAATTCGCCGCTAGCTCCACGGTCCTTCTCAGCTGCGAGTAGCAGCGCTCGCAGTACACGGAGCTTCGCAAGGCCCGAAGACCCGGAGGGAAGTATCGCACACGAAAATGCGCCAGGACAGAGACGTGTTCTACGTTGTCCCTTCTCGTCATGCAGTTTGTGCCTCTGCTGCTTCTGCTGTTAGGAATCGCTCCTTGAAAGGCGAGCGAGAGCGTCCTTCCGGGTGCATTGCACTGAGTCGAGTGCTCGCTCGGGACTTTGCTCTCGGGGCCAAGGCAAGAGGGCGTGCTTGCCCGCAGAACTGAGAACACGCTGTTGGGCAGAGCTGCAACTGACCGCTGGAGTTCAGCTCTCGCCGGACGGCAGAAGGCGAAGAACGAAGCCGCTTGCGAGCGGCGCAGTGCAGCGAAGAGCTCTCCGAATTCGCCGCTAGCTCCACGGTCCTTCTCAGCTGCGAGTAGCAGCGCTCGCAGTACACAGGGCTTCGCAAGGCCCGAAGACCCGGAGGGAAGTATCGCACACGAAAATGCGCCAGGACAGAGACGTGTTCTACGTTGACCCTTCTCGTCATGCAGTTTGTGCCTCTGCTGCTTCTGCTGTTAGGAATCGCTCCTTGAAAGGCGAGCGAGAGCGTCCTTCCGGGTGCATTGCACTGAGTCGAGTGCTCGCTCGGGACTTTGCTCTCGGGGCCAAGGCAAGAGGGCGTGCTTGCCCGCAGAACTGAGAACACGCTGTTGGGCAGAGCTGCAACTGACCGCTGGAGTTCAGCTCTCGCCGGACGGCAGAAGGCGAAGAACGAAGCCGCTTGCGAGCGGCGCAGTGCAGCGAAGAGCTCTCCGAATTCGCCGCTAGCTCCACGGTCCTTCTCAGCTGCGAGTAGCAGCGCTCGCAGTACACAGGGCTTCGCAAGGCCCGAAGACCCGGAGGGAAGTATCGCACACGAAAATGTGCCAGGACAGAGACGTGTTCTACGTTGACCCTTCTCGTCATGCAGTTTGTGCCTCTGCTGCTTCTGCTGTTAGGAATCGCTCCTTGAAAGGCGAGCGAGAGCGTCCTTCCGGGTGCATTGCACTGAGTCGAGTGCTCGCTCGGGACTTTGCTCTCGGGGCCAAGGCAAGAGGGCGTGCTTGCCCGCAGAACTGAGAACACGCTGTTGGGCAGAGCTGCAACTGACCGCTGGAGTTCAGCTCTCGCCGGACGGCAGAAGGCGAAGAACGAAGCCGCTTGCGAGCGGCGCAGTGCAGCGAAGAGCTCTCCGAATTCGCCGCTAGCTCCACGGTCCTTCTCAGCTGCGAGTAGCAGCGCTCGCAGTACACAGGGCTTCGCAAGGCCCGAAGACCCGGAGGGAAGTATCGCACACGAAAATGTGCCAGGACAGAGACGTGTTCTACGTTGTCCCTTCTCGTCATGCAGTTTGTGCCTCTGCTGCTTCTGCTGTAGGTAATCGCTCCTTGAAAGACGAGCGAGAGCGTCCTTCCGGGTGCATTGCACTGAGTCGAGTGCTCGCTCGGGACTTTGCACTCGGGGCCAAGGCAAGAGGGCGTGCTTGCCCGCAGAACTGAGAACACGCTGTTGGGCAGAGCTGCAACTGACCGCTGGAGTTCAGCTCTCGCCGGACGGCAGAAGGCGAAGAACGAAGCCGCTTGCGAGCGGCGCAGTGCAGCGAAGAGCTCTCCGAATTCGCCGCTAGCTCCACGGTCCTTCTCAGCTGCGAGTAGCAGCGCTCGCAGTACACAGGGCTTCGCAAGGCCCGAAGACCCGGAGGGAAGTATCGCACACGAAAATGTGCCAGGACAGAGACGTGTTCTACGTTGTCCCTTCTCGTCATGCAGTTTGTGCCTCTGCTGCTTCTGCTGTTAGGAATCGCTCCTTGAAAGACGAGCGAGAGCGTCCTTCCGGGTGCATTGCACTGAGTCGAGTGCTCGCTCGGGACTTTGCACTCGGGGCCAAGGCAAGAGGGCGTGCTTGCCCGCAGAACTGAGAACACGCTGTTGGGCAGAGCTGCAACTGACCGCTGGAGTTCAGCTCTCGCCGGACGGCAGAAGGCGAAGAACGAAGCCGCTTGCGAGCGGCGCAGTGCAGCGAAGAGCTCTCCGAATTCGCCGCTAGCTCCACGGTCCTTCTCAGCTGCGAGTAGCAGCGCTCGCAGTACACAGGGCTTCGCAAGGCCCGAAGACCCGGAGGGAAGTATCGCACACGAAAATGTGCCAGGACAGAGACGTGTTCTACGTTGTCCCTTCTCGTCATGCAGTTTGTGCCTCTGCTGCTTCTGCTGTTAGGAATCGCTCCTTGAAAGACGAGCGAGAGCGTCCTTCCGGGTGCATTGCACTGAGTCGAGTGCTCGCTCGGGACTTTGCACTCGGGGCCAAGGCAAGAGGGCGTGCTTGCCCGCAGAACTGAGAACACGCTGTTGGGCAGAGCTGCAACTGACCGCTGGAGTTCAGCTCTCGCCGGACGGCAGAAGGCGAAGAACGAAGCCGCTTGCGAGCGGCGCAGTGCAGCGAAGAGCTCTCCGAATTCGCCGCTAGCTCCACGGTCCTTCTCAGCTGCGAGTAGCAGCGCTCGCAGTACACAGGGCTTCGCAAGGCCCGAAGACCCGGAGGGAAGTATCGCACACGAAAATGTGCCAGGACAGAGACGTGTTCTACGTTGTCCCTTCTCGTCATGCAGTTTGTGCCTCTGCTGCTTCTGCTGTTAGGAATCGCTCCTTGAAAGGCGAGCGAGAGCGTCCTTCCGGGTGCATTGCACTGAGTCGAGTGCTCGCTCGGGACTTTGCACTCGGGGCCAAGGCAAGAGGGCGTGCTTGCCCGCAGAACTGAGAACACGCTGTTGGGCAGAGCTGCAACTGACCGCTGGAGTTCAGCTCTCGCCGGACGGCAGAAGGCGAAGAACGAAGCCGCTTGCGAGCGGCGCAGTGCAGCGAAGAGCTCTCCGAATTCGCCGCTAGCTCCACGGTCCTTCTCAGCTGCGAGTAGCAGCGCTCGCAGTACACAGGGCTTCGCAAGGCCCGAAGACCCGGAGGGAAGTATCGCACACGAAACTGTGCCAGGACAGAGACGTGTTCTACGTTGTCCCTTCTCGTCATGCAGTTTGTGCCTCTGCTGCTTCTGCTGTTAGGAATCGCTCCTTGAAAGACGAGCGAGAGCGTCCTTCCGGGTGCATTGCACTGAGTCGAGTGCTCGCTCGGGACTTTGCTCTCGGGGCCAAGGCAAGAGGGCGTGCTTGCCCGCAGAACTGAGAACACGCTGTTGGGCAGAGCTGCAACTGACCGCCGGAGTTCAGCTCTCGCCGGACGGCAGAAGGCGAAGAACGAAGCCGCTTGCGAGCGGCGCAGTGCAGCGAAGAGCTCTCCGAATTCGCCGCTAGCTCCACGGTCCTTCTCAGCTGCGAGTAGCAGCGCTCGCAGTACACGGGGCTTCGCAAGGCCCGAAGACCCGGAGGGAAGTATCGCACACGAAAATGTGCCAGGACAGAGACGTGTTCTACGTTGTCCCTTCTCGTCATGCAGTTTGTGCCTCTGCTGCTTCTGCTGTTAGGAATCGCTCCTTGAAAGACGAGCGAGAGCGTCCTTCCGGGTGCATTGCACTGAGTCGAGTGCTCGCTCGGGACTTTGCACGCGGGGCCAAGGCAAGAGGGCGTGCTTGCCCGCAGAACTGAGAACACGCTGTTGGGCAGAGCTGAAACTTACCGCTGGAGTTCAGCTCTCGCCGGACGGCAGAAGGCGAAGAACGAAGCCGCTTGCGAGCGGCGCAGTGCAGCGAAGAGCTCTCCGAATTCGCCGCTAGCTCCACGGTCCTTCTCAGCTGCGAGTAGCAGCGCTCGCAGTACACAGGGCTTCGCAAGGCCCGAAGACCCGGAGGGAAGTATCGCACACGAAAATGTGCCAGGACAGAGACGTGTTCTACGTTGTCCCTTCTCGTCATGCAGTTTGTGCCTCTGCTGCTTCTGCTGTTAGGAATCGCTCCTTGAAAGGCGAGCGAGAGCGTCCTTCCGGGTGCATTGCACTGAGTCGAGTGCTCGCTCGGGACTTTGCTCTCGGGGCCAAGGCAAGAGGGCGTGCTTGCCCGCAGAACTGAGAACACGCTGTTGGGCAGAGCTGCAACTGACCGCTGGAGTTCAGCTCTCGCCGGACGGCAGAAGGCGAAGAACGAAGCCGCTTGCGAGCGGCGCAGTGCAGCGAAGAGCTCTCCGAATTCGCCGCTAGCTCCACGGTCCTTCTCAGCTGCGAGTAGCAGCGCTCGCAGTACACAGGGCTTCGCAAGGCCCGAAGACCCGGAGGGAAGTATCGCACACGAAAATGCGCCAGGACAGAGACGTGTTCTACGTTGTCCCTTCTCGTCATGCAGTTTGTGCCTCTGCTGCTTCTGCTGTTAGGAATCGCTCCTTGAAAGGCGAGCGAGAGCGTCCTTCCGGGTGCATTGCACTGAGTCGAGTGCTCGCTCGGGACTTTGCTCTCGGGGCCAAGGCAAGAGGGCGTGCTTGCCCGCAGAACTGAGAACACGCTGTTGGGCAGAGCTGAAACTTACCGCTGGAGTTCAGCTCTCGCCGGACGGCAGAAGGCGAAGAACGAAGCCGCTTGCGAGCGGCGCAGTGCAGCGAAGAGCTCTCCGAATTCGCCGCTAGCTCCACGGTCCTTCTCAGCTGCGAGTAGCAGCGCTCGCAGTACACGGGGCTTCGCAAGGCCCGAAGACCCGGAGGGAAGTATCGCACACGAAAATGTGCCAGGACAGAGACGTGTTCTACGTTGTCCCTTCTCGTCATGCAGTTTGTGCCTCTGCTGCTTCTGCTGTTAGGAATCGCTCCTTGAAAGACGAGCGAGAGCGTCCTTCCGGGTGCATTGCACTGAGTCGAGTGCTCGCTCGGGACTTTGCACTCGGGGCCAAGGCAAGAGGGCGTGCTTGCCCGCAGAACTGAGAACACGCTGTTGGGCAGAGCTGAAACTTACCGCTGGAGTTCAGCTCTCGCCGGACGGCAGAAGGCGAAGAACGAAGCCGCTTGCGAGCGGCGCAGTGCAGCGAAGAGCTCTCCGAATTCGCCGCTAGCTCCACGGTCCTTCTCAGCTGCGAGTAGCAGCGCTCGCAGTACACAGGGCTTCGCAAGGCCCGAAGACCCGGAGGGAAGTATCGCACACGAAAATGCGCCAGGACAGAGACGTGTTCTACGTTGTCCCTTCTCGTCATGCAGTTTGTGCCTCTGCTGCTTCTGCTGTTAGGAATCGCTCCTTGAAAGGCGAGCGAGAGCGTCCTTCCGGGTGCATTGCACTGAGTCGAGTGCTCGCTCGGGACTTTGCTCTCGGGGCCAAGGCAAGAGGGCGTGCTTGCCCGCAGAACTGAGAACACGCTGTTGGGCAGAGCTGCAACTGACCGCTGGAGTTCAGCTCTCGCCGGACGGCAGAAGGCGAAGAACGAAGCCGCTTGCGAGCGGCGCAGTGCAGCGAAGAGCTCTCCGAATTCGCCGCTAGCTCCACGGTCCTTCTCAGCTGCGAGTAGCAGCGCTCGCAGTACACAGGGCTTCGCAAGGCCCGAAGACCCGGAGGGAAGTATCGCACACGAAAATGTGCCAGGACAGAGACGTGTTCTACGTTGTCCCTTCTCGTCATGCAGTTTGTGCCTCTGCTGCTTCTGCTGTTAGGAATCGCTCCTTGAAAGACGAGCGAGAGCGTCCTTCCGGGTGCATTGCACTGAGTCGAGTGCTCGCTCGGGACTTTGCACGCGGGGCCAAGGCAAGAGGGCGTGCTTGCCCGCAGAACTGAGAACACGCTGTTGGGCAGAGCTGAAACTTACCGCTGGAGTTCAGCTCTCGCCGGACGGCAGAAGGCGAAGAACGAAGCCGCTTGCGAGCGGCGCAGTGCAGCGAAGAGCTCTCCGAATTCGCCGCTAGCTCCACGGTCCTTCTCAGCTGCGAGTAGCAGCGCTCGCAGTACACAGGGCTTCGCAAGGCCCGAAGACCCGGAGGGAAGTATCGCACACGAAAATGTGCCAGGACAGAGACGTGTTCTACGTTGTCCCTTCTCGTCATGCAGTTTGTGCCTCTGCTGCTTCTGCTGTTAGGAATCGCTCCTTGAAAGGCGAGCGAGAGCGTCCTTCCGGGTGCATTGCACTGAGTCGAGTGCTCGCTCGGGACTTTGCTCTCGGGGCCAAGGCAAGAGGGCGTGCTTGCCCGCAGAACTGAGAACACGCTGTTGGGCAGAGCTGCAACTGACCGCTGGAGTTCAGCTCTCGCCGGACGGCAGAAGGCGAAGAACGAAGCCGCTTGCGAGCGGCGCAGTGCAGCGAAGAGCTCTCCGAATTCGCCGCTAGCTCCACGGTCCTTCTCAGCTGCGAGTAGCAGCGCTCGCAGTACACAGGGCTTCGCAAGGCCCGAAGACCCGGAGGGAAGTATCGCACACGAAAATGCGCCAGGACAGAGACGTGTTCTACGTTGTCCCTTCTCGTCATGCAGTTTGTGCCTCTGCTGCTTCTGCTGTTAGGAATCGCTCCTTGAAAGGCGAGCGAGAGCGTCCTTCCGGGTGCATTGCACTGAGTCGAGTGCTCGCTCGGGACTTTGCTCTCGGGGCCAAGGCAAGAGGGCGTGCTTGCCCGCAGAACTGAGAACACGCTGTTGGGCAGAGCTGCAACTTACCGCTGGAGTTCAGCTCTCGCCGGACGGCAGAAGGCGAAGAACGAAGCCGCTTGCGAGCGGCGCAGTGCAGCGAAGAGCTCTCCGAATTCGCCGCTAGCTCCACGGTCCTTCTCAGCTGCGAGTAGCAGCGCTCGCAGTACACAGGGCTTCGCAAGGCCCGAAGACCCGGAGGGAAGTATCGCACACGAAAATGCGCCAGGACAGAGACGTGTTCTACGTTGTCCCTTCTCGTCATGCAGTTTGTGCCTCTGCTGCTTCTGCTGTTAGGAATCGCTCCTTGAAAGGCGAGCGAGAGCGTCCTTCCGGGTGCATTGCACTGAGTCGAGTGCTCGCTCGGGACTTTGCTCTCGGGGCCAAGGCAAGAGGGCGTGCTTGCCCGCAGAACTGAGAACACGCTGTTGGGCAGAGCTGCAACTGACCGCTGGAGTTCAGCTCTCGCCGGACGGCAGAAGGCGAAGAACGAAGCCGCTTGCGAGCGGCGCAGTGCAGCGAAGAGCTCTCCGAATTCGCCGCTAGCTCCACGGTCCTTCTCAGCTGCGAGTAGCAGCGCTCGCAGTACACAGAGCTTCGCAAGGCCCGAAGACCCGGAGGGAAGTATCGCACACGAAAATGTGCCAGGACAGAGACGTGTTCTACGTTGTCCCTTCTCGTCATGCAGTTTGTGCCTCTGCTGCTTCTGCTGTTAGGAATCGCTCCTTGAAAGACGAGCGAGAGCGTCCTTCCGGGTGCATTGCACTGAGTCGAGTGCTCGCTCGGGACTTTGCACTCGGGGCCAAGGCAAGAGGGCGTGCTTGCCCGCAGAACTGAGAACACGCTGTTGGGCAGAGCTGCAACTGACCGCCGGAGTTCAGCTCTCGCCGGACGGCAGAAGGCGAAGAACGAAGCCGCTTGCGAGCGGCGCAGTGCAGCGAAGAGCTCTCCGAATTCGCCGCTAGCTCCACGGTCCTTCTCAGCTGCGAGTAGCAGCGCTCGCAGTACACAGAGCTTCGCAAGGCCCGAAGACCCGGAGGGAAGTATCGCACACGAAATTGTGCCAGGACAGAGACGTGTTCTACGTTGTCCCTTCTCGTCATGCAGTTTGTGCCTCTGCTGCTTCTGCTGTTAGGAATCGCTCCTTGAAAGACGAGCGAGAGCGTCCTTCCGGGTGCATTGCACTGAGTCGAGTGCTCGCTCGGGACTTTGCACTCGGGGCCAAGGCAAGAGGGCGTGCTTGCCCGCAGAACTGAGAACACGCTGTTGGGCAGAGCTGCAACTGACCGCCGGAGTTCAGCTCTCGCCGGACGGCAGAAGGCGAAGAACGAAGCCGCTTGCGAGCGGCGCAGTGCAGCGAAGAGCTCTCCGAATTCGCCGCTAGCTCCACGGTCCTTCTCAGCTGCGAGTAGCAGCGCTCGCAGTACACGGGGCTTCGCAAGGCCCGAAGACCCGGAGGGAAGTTTCGGACACGAAAATGTGCCAGGACAGAGACGTGTTCTACGTTGTCCCTTCTCGTCATGCAGTTTGTGCCTCTGCTGCTTCTGCTGTTAGGAATCGCTCCTTGAAAGACGAGCGAGAGCGTCCTTCCGGGTGCATTGCACTGAGTCGAGTGCTCGCTCGGGACTTTGCTCTCGGGGCCAAGGCAAGAGGGCGTGCTTGCCCGCAGAACTGAGAACACGCTGTTGGGCAGAGCTGCAACTGACCGCCGGAGTTCAGCTGTCGCCGGACGGCAGAAGGCGAAGAACGAAGCCGCTTGCGAGCGGCGCAGTGCAGCGAAGAGCTCTCCGAATTCGCCGCTAGCTCCACGGTCCTTCTCAGCTGCGAGTAGCAGCGCTCGCAGTACACGGAGCTTCGCAAGGCCCGAAGACCCGGAGGGAAGTATCGCACACGAAAATGTGCCAGGACAGAGACGTGTTCTACGTTGTCCCTTCTCGTCATGCAGTTTGTGCCTCTGCTGCTTCTGCTGTTAGGAATCGCTCCTTGAAAGACGAGCGAGAGCGTCCTTCCGGGTGCATTGCACTGAGTCGAGTGCTCGCTCGGGACTTTGCTCTCGGGGCCAAGGCAAGAGGGCGTGCTTGCCCGCAGAACTGAGAACACGCTGTTGGGCAGAGCTGCAACTGACCGCCGGAGTTCAGCTCTCGCCGGACGGCAGAAGGCGAAGAACGAAGCCGCTTGCGAGCGGCGCAGTGCAGCGAAGAGCTCTCCGAATTCGCCGCTAGCTCCACGGTCCTTCTCAGCTGCGAGTAGCAGCGCTCGCAGTACACGGAGCTTCGCAAGGCCCGAAGACCCGGAGGGAAGTATCGCACACGAAAATGTGCCAGGACAGAGACGTGTTCTACGTTGTCCCTTCTCGTCATGCAGTTTGTGCCTCTGCTGCTTCTGCTGTTAGGAATCGCTCCTTGAAAGACGAGCGAGAGCGTCCTTCCGGGTGCATTGCACTGAGTCGAGTGCTCGCTCGGGACTTTGCACTCGGGGCCAAGGCAAGAGGGCGTGCTTGCCCGCAGAACTGAGAACACGCTGTTGGGCAGAGCTGCAACTGACCGCCGGAGTTCAGCTCTCGCCGGACGGCAGAAGGCGAAGAACGAAGCCGCTTGCGAGCGGCGCAGTGCAGCGAAGAGCTCTCCGAATTCGCCGCTAGCTCCACGGTCCTTCTCAGCTGCGAGTAGCAGCGCTCGCAGTACACGGGGCTTCGCAAGGCCCGAAGACCCGGAGGGAAGTATCGCACACGAAAATGTGCCAGGACAGAGACGTGTTCTACGTTGTCCCTTCTCGTCATGCAGTTTGTGCCTCTGCTGCTTCTGCTGTTAGGAATCGCTCCTTGAAAGACGAGCGAGAGCGTCCTTCCGGGTGCATTGCACTGAGTCGAGTGCTCGCTCGGGACTTTGCTCTCGGGGCCAAGGCAAGAGGGCGTGCTTGCCCGCAGAACTGAGAACACGCTGTTGGGCAGAGCTGCAACTGACCGCTGGAGTTCAGCTCTCGCCGGACGGCAGAAGGCGAAGAACGAAGCCGCTTGCGAGCGGCGCAGTGCAGCGAAGAGCTCTCCGAATTCGCCGCTAGCTCCACGGTCCTTCTCAGCTGCGAGTAGCAGCGCTCGCAGTACACGGAGCTTCGCAAGGCCCGAAGACCCGGAGGGAAGTATCGCACACGAAAATGTGCCAGGACAGAGACGTGTTCTACGTTGTCCCTTCTCGTCATGCAGTTTGTGCCTCTGCTGCTTCTGCTGTTAGGAATCGCTCCTTGAAAGACGAGCGAGAGCGTCCTTCCGGGTGCATTGCACTGAGTCGAGTGCTCGCTCGGGACTTTGCACTCGGGGCCAAGGCAAGAGGGCGTGCTTGCCCGCAGAACTGAGAACACGCTGTTGGGCAGAGCTGCAACTGACCGCCGGAGTTCAGCTGTCGCCGGACGGCAGAAGGCGAAGAACGAAGCCGCTTGCGAGCGGCGCAGTGCAGCGAAGAGCTCTCCGAATTCGCCGCTAGCTCCACGGTCCTTCTCAGCTGCGAGTAGCAGCGCTCGCAGTACACGGAGCTTCGCAAGGCCCGAAGACCCGGAGGGAAGTATCGCACACGAAAATGTGCCAGGACAGAGACGTGTTCTACGTTGTCCCTTCTCGTCATGCAGTTTGTGCCTCTGCTGCTTCTGCTGTTAGGAATCGCTCCTTGAAAGACGAGCGAGAGCGTCCTTCCGGGTGCATTGCACTGAGTCGAGTGCTCGCTCGGGACTTTGCTCTCGGGGCCAAGGCAAGAGGGCGTGCTTGCCCGCAGAACTGAGAACACGCTGTTGGGCAGAGCTGCAACTGACCGCCGGAGTTCAGCTCTCCCCGGACGGCAGAAGGCGAAGAACGAAGCCGCTTGCGAGCGGCGCAGTGCAGCGAAGAGCTCTCCGAATTCGCCGCTAGCTCCACGGTCCTTCTCAGCTGCGAGTAGCAGCGCTCGCAGTACACGGAGCTTCGCAAGGCCCGAAGACCCGGAGGGAAGTTTCGCACACGAAAATGTGCCAGGACAGAGACGTGTTCTACGTTGTCCCTTCTCGTCATGCAGTTTGTGCCTCTGCTGCTTCTGCTGTTAGGAATCGCTCCTTGAAAGACGAGCGAGAGCGTCCTTCCGGGTGCATTGCACTGAGTCGAGTGCTCGCTCGGGACTTTGCTCTCGGGGCCAAGGCAAGAGGGCGTGCTTGCCCGCAGAACTGAGAACACGCTGTTGGGCAGAGCTGCAACTGACCGCCGGAGTTCAGCTCTCGCCGGACGGCAGAAGGCGAAGAACGAAGCCGCTTGCGAGCGGCGCAGTGCAGCGAAGAGCTCTCCGAATTCGCCGCTAGCTCCACGGTCCTTCTCAGCTGCGAGTAGCAGCGCTCGCAGTACACAGAGCTTCGCAAGGCCCGAAGACCCGGAGGGAAGTATCGCACACGAAATTGTGCCAGGACAGAGACGTGTTCTACGTTGTCCCTTCTCGTCATGCAGTTTGTGCCTCTGCTGCTTCTGCTGTTAGGAATCGCTCCTTGAAAGACGAGCGAGAGCGTCCTTCCGGGTGCATTGCACTGAGTCGAGTGCTCGCTCGGGACTTTGCACTCGGGGCCAAGGCAAGAGGGCGTGCTTGCCCGCAGAACTGAGAACACGCTGTTGGGCAGAGCTGCAACTGACCGCCGGAGTTCAGCTCTCGCCGGACGGCAGAAGGCGAAGAACGAAGCCGCTTGCGAGCGGCGCAGTGCAGCGAAGAGCTCTCCGAATTCGCCGCTAGCTCCACGGTCCTTCTCAGCTGCGAGTAGCAGCGCTCGCAGTACACGGGGCTTCGCAAGGCCCGAAGACCCGGAGGGAAGTTTCGGACACGAAAATGTGCCAGGACAGAGACGTGTTCTACGTTGTCCCTTCTCGTCATGCAGTTTGTGCCTCTGCTGCTTCTGCTGTTAGGAATCGCTCCTTGAAAGACGAGCGAGAGCGTCCTTCCGGGTGCATTGCACTGAGTCGAGTGCTCGCTCGGGACTTTGCTCTCGGGGCCAAGGCAAGAGGGCGTGCTTGCCCGCAGAACTGAGAACACGCTGTTGGGCAGAGCTGCAACTGACCGCCGGAGTTCAGCTGTCGCCGGACGGCAGAAGGCGAAGAACGAAGCCGCTTGCGAGCGGCGCAGTGCAGCGAAGAGCTCTCCGAATTCGCCGCTAGCTCCACGGTCCTTCTCAGCTGCGAGTAGCAGCGCTCGCAGTACACGGAGCTTCGCAAGGCCCGAAGACCCGGAGGGAAGTATCGCACACGAAAATGTGCCAGGACAGAGACGTGTTCTACGTTGTCCCTTCTCGTCATGCAGTTTGTGCCTCTGCTGCTTCTGCTGTTAGGAATCGCTCCTTGAAAGACGAGCGAGAGCGTCCTTCCGGGTGCATTGCACTGAGTCGAGTGCTCGCTCGGGACTTTGCTCTCGGGGCCAAGGCAAGAGGGCGTGCTTGCCCGCAGAACTGAGAACACGCTGTTGGGCAGAGCTGCAACTGACCGCCGGAGTTCAGCTCTCGCCGGACGGCAGAAGGCGAAGAACGAAGCCGCTTGCGAGCGGCGCAGTGCAGCGAAGAGCTCTCCGAATTCGCCGCTAGCTCCACGGTCCTTCTCAGCTGCGAGTAGCAGCGCTCGCAGTACACGGAGCTTCGCAAGGCCCGAAGACCCGGAGGGAAGTATCGCACACGAAAATGTGCCAGGACAGAGACGTGTTCTACGTTGTCCCTTCTCGTCATGCAGTTTGTGCCTCTGCTGCTTCTGCTGTTAGGAATCGCTCCTTGAAAGACGAGCGAGAGCGTCCTTCCGGGTGCATTGCACTGAGTCGAGTGCTCGCTCGGGACTTTGCACTCGGGGCCAAGGCAAGAGGGCGTGCTTGCCCGCAGAACTGAGAACACGCTGTTGGGCAGAGCTGCAACTGACCGCCGGAGTTCAGCTCTCGCCGGACGGCAGAAGGCGAAGAACGAAGCCGCTTGCGAGCGGCGCAGTGCAGCGAAGAGCTCTCCGAATTCGCCGCTAGCTCCACGGTCCTTCTCAGCTGCGAGTAGCAGCGCTCGCAGTACACGGGGCTTCGCAAGGCCCGAAGACCCGGAGGGAAGTATCGCACACGAAAATGTGCCAGGACAGAGACGTGTTCTACGTTGTCCCTTCTCGTCATGCAGTTTGTGCCTCTGCTGCTTCTGCTGTTAGGAATCGCTCCTTGAAAGACGAGCGAGAGCGTCCTTCCGGGTGCATTGCACTGAGTCGAGTGCTCGCTCGGGACTTTGCTCTCGGGGCCAAGGCAAGAGGGCGTGCTTGCCCGCAGAACTGAGAACACGCTGTTGGGCAGAGCTGCAACTGACCGCTGGAGTTCAGCTCTCGCCGGACGGCAGAAGGCGAAGAACGAAGCCGCTTGCGAGCGGCGCAGTGCAGCGAAGAGCTCTCCGAATTCGCCGCTAGCTCCACGGTCCTTCTCAGCTGCGAGTAGCAGCGCTCGCAGTACACGGAGCTTCGCAAGGCCCGAAGACCCGGAGGGAAGTATCGCACACGAAAATGTGCCAGGACAGAGACGTGTTCTACGTTGTCCCTTCTCGTCATGCAGTTTGTGCCTCTGCTGCTTCTGCTGTTAGGAATCGCTCCTTGAAAGACGAGCGAGAGCGTCCTTCCGGGTGCATTGCACTGAGTCGAGTGCTCGCTCGGGACTTTGCACTCGGGGCCAAGGCAAGAGGGCGTGCTTGCCCGCAGAACTGAGAACACGCTGTTGGGCAGAGCTGCAACTGACCGCCGGAGTTCAGCTGTCGCCGGACGGCAGAAGGCGAAGAACGAAGCCGCTTGCGAGCGGCGCAGTGCAGCGAAGAGCTCTCCGAATTCGCCGCTAGCTCCACGGTCCTTCTCAGCTGCGAGTAGCAGCGCTCGCAGTACACGGAGCTTCGCAAGGCCCGAAGACCCGGAGGGAAGTATCGCACACGAAAATGTGCCAGGACAGAGACGTGTTCTACGTTGTCCCTTCTCGTCATGCAGTTTGTGCCTCTGCTGCTTCTGCTGTTAGGAATCGCTCCTTGAAAGACGAGCGAGAGCGTCCTTCCGGGTGCATTGCACTGAGTCGAGTGCTCGCTCGGGACTTTGCTCTCGGGGCCAAGGCAAGAGGGCGTGCTTGCCCGCAGAACTGAGAACACGCTGTTGGGCAGAGCTGCAACTGACCGCCGGAGTTCAGCTCTCCCCGGACGGCAGAAGGCGAAGAACGAAGCCGCTTGCGAGCGGCGCAGTGCAGCGAAGAGCTCTCCGAATTCGCCGCTAGCTCCACGGTCCTTCTCAGCTGCGAGTAGCAGCGCTCGCAGTACACGGAGCTTCGCAAGGCCCGAAGACCCGGAGGGAAGTTTCGCACACGAAAATGTGCCAGGACAGAGACGTGTTCTACGTTGTCCCTTCTCGTCATGCAGTTTGTGCCTCTGCTGCTTCTGCTGTTAGGAATCGCTCCTTGAAAGACGAGCGAGAGCGTCCTTCCGGGTGCATTGCACTGAGTCGAGTGCTCGCTCGGGACTTTGCTCTCGGGGCCAAGGCAAGAGGGCGTGCTTGCCCGCAGAACTGAGAACACGCTGTTGGGCAGAGCTGCAACTGACCGCCGGAGTTCAGCTCTCGCCGGACGGCAGAAGGCGAAGAACGAAGCCGCTTGCGAGCGGCGCAGTGCAGCGAAGAGCTCTCCGAATTCGCCGCTAGCTCCACGGTCCTTCTCAGCTGCGAGTAGTAGCGCTCGCAGTACACGGAGCTTCGCAAGGCCCGAAGACCCGGAGGGAAGTATCGCACACGAAAATGCGCCAGGACAGAGACGTGTTCTACGTTGTCCCTTCTCGTCATGCAGTTTGTGCCTCTGCTGCTTCTGCAGTTAGGAATCGCTCCTTGAAAGGCGAGCGAGAGCGTCCTTCCGGGTGCATTGCACTGAGTCGAGTGCTCGCTCGGGACTTTGCTCTCGGGGCCAAGGCAAGAGGGCGTGCTTGCCCGCAGAACTGAGAACACGCTGTTGGGCAGAGCTGCAACTGACCGCCGGAGTTCAGCTCTCGCCGGACGGCAGAAGGCGAAGAACGAAGCCGCTTGCGAGCGGCGCAGTGCAGCGAAGAGCTCTCCGAATTCGCCGCTAGCTCCACGGTCCTTCTCAGCTGCGAGTAGCAGCGCTCGCAGTACACGGGGCTTCGCAAGGCCCGAAGACCCGGAGGGAAGTATCGCACACGAAAATGTGCCAGGACAGAGACGTGTTCTACGTTGTCCCTTCTCGTCATGCAGTTTGTGCCTCTGCTGCTTCTGCTGTTAGGAATCGCTCCTTGAAAGGCGAGCGAGAGCGTCCTTCCGGGTGCATTGCACTGAGTCGAGTGCTCGCTCGGGACTTTGCTCTCGGGGCCAAGGCAAGAGGGCGTGCTTGCCCGCAGAACTGAGAACACGCTGTTGGGCAGAGCTGCAACTGACCGCTGGAGTTCAGCTCTCGCCGGACGGCAGAAGGCGAAGAACGAAGCCGCTTGCGAGCGGCGCAGTGCAGCGAAGAGCTCTCCGAATTCGCCGCTAGCTCCACGGTCCTTCTCAGCTGCGAGTAGCAGCGCTCGCAGTACACAGGGCTTCGCAAGGCCCGAAGACCCGGAGGGAAGTATCGCACACGAAAATGCGCCAGGACAGAGACGTGTTCTACGTTGACCCTTCTCGTCATGCAGTTTGTGCCTCTGCTGCTTCTGCTGTTAGGAATCGCTCCTTGAAAGGCGAGCGAGAGCGTCCTTCCGGGTGCATTGCACTGAGTCGAGTGCTCGCTCGGGACTTTGCTCTCGGGGCCAAGGCAAGAGGGCGTGCTTGCCCGCAGAACTGAGAACACGCTGTTGGGCAGAGCTGCAACTGACCGCTGGAGTTCAGCTCTCGCCGGACGGCAGAAGGCGAAGAACGAAGCCGCTTGCGAGCGGCGCAGTGCAGCGAAGAGCTCTCCGAATTCGCCGCTAGCTCCACGGTCCTTCTCAGCTGCGAGTAGCAGCGCTCGCAGTACACAGGGCTTCGCAAGGCCCGAAGACCCGGAGGGAAGTATCGCACACGAAAATGTGCCAGGACAGAGACGTGTTCTACGTTGTCCCTTCTCGTCATGCAGTTTGTGCCTCTGCTGCTTCTGCTGTAGGTAATCGCTCCTTGAAAGACGAGCGAGAGCGTCCTTCCGGGTGCATTGCACTGAGTCGAGTGCTCGCTCGGGACTTTGCACTCGGGGCCAAGGCAAGAGGGCGTGCTTGCCCGCAGAACTGAGAACACGCTGTTGGGCAGAGCTGCAACTGACCGCTGGAGTTCAGCTCTCGCCGGACGGCAGAAGGCGAAGAACGAAGCCGCTTGCGAGCGGCGCAGTGCAGCGAAGAGCTCTCCGAATTCGCCGCTAGCTCCACGGTCCTTCTCAGCTGCGAGTAGCAGCGCTCGCAGTACACAGGGCTTCGCAAGGCCCGAAGACCCGGAGGGAAGTATCGCAAACGAAAATGTGCCAGGACAGAGACGTGTTCTACGTTGTCCCTTCTCGTCATGCAGTTTGTGCCTCTGCTGCTTCTGCTGTTAGGAATCGCTCCTTGAAAGACGAGCGAGAGCGTCCTTCCGGGTGCATTGCACTGAGTCGAGTGCTCGCTCGGGACTTTGCACTCGGGGCCAAGGCAAGAGGGCGTGCTTGCCCGCAGAACTGAGAACACGCTGTTGGGCAGAGCTGCAACTGACCGCTGGAGTTCAGCTCTCGCCGGACGGCAGAAGGCGAAGAACGAAGCCGCTTGCGAGCGGCGCAGTGCAGCGAAGAGCTCTCCGAATTCGCCGCTAGCTCCACGGTCCTTCTCAGCTGCGAGTAGCAGCGCTCGCAGTACACAGAGCTTCGCAAGGCCCGAAGACCCGGAGGGAAGTATCGCACACGAAATTGTGCCAGGACAGAGACGTGTTCTACGTTGTCCCTTCTCGTCATGCAGTTTGTGCCTCTGCTGCTTCTGCTGTTAGGAATCGCTCCTTGAAAGACGAGCGAGAGCGTCCTTCCGGGTGCATTGCACTGAGTCGAGTGCTCGCTCGGGACTTTGCTCTCGGGGCCAAGGCAAGAGGGCGTGCTTGCCCGCAGAACTGAGAACACGCTGTTGGGCAGAGCTGCAACTGACCGCTGGAGTTCAGCTCTCGCCGGACGGCAGAAGGCGAAGAACGAAGCCGCTTGCGAGCGGCGCAGTGCAGCGAAGAGCTCTCCGAATTCGCCGCTAGCTCCACGGTCCTTCTCAGCTGCGAGTAGCAGCGCTCGCAGTACACAGGGCTTCGCAAGGCCCGAAGACCCGGAGGGAAGTATCGCACACGAAAATGCGCCAGGACAGAGACGTGTTCTACGTTGTCCCTTCTCGTCATGCAGTTTGTGCCTCTGCTGCTTCTGCTGTTAGGAATCGCTCCTTGAAAGACGAGCGAGAGCGTCCTTCCGGGTGCATTGCACTGAGTCGAGTGCTCGCTCGGGACTTTGCACTCGGGGCCAAGGCAAGAGGGCGTGCTTGCCCGCAGAACTGAGAACACGCTGTTGGGCAGAGCTGCAACTGACCGCTGGAGTTCAGCTCTCGCCGGACAGCAGAAGGCGAAGAACGAAGCCGCTTGCGAGCGGCGCAGTGCAGCGAAGAGCTCTCCGAATTCGCCGCTAGCTCCACGGTCCTTCTCAGCTGCGAGTAGCAGCGCTCGCAGTACACAGGGCTTCGCAAGGCCCGAAGACCCGGAGGGAAGTATCGCACACGAAAATGTGCCAGGACAGAGACGTGTTCTACGTTGTCCCTTCTCGTCATGCAGTTTGTGCCTCTGCTGCTTCTGCTGTTAGGAATCGCTCCTTGAAAGGCGAGCGAGAGCGTCCTTCCGGGTGCATTGCACTGAGTCGAGTGCTCGCTCGGGACTTTGCTCTCGGGGCCAAGGCAAGAGGGCGTGCTTGCCCGCAGAACTGAGAACACGCTGTTGGGCAGAGCTGCAACTGACCGCTGGAGTTCAGCTCTCGCCGGACGGCAGAAGGCGAAGAACGAAGCCGCTTGCGAGCGGCGCAGTGCAGCGAAGAGCTCTCCGAATTCGCCGCTAGCTCCACGGTCCTTCTCAGCTGCGAGTAGCAGCGCTCGCAGTACACAGGGCTTCGCAAGGCCCGAAGACCCGGAGGGAAGTATCGCACACGAAAATGCGCCAGGACAGAGACGTGTTCTACGTTGTCCCTTCTCGTCATGCAGTTTGTGCCTCTGCTGCTTCTGCTGTAGGTAATCGCTCCTTGAAAGACGAGCGAGAGCGTCCTTCCGGGTGCATTGCACTGAGTCGAGTGCTCGCTCGGGACTTTGCACTCGGGGCCAAGGCAAGAGGGCGTGCTTGCCCGCAGAACTGAGAACACGCTGTTGGGCAGAGCTGCAACTGACCGCTGGAGTTCAGCTCTCGCCGGACGGCAGAAGGCGAAGAACGAAGCCGCTTGCGAGCGGCGCAGTGCAGCGAAGAGCTCTCCGAATTCGCCGCTAGCTCCACGGTCCTTCTCAGCTGCGAGTAGCAGCGCTCGCAGTACACAGAGCTTCGCAAGGCCCGAAGACCCGGAGGGAAGTATCGCACACGAAAATGCGCCAGGACAGAGACGTGTTCTACGTTGTCCCTTCTCGTCATGCAGTTTGTGCCTCTGCTGCTTCTGCTGTTAGGAATCGCTCCTTGAAAGACGAGCGAGAGCGTCCTTCCGGGTGCATTGCACTGAGTCGAGTGCTCGCTCGGGACTTTGCACTCGGGGCCAAGGCAAGAGGGCGTGCTTGCCCGCAGAACTGAGAACACGCTGTTGGGCAGAGCTGCAACTGACCGCTGGAGTTCAGCTCTCGCCGGACGGCAGAAGGCGAAGAACGAAGCCGCTTGCGAGCGGCGCAGTGCAGCGAAGAGCTCTCCGAATTCGCCGCTAGCTCCACGGTCCTTCTCAGCTGCGAGTAGCAGGGCTCGCAGTACACAGAGCTTCGCAAGGCCCGAAGACCCGGAGGGAAGTATCGCACACGAAAATGCGCCAGGACAGAGACGTGTTCTACGTTGTCCCTTCTCGTCATGCAGTTTGTGCCTCTGCTGCTTCTGCTGTAGGTAATCGCTCCTTGAAAGACGAGCGAGAGCGTCCTTCCGGGTGCATTGCACTGAGTCGAGTGCTCGCTCGGGACTTTGCACTCGGGGCCAAGGCAAGAGGGCGTGCTTGCCCGCAGAACTGAGAACACGCTGTTGGGCAGAGCTGCAACTGACCGCTGGAGTTCAGCTCTCGCCGGACGGCAGAAGGCGAAGAACGAAGCCGCTTGCGAGCGGCGCAGTGCAGCGAAGAGCTCTCCGAATTCGCCGCTAGCTCCACGGTCCTTCTCAGCTGCGAGTAGCAGCGCTCGCAGTACACAGAGCTTCGCAAGGCCCGAAGACCCGGAGGGAAGTATCGCACACGAAAATGCGCCAGGACAGAGACGTGTTCTACGTTGTCCCTTCTCGTCATGCAGTTTGTGCCTCTGCTGCTTCTGCTGTTAGGAATCGCTCCTTGAAAGGCGAGCGAGAGCGTCCTTCCGGGTGCATTGCACTGAGTCGAGTGCTCGCTCGGGACTTTGCACTCGGGGCCAAGGCAAGAGGGCGTGCTTGCCCGCAGAACTGAGAACACGCTGTTGGGCAGAGCTGCAACTGACCGCTGGAGTTCAGCTCTCGCCGGACGGCAGAAGGCGAAGAACGAAGCCGCTTGCGAGCGGCGCAGTGCAGCGAAGAGCTCTCCGAATTCGCCGCTAGCTCCACGGTCCTTCTCAGCTGCGAGTAGCAGCGCTCGCAGTACACAGAGCTTCGCAAGGCCCGAAGACCCGGAGGGAAGTATCGCACACGAAAATGCGCCAGGACAGAGACGTGTTCTACGTTGTCCCTTCTCGTCATGCAGTTTGTGCCTCTGCTGCTTCTGCTGTAGGTAATCGCTCCTTGAAAGGCGAGCGAGAGCGTCCTTCCGGGTGCATTGCACTGAGTCGAGTGCTCGCTCGGGACTTTGCACTCGGGGCCAAGGCAAGAGGGCGTGCTTGCCCGCAGAACTGAGAACACGCTGTTGGGCAGAGCTGCAACTGACCGCTGGAGTTCAGCTCTCGCCGGACGGCAGAAGGCGAAGAACGAAGCCGCTTGCGAGCGGCGCAGTGCAGCGAAGAGCTCTCCGAATTCGCCGCTAGCTCCACGGTCCTTCTCAGCTGCGAGTAGCAGCGCTCGCAGTACACAGAGCTTCGCAAGGCCCGAAGACCCGGAGGGAAGTATCGCACACGAAAATGCGCCAGGACAGAGACGTGTTCTACGTTGTCCCTTCTCGTCATGCAGTTTGTGCCTCTGCTGCTTCTGCTGTTAGGAATCGCTCCTTGAAAGACGAGCGAGAGCGTCCTTCCGGGTGCATTGCACTGAGTCGAGTGCTCGCTCGGGACTTTGCACTCGGGGCCAAGGCAAGAGGGCGTGCTTGCCCGCAGAACTGAGAACACGCTGTTGGGCAGAGCTGCAACTGACCGCTGGAGTTCAGCTCTCGCCGGACGGCAGAAGGCGAAGAACGAAGCCGCTTGCGAGCGGCGCAGTGCAGCGAAGAGCTCTCCGAATTCGCCGCTAGCTCCACGGTCCTTCTCAGCTGCGAGTAGCAGCGCTCGCAGTACACAGAGCTTCGCAAGGCCCGAAGACCCGGAGGGAAGTATCGCACACGAAAATGCGCCAGGACAGAGACGTGTTCTACGTTGTCCCTTCTCGTCATGCAGTTTGTGCCTCTGCTGCTTCTGCTGTAGGTAATCGCTCCTTGAAAGACGAGCGAGAGCGTCCTTCCGGGTGCATTGCACTGAGTCGAGTGCTCGCTCGGGACTTTGCACTCGGGGCCAAGGCAAGAGGGCGTGCTTGCCCGCAGAACTGAGAACACGCTGTTGGGCAGAGCTGCAACTGACCGCTGGAGTTCAGCTCTCGCCGGACGGCAGAAGGCGAAGAACGAAGCCGCTTGCG
The DNA here is from genome assembly GCF_052056855.1 of Sturnus vulgaris. Classification (NCBI taxonomy): domain Eukaryota; kingdom Metazoa; phylum Chordata; class Aves; order Passeriformes; family Sturnidae; genus Sturnus; species Sturnus vulgaris. Next base: position 715,689 of record NW_028276272.1, read on the forward strand.
AGCGGCGCAGTGCAGCGAAGAGCTCTCCGAATTCGCCGCTAGCTCCACGGTCCTTCTCAGCTGCGAGTAGCAGCGCTCGCAGTACACAGAGCTTCGCAAGGCCCGAAGACCCGGAGGGAAGTATCGCACACGAAAATGCGCCAGGACAGAGACGTGTTCTACGTTGTCCCTTCTCGTCATGCAGTTTGTGCCTCTGCTGCTTCTGCTGTTAGGAATCGCTCCTTGAAAGGCGAGCGAGAGCGTCCTTCCGGGTGCATTGCACTGAGTCGAGTGCTCGCTCGGGACTTTGCACTCGGGGCCAAGGCAAGAGGGCGTGCTTGCCCGCAGAACTGAGAACACGCTGTTGGGCAGAGCTGCAACTGACCGCTGGAGTTCAGCTCTCGCCGGACGGCAGAAGGCGAAGAACGAAGCCGCTTGCGAGCGGCGCAGTGCAGCGAAGAGCTCTCCGAATTCGCCGCTAGCTCCACGGTCCTTCTCAGCTGCGAGTAGCAGCGCTCGCAGTACACAGAGCTTCGCAAGGCCCGAAGACCCGGAGGGAAGTATCGCACACGAAAATGCGCCAGGACAGAGACGTGTTCTACGTTGTCCCTTCTCGTCATGCAGTTTGTGCCTCTGCTGCTTCTGCTGTAGGTAATCGCTCCTTGAAAGGCGAGCGAGAGCGTCCTTCCGGGTGCATTGCACTGAGTCGAGTGCTCGCTCGGGACTTTGCACTCGGGGCCAAAGCAAGAGGGCGTGCTTGCCCGCAGAACTGAGAACACGCTGTTGGGCAGAGCTGCAACTGACCGCTGGAGTTCAGCTCTCGCCGGACGGCAGAAGGCGAAGAACGAAGCCGCTTGCGAGCGGCGCAGTGCAGCGAAGAGCTCTCCGAATTCGCCGCTAGCTCCACGGTCCTTCTCAGCTGCGAGTAGCAGGGCTCGCAGTACACAGAGCTTCGCAAGGCCCGAAGACCCGGAGGGAAGTATCGCACACGAAAATGCGCCAGGACAGAGACGTGTTCTACGTTGTCCCTTCTCGTCATGCAGTTTGTGCCTCTGCTGCTTCTGCTGTAGGTAATCGCTCCTTGAAAGGCGAGCGAGAGCGTCCTTCCGGGTGCATTGCACTGAGTCGAGTGCTCGCTCGGGACTTTGCACTCGGGGCCAAGGCAAGAGGGCGTGCTTGCCCGCAGAACTGAGAACACGCTGTTGGGCAGAGCTGCAACTGACCGCTGGAGTTCAGCTCTCGCCGGACGGCAGAAGGCGAAGAACGAAGCCGCTTGCGAGCGGCGCAGTGCAGCGAAGAGCTCTCCGAATTCGCCGCTAGCTCCACGGTCCTTCTCAGCTGCGAGTAGCAGCGCTCGCAATACACAGAGCTTCGCAAGGCCCTTAGACCCGGAGGGAAGTATCGCACACGAAAATGCGCCAGGACAGAGACGTGTTCTACGTTGTCCCTTCTCGTCATGCAGTTTGTGCCTCTGCTGCTTCTGCTGTAGGTAATCGCTCCTTGAAAGACGAGCGAGAGCGTCCTTCCGGGTGTATTGCACTGAGTCGAGTGCTCGCTCGGGACTTTGCACTCGGGGCCAAGGCAAGAGGGCGTGCTTGCCCGCAGAACTGAGAACACGCTGTTGGGCAGAGCTGCAACTGACCGCTGGAGTTCAGCTCTCGCCGGACGGCAGAAGGCGAAGAACGAAGCCGCTTGCGAGCGGCGCAGTGCAGCGAAGAGCTCTCCGAATTCGCCGCTAGCTCCACGGTCCTTCTCAGCTGCGAGTAGCAGGGCTCGCAGTACACAGAGCTTCGCAAGGCCCGAAGACCCGGAGGGAAGTATCGCACACGAAAATGCGCCAGGACAGAGACGTGTTCTACGTTGTCCCTTCTCGTCATGCAGTTTGTGCCTCTGCTGCTTCTGCTGTAGGTAATCGCTCCTTGAAAGGCGAGCGAGAGCGTCCTTCCGGGTGCATTGCACTGAGTCGAGTGCTCGCTCGGGACTTTGCACTCGGGGCCAAGGCAAGAGGGCGTGCTTGCCCGCAGAACTGAGAACACGCTGTTGGGCAGAGCTGCAACTGACCGCTGGAGTTCAGCTCTCGCCGGACGGCAGAAGGCGAAGAACGAAGCCGCTTGCGAGCGGCGCAGTGCAGCGAAGAGCTCTCCGAATTCGCCGCTAGCTCCACGGTCCTTCTCAGCTGCGAGTAGCAGCGCTCGCAGTACACAGAGCTTCGCAAGGCCCGAAGACCCGGAGGGAAGTATCGCACACGAAAATGCGCCAGGACAGAGACGTGTTCTACGTTGTCCCTTCTCGTCATGCAGTTTGTGCCTCTGCTGCTTCTGCTGTTAGGAATCGCTCCTTGAAAGGCGAGCGAGAGCGTCCTTCCGGGTGCATTGCACTGAGTCGAGTGCTCGCTCGGGACTTTGCACTCGGGGCCAAGGCAAGAGGGCGTGCTTGCCCGCAGAACTGAAAACACGCTGTTGGGCAGAGCTGCAACTGACCGCTGGAGTTCAGCTCTCGCCGGACGGCAGAAGGCGAAGAACGAAGCCGCTTGCGAGCGGCGCAGTGCAGCGAAGAGCTCTCCGAATTCGCCGCTAGCTCCACGGTCCTTCTCAGCTGCGAGTAGCAGCGCTCGCAGTACACAGAGCTTCGCAAGGCCCGAAGACCCGGAGGGAAGTATCGCACACGAAAATGCGCCAGGACAGAGACGTGTTCTACGTTGTCCCTTCTCGTCATGCAGTTTGTGCCTCTGCTGCTTCTGCTGTAGGTAATCGCTCCTTGAAAGGCGAGCGAGAGCGTCCTTCCGGGTGCATTGCACTGAGTCGAGTGCTCGCTCGGGACTTTGCACTCGGGGCCAAGGCAAGAGGGCGTGCTTGCCCGCAGAACTGAGAACACGCTGTTGGGCAGAGCTGCAACTGACCGCTGGAGTTCAGCTCTCGCCGGACGGCAGAAGGCGAAGAACGAAGCCGCTTGCGAGCGGCGCAGTGCAGCGAAGAGCTCTCCGAATTCGCCGCTAGCTCCACGGTCCTTCTCAGCTGCGAGTAGCAGCGCTCGCAGTACACAGAGCTTCGCAAGGCCCGAAGACCCGGAGGGAAGTATCGCACACGAAAATGCGCCAGGACAGAGACGTGTTCTACGTTGTCCCTTCTCGTCATGCAGTTTGTGCCTCTGCTGCTTCTGCTGTTAGGAATCGCTCCTTGAAAGGCGAGCGAGAGCGTCCTTCCGGGTGCATTGCACTGAGTCGAGTGCTCGCTCGGGACTTTGCACTCGGGGCCAAGGCAAGAGGGCGTGCTTGCCCGCAGAACTGAGAACACGCTGTTGGGCAGAGCTGCAACTGACCGCTGGAGTTCAGCTCTCGCCGGACGGCAGAAGGCGAAGAACGAAGCCGCTTGCGAGCGGCGCAGTGCAGCGAAGAGCTCTCCGAATTCGCCGCTAGCTCCACGGTCCTTCTCAGCTGCGAGTAGCAGCGCTCGCAGTACACAGAGCTTCGCAAGGCCCGAAGACCCGGAGGGAAGTATCGCACACGAAAATGCGCCAGGACAGAGACGTGTTCTACGTTGTCCCTTCTCGTCATGCAGTTTGTGCCTCTGCTGCTTCTGCTGTAGGTAATCGCTCCTTGAAAGACGAGCGAGAGCGTCCTTCCGGGTGCATTGCACTGAGTCGAGTGCTCGCTCGGGACTTTGCACTCGGGGCCAAGGCAAGAGGGCGTGCTTGCCCGCAGAACTGAGAACACGCTGTTGGGCAGAGCTGCAACTGACCGCTGGAGTTCAGCTCTCGCCGGACGGCAGAAGGCGAAGAACGAAGCCGCTTGCGAGCGGCGCAGTGCAGCGAAGAGCTCTCCGAATTCGCCGCTAGCTCCACGGTCCTTCTCAGCTGCGAGTAGCAGGGCTCGCAGTACACAGAGCTTCGCAAGGCCCGAAGACCCGGAGGGAAGTATCGCACACGAAAATGCGCCAGGACAGAGACGTGTTCTACGTTGTCCCTTCTCGTCATGCAGTTTGTGCCTCTGCTGCTTCTGCTGTAGGTAATCGCTCCTTGAAAGGCGAGCGAGAGCGTCCTTCCGGGTGCATTGCACTGAGTCGAGTGCTCGCTCGGGACTTTGCACTCGGGGCCAAGGCAAGAGGGCGTGCTTGCCCGCAGAACTGAGAACACGCTGTTGGGCAGAGCTGCAACTGACCGCTGGAGTTCAGCTCTCGCCGGACGGCAGAAGGCGAAGAACGAAGCCGCTTGCGAGCGGCGCAGTGCAGCGAGGAGCTCTCCGAATTCGCCGCTAGCTCCACGGTCCTTCTCAGCTGCGAGTAGCAGCGCTCGCAGTACACAGAGCTTCGCAAGGCCCGAAGACCCGGAGGGAAGTATCGCACACGAAAATGCGCCAGGACAGAGACGTGTTCTACGTTGTCCCTTCTCGTCATGCAGTTTGTGCCTCTGCTGCTTCTGCTGTAGGTAATCGCTCCTTGAAAGGCGAGCGAGAGCGTCCTTCCGGGTGCATTGCACTGAGTCGAGTGCTCGCTCGGGACTTTGCACTCGGGGCCAAGGCAAGAGGGCGTGCTTGCCCGCAGAACTGAGAACACGCTGTTGGGCAGAGCTGCAACTGACCGCTGGAGTTCAGCTCTCGCCGGACGGCAGAAGGCGAAGAACGAAGCCGCTTGCGAGCGGCGCAGTGCAGCGAAGAGCTCTCCGAATTCGCCGCTAGCTCCACGGTCCTTCTCAGCTGCGAGTAGCAGCGCTCGCAGTACACAGAGCTTCGCAAGGCCCGAAGACCCGGAGGGAAGTATCGCACACGAAAATGCGCCAGGACAGAGACGTGTTCTACGTTGTCCCTTCTCGTCATGCAGTTTGTGCCTCTGCTGCTTCTGCTGTTAGGAATCGCTCCTTGAAAGGCGAGCGAGAGCGTCCTTCCGGGTGCATTGCACTGAGTCGAGTGCTCGCTCGGGACTTTGCACTCGGGGCCAAGGCAAGAGGGCGTGCTTGCCCGCAGAACTGAGAACACGCTGTGGGCAGAGCTGCAACTGACCGCTGGAGTTCAGCTCTCGCCGGACGGCAGAAGGCGAAGAACGAAGCCGCTTGCGAGCGGCGCAGTGCAGCGAAGAGCTCTCCGAATTCGCCGCTAGCTCCACGGTCCTTCTCAGCTGCGAGTAGCAGCGCTCGCAGTACACAGAGCTTCGCAAGGCCCGAAGACCCGGAGGGAAGTATCGCACACGAAATGCGCCAGGACAGAGACGTGTTCTACGTTGTCCCTTCTCGTCATGCAGTTTGTGCCTCTGCTGCTTCTGCTGTAGGTAATCGCTCCTTGAAAGGCGAGCGAGAGCGTCCTTCCGGGTGCATTGCACTGAGTCGAGTGCTCGCTCGGACTTTGCACTCGGGGCCAAGGCAAGAGGGCGTGCTTGCCCGCAGAACTGAGAACACGCTGTTGGCAGAGCTGCAACTGACCGCTGGAGTTCAGCTCTCGCCGGACGGCAGAAGGCGAAGAACGAAGCCGCTTGCGAGCGGCGCAGTGCAGCGAAGAGCTCTCCGAATTCGCGCTAACTCCACGGTCCTTCTCAGCTGCGAGTAGCAGCGCTCGCAGTACACAGAGCTTCGCAAGGCCCGAAGACCCGGAGGAAGTATCGCACACGAAAATGCGCCAGGACAGAGACGTGTTCTACGTTGTCCCTTCTCGTCATGCAGTTTGTGCCTCTGCTGCTTCTGCTGTTAGGAATCGCTCCTTGAAAGGCGAGCGAGAGCGTCCTTCCGGGTGCATTGCACTGAGTCGAGTGCTCGCTCGGGACTTTGCACTCGGGGCCAAGGCAAGAGGGCGTGCTTGCCCGCAGAACTGAGAACACGCTGTTGGCAGAGCTGCAACTGACCGCTGGAGTTCAGCTCTCGCCGGACGGCAGAAGGCGAAGAACGAAGCCGCTTGCGAGCGGCGCAGTGCAGCGAAGAGCTCTCCGAATTCGCCGCTAGCTCCACGGTCCTTCTCAGCTGCGAGTAGCAGCGCTCGCAGTACACAGAGCTTCGCAAGGCCCGAAGACCCGGAGGGAAGTATCGCACACGAAAATGCGCCAGGACAGAGACGTGTTCTACGTTGTCCCTTCTCGTCATGCAGTTTGTGCCTCTGCTGCTTCTGCTGTTAGGAATCGCTCCTTGAAAGGCGAGCGAGAGCGTCCTTCCGGGTGCATTGCACTGAGTCGAGTGCTCGCTCGGGACTTTGCACTCGGGGCCAAGGCAAGAGGGCGTGCTTGCCCGCAGAACTGAGAACCGCTGTTGGGCAGAAGCTGCAACTGACCGCTGGAGTTCAGCTCTCGCCGGACGGCAGAAGGCGAAGAACGAAGCCCCGCTTGCGAGCGGCGCAGTGCAGCGAAGAGCTCTCCGAATTCGCCGCTAGCTCCACGGTCCTTCTCAGCTGCGAGTAGCAGCGCTCGCAGTACACAGAGCTTCGCAAGGCCCGAAGACCCGGAGGGAAGTATCGCACACGAAAATGCGCCAGGACAGAGACGTGTTCTACGTTGTCCCTTCTCGTCATGCAGTTTGTGCCTCTGCTGCTTCTGCTGTTAGGAATCGCTCCTTGAAAGGCGAGCGAGAGCGTCCTTCCGGGTGCATTGCACTGAGTCGAGTGCTCGCTCGGGACTTTGCACTCGGGGCCAAGGCAAGAGGGCGTGCTTGCCCGCAGAACTGAGAACACGCTGTTGGGCAGAGCTGCAACTGACCGCTGGAGTTCAGCTCTCGCCGGACGGCAGAAGGCGAAGAACGAAGCCGCTTGCGAGCGGCGCAGTGCAGCGAAGAGCTCTCCGAATTCGCCGCTAGGCTCCACGGTCCTTCTCAGCTGCGAGTAGCAGCGCTCGCAGTACACAGAGCTTCGCAAGGCCCGAAGACCCGGAGGGAAGTATCGCACACGAAAATGCGCCAGGACAGAGACGTGTTCTACGTTGTCCCTTCTCGTCATGCAGTTTGTGCCTCTGCTGCTTCTGCTGTTAGGATCGCTCCTTGAAAGGCGAGCGAGAGCGTCCTTCCGGGTGCATTGCACTGAGTCGAGTGCTCGCTCGGGACTTTGCACTCGGGGCCAAGGCAAGAGGGCGTGCTTGCCCGCAGAACTGAGAACACGCTGTTGGGCAGAGCTGCAACTGACCGCTGGAGTTCAGCTCTCGCCGGACGGCAGAAGGCGAAGAACGAAGCCGCTTGCGAGCGGCGCAGTGCAGCGAAGAGCTCTCCGAATTCGCCGCTAGCTCCACGGTCCTTCTCAGCTGCGAGTAGCAGCGCTCGCAATACACAGAGCTTCGCAAGGCCCGAAGACCCGGAGGAAGTATCGCACACGAAATGCGCCAGGACAGAGACGTGTTCTACGTTGTCCTTCTCGTCATGCAGTTTGTGCCTCTGCTGCTTCTGCTGTAGGTAATCGCTCCTTGAAAGGCGAGCGAGAGCGTCCTTCGGGTGCATTGCACTGAGTCGAGTGCTCGCTCGGGACTTTGCACTCGGGGCCAAGGCAAGAGGGCGTGCTTGCCCGCAGAACTGAGAACACGCTGTTGGGCAGAGCTGCAACTGACCGCTGGAGTTCAGCTCTCGCCGGACGGCAGAAGGCGAAGAACGAAGCCGCTTGCGAGCGGCGCAGTGCAGCGAAGAGCTCTCCGAATTCGCCGCTAGCTCCACGGTCCTTCTCAGCTGCGAGTAGCAGGGCTCGCAGTACACAGAGCTTCGCAAGGCCCGAAGACCCGGAGGGAAGTATCGCACACGAAAATGCGCCAGGACAGAGACGTGTTCTACGTTGTCCCTTCTCGTCATGCAGTTTGTGCCTCTGCTGCTTCTGCTGTAGGTAATCGCTCCTTGAAAGAGCGAGCGAGAGCGTCCTTCCGGGTGCATTGCACTGAGTCGAGTGCTCGCTCGGGACTTTGCACTCGGGGCCAAGGCAAGAGGGCGTGCTTGCCCGCAGAACTGAGAACACGCTGTTGGGCAGAGCTGCAACTGACCGCTGGAGTTCAGCTCTCGCCGGACGGCAGAAGGCGAAGAACGAAGCCGCTTGCGAGCGGCGCAGTGCAGCGAAGAGCTCTCCGAATTCGCCGCTAGCTCCACGGTCCTTCTCAGCTGCGAGTAGCAGGGCTCGCAGTACACAGAGCTTCGCAAGGCCCGAAGACCCGGAGGGAAGTATCGCACACGAAAATGCGCCAGGACAGAGACGTGTTCTACGTTGTCCCTTCTCGTCATGCAGTTTGTGCCTCTGCTGCTTCTGCTGTAGGTAATCGCTCTTGAAAGACGAGCGAGAGCGTCCTTCCGGGTGCATTGCACTGAGTCGAGTGCTCGCTCGGGACTTTGCACTCGGGGCCAAGGCAAGAGGGCGTGCTTGCCCGCAGAACTGAGAACACGCTGTTGGGCAGAGCTGCAACTGACCGCTGGAGTTCAGCTCTCGCCGGACGGCAGAAGGCGAAGAACGAAGCCGCTTGCGAGCGGCGCAGTGCAGCGAAGAGCTCTCCGAATTCGCCGCTAGCTCCACGGTCCTTCTCAGCTGCGAGTAGCAGCGCTCGCAGTACACGGAGCTTCGCAAGCCCGAAGACCCGGAGGGAAGTATCGCACACGAAAATGTGCCAGGACAGAGACGTGTTCTACGTTGTCCCTTCTCGTCATGCAGTTTGTGCCTCTGCTGCTTCTGCTGTTAGGAATCGCTCCTTGAAAGGCGAGCGAGAGCGTCCTTCCGGGTGCATTGCACTGAGTCGAGTGCTCGCTCGGGACTTTGCACTCGGGGCCAAGGCAAGAGGGCGTGCTTGCCCGCAGAACTGAGAACACGCTGTTGGGCAGAGCTGCAACTGACCGCTGGAGTTCAGCTCTCGCCGGACGGCAGAAGGCGAAGAACGAAGCCGCTTGCGAGCGGCGCAGTGCAGCGAAGAGCTCTCCGAATTCGCCGCTAGCTCCACGGTCCTTCTCAGCTGCGAGTAGCAGCGCTCGCAGTACACGGAGCTTCGCAAGGCCCGAAGACCCGGAGGGAAGTATCGCACACGAAAATGCGCCAGGACAGAGACGTGTTCTACGTTGTCCCTTCTCGTCATGCAGTTTGTGCCTCTGCTGCTTCTGCTGTAGGTAATCGCTCCTTGAAAGACGAGCGAGAGCGTCCTTCCGGGTGCATTGCACTGAGTCGAGTGCTCGCTCGGGACTTTGCACTCGGGGCCAAGGCAAGAGGGCGTGCTTGCCCGCAGAACTGAGAACACGCTGTTGGGCAGAGCTGCAACTGACCGCTGGAGTTCAGCTCTCGCCGGACGGCAGAAGGCGAAGAACGAAGCCGCTTGCGAGCGGCGCAGTGCAGCGAAGAGCTCTCCGAATTCGCCGCTAGCTCCACGGTCCTTCTCAGCTGCGAGTAGCAGCGCTCGCAGTACACAGAGCTTCGCAAGGCCCGAAGACCGGAGGGAAGTATCGCACACGAAAATGCGCCAGGACAGAGACGTGTTCTACGTTGTCCCTTCTCGTCATGCAGTTTGTGCCTCTGCTGCTTCTGCTGTAGGTAATCGCTCCTTGAAAGACGAGCGAGAGCGTCCTTCCGGGTGCATTGCACTGAGTCGAGTGCTCGCTCGGGACTTTGCACTCGGGGCCAAGGCAAGAGGGCGTGCTTGCCCGCAGAACTGAGAACACGCTGTTGGGCAGAGCTGCAACTGACCGCTGGAGTTCAGCTCTCGCCGGACGGCAGAAGGCGAAGAACGAAGCCGCTTGCGAGCGGCGCAGTGCAGCGAAGAGCTCTCCGAATTCGCCGCTAGCTCCACGGTCCTTCTCAGCTGCGAGTAGCAGCGCTCGCAGTACACAGAGCTTCGCAAGGCCCGAAGACCCGGAGGAAGTATCGCACACGAAAATGCGCGCCAGGACAGAGACGTGTTCTACGTTGTCCCTTCTCGTCATGCAGTTTGTGCCTCTGCTGCTTCTGCTGTAGGTAATCGCTCTTGAAAGACGAGCGAGAGCGTCCTTCCGGGTGCATTGCACTGAGTCGAGTGCTCGCTCGGGACTTTGCACTCGGGGCCAAGGCAAGAGGGCGTGCTTGCCCGCAGAACTGAGAACACGCTGTTGGGCAGAGCTGCAACTGACCGCTGGAGTTCAGCTCTCGCCGGACGGCAGAAGGCGAAGAACGAAGCCGCTTGCGAGCGGCGCAGTGCAGCGAAGAGCTCTCCGAATTCGCCGCTAGCTCCACGGTCCTTCTCAGCTGCGAGTAGCAGCGCTCGCAGTACACAGAGCTTCGCAAGGCCCGAAGACCCGGAGGGAAGTATCGCACACGAAAATGCGCCAGGACAGAGACGTGTTCTACGTTGTCCCTTCTCGTCATGCAGTTTGTGCCTCTGCTGCTTCTGCTGTTAGGAATCGCTCCTTGAAAGGCGAGCGAGAGCGTCCTTCCGGGTGCATTGCACTGAGTCGAGTGCTCGCTCGGGACTTTGCACTCGGGGCCAAGGCAAGAGGGCGTGCTTGCCCGCAGAACTGAGAACACGCTGTTGGGCAGAGCTGCACACTGACCGCTGGAGTTCAGCTCTCGCCGGACGGCAGAAGGCGAAGAACGAAGCCGCTTGCGAGCGGCGCAGTGCAGCGAAGAGCTCTCCGAATTCGCCGCTAGCTCCACGGTCCTTCTCAGCTGCGAGTAGCAGCGCTCGCAGTACACAGAGCTTCGCAAGGCCCGAAGACCCGGAGGGAAGTATCGCACACGAAAATGCGCCAGGACAGAGACGTGTTCTACGTTGTCCCTTCTCGTCATGCAGTTTGTGCCTCTGCTGCTTCTGCTGTAGGTAATCGCTCCTTGAAAGGCGAGCGAGAGCGTCCTTCCGGGTGCATTGCACTGAGTCGAGTGCTCGCTCGGGACTTTGCACTCGGGGCCAAGGCAAGAGGGCGTGCTTGCCCGCAGAACTGAGAACACGCTGTTGGGCAGAGCTGCAACTGACCGCTGGAGTTCAGCTCTCGCCGGACGGCAGAAGGCGAAGAACGAAGCCGCTTGCGAGCGGCGCAGTGCAGCGAGAGCTCTCCGAATTCGCCGCTAGCTCCACGGTCCTTCTCAGCTGCGAGTAGCAGCGCTCGCAGTACACGGAGCTTCGCAAGGCCCGAAGACCCGGAGGGAAGTATCGCACACGAAAATGCGCCAGGACAGAGACGTGTTCTACGTTGTCCCTTCTCGTCATGCAGTTTGTGCCTCTGCTGCTTCTGCTGTAGGTAATCGCTCCTTGAAAGGCGAGCGAGAGCGTCCTTCCGGGTGCATTGCACTGAGTCGAGTGCTCGCTCGGGACTTTGCACTCGGGGCCAAGGCAAGAGGGCGTGCTTGCCCGCAGAACTGAGAACACGCTGTTGGCAGAGCTGCAACTGACCGCTGGAGTTCAGCTCTCGCCGGACGGCAGAAGGCGAAGAACGAAGCCGCTTGCGAGCGGCGCAGTGCAGCGAAGAGCTCTCCGAATTCGCCGCTAGCTCCACGGTCCTTCTCAGCTGCGAGTAGCAGCGCTCGCAGTACACGGAGCTTCGCAAGGCCCGAAGACCCGGAGGGAAGTATCGCAACGAAAATGCGCCAGGACAGAGACGTGTTCTACGTTGTCCCTTCTCGTCATGCAGTTTGTGCCTCTGCTGCTTCTGCTGTAGGTAATCGCTCCTTGAAAGGCGAGCGAGAGCGTCCTTCCGGGTGCATTGCACTGAGTCGAGTGCTCGCTCGGGACTTTGCACTCGGGGCCAAGGCAAGAGGGCGTGCTTGCCCGCAGAACTGAGAACACGCTGTTGGGCAGAGCTGCAACTGACCGCTGGAGTTCAGCTCTCGCCGGACGGCAGAAGGCGAAGAACGAAGCCGCTTGCGAGCGGCGCAGTGCAGCGAAGAGCTCTCCGAATTCGCCGCTAGCTCCACGGTCCTTCTCAGCTGCGAGTAGCAGGCGCTCGCAGTACACAGAGCTTCGCAAGGCCCGAAGACCCGGAGGGAAGTATCGCACACGAAAATGCGCCAGGACAGAGACGTGTTCTACGTTGTCCCTTCTCGTCATGCAGTTTGTGCCTCTGCTGCTTCTGCTGTAGGTAATCGCTCCTTGAAAGACGAGCGAGAGCGTCCTTCCGGGTGCATTGCACTGAGTCGAGTGCTCGCTCGGGACTTTGCACTCGGGCCAAGGCAAGAGGGCGTGCTTGCCCGCAGAACTGAGAACACGCTGTTGGGCAGAGCTGCAACTGACCGCTGGAGTTCAGCTCTCGCCGGACGGCAGAAGGCGAAGAACGAAGCCGCTTGCGAGCGGCGCAGTGCAGCGAAGAGCTGCTCCGAATTCGCCGCTAGCTCCACGGTCCTTCTCAGCTGCGAGTAGCAGCGCTCGCAGTACACAGAGCTTCGCAAGGCCCGAAGACCCGGAGGGAAGTATCGCACACGAAAATGCGCCAGGACAGAGACGTGTTCTACGTTGTCCCTTCTCGTCATGCAGTTTGTGCCTCTGCTGCTTCTGCTGTAGGTAATCGCTCCTTGAAAGCGAGCGAGAGCGTCCTTCCGGGTGCATTGCACTGAGTCGAGTGCTCGCTCGGGACTTTGCACTCGGGCCAAGGCAAGAGGGCGTGCTTGCCCGCAGAACTGAGAACACGCTGTTGGGCAGAGCTGCAACTGACCGCTGGAGTTCAGCTCTCGCCGGACGGCAGAAGGCGAAGAACGAAGCCGCTTGCGAGCGGCGCAGTGCAGCGAAGAGCTCTCCGAATTCGCCGCTAGCTCCACGGTCCTTCTCAGCTGCGAGTAGCAGCGCTCGCAGTACACAGAGCTTCGCAAGGCCCGAAGACCCGGAGGGAAGTATCGCACACGAAAATGCGCCAGGACAGAGACGTGTTCTACGTTGTCCCTTCTCGTCATGCAGTTTGTGCCTCTGCTGCTTCTGCTGTTAGGAATCGCTCCTTGAAAGACGAGCGAGAGCGTCCTTCCGGGTGCATTGCACTGAGTCGAGTGCTCGCTCGGGACTTTGCACTCGGGGCCAAGGCAAGAGGGCGTGCTTGCCCGCAGAACTGAGAACACGCTGTTGGGCAGAGCTGCAACTGACCGCTGGAGTTCAGCTCTCGCCGGACGGCAGAAGGCGAAGAACGAAGCCGCTTGCGAGCGGCGCAGTGCAGCGAAGAGCTCTCCGAATTCGCCGCTAGCTCCACGGTCCTTCTCAGCTGCGAGTAGCAGCGCTCGCAGTACACAGAGCTTCGCAAGGCCCTAAGACCCGGAGGGAAGTATCGCACACGAAAATGCGCCAGGACAGAGACGTGTTCTACGTTGTCCCTTCTCGTCATGCAGTTTGTGCCTCTGCTGCTTCTGCTGTAGGTAATCGCTCCTTGAAAGACGAGCGAGAGCGTCCTTCCGGGTGCATTGCACTGAGTCGAGTGCTCGCTCGGGACTTTGCACTCGGGCCAAGGCAAGAGGGCGTGCTTGCCCGCAGAACTGAGAACACGCTGTTGGGCAGAGCTGCAACTGACCGCTGGAGTTCAGCTCTCGCCGGACGGCAGAAGGCGAAGAACGAAGCCGCTTGCGAGCGGCGCAGTGCAGCGAAGAGCTCTCCGAATTCGCCGCTAGCTCCACGGTCCTTCTCAGCTGCGAGTAGCAGCGCTCGCAGTACACAGAGCTTCGCAAGGCCCGAAGACCCGGAGGGAAGTATCGCACACGAAAATGCGCCAGGACAGAGACGTGTTCTACGTTGTCCCTTCTCGTCATGCAGTTTGTGCCTCTGCTGCTTCTGCTGTAGGTAATCGCTCCTTGAAAGGCGAGCGAGAGCGTCCTTCCGGGTGCATTGCACTGAGTCGAGTGCTCGCTCGGGACTTTGCACTCGGGGCCAAGGCAAGAGGGCGTGCTTGCCCGCAGAACTGAGAACACGCTGTTGGGCAGAGCTGCAACTGACCGCTGGAGTTCAGCTCTCGCCGGACGGCAGAAGGCGAAGAACGAAGCCCCGGCTTGCGAGCGGCGCAGTGCAGCGAAGAGCTCTCCGAATTCGCCGCTAGCTCCACGGTCCTTCTCAGCTGCGAGTAGCAGCGCTCGCAGTACACAGAGCTTCGCAAGGCCCGAAGACCCGGAGGGAAGTATCGCACACGAAAATGCGCCAGGACAGAGACGTGTTCTACGTTGTCCCTTCTCGTCATGCAGTTTGTGCCTCTGCTGCTTCTGCTGTAGGTAATCGCTCCTTGAAAGGCGAGCGAGAGCGTCCTTCCGGGTGCATTGCACTGAGTCGAGTGCTCGCTCGGGACTTTGCACTCGGGGCCAAGGCAGAGGGCGTGCTTGCCCGCAGAACTGAGAACACGCTGTTGGGCAGAGCTGCAACTGACCGCTGAGTTCAGCTCTCGCCGGACGGCAGAAGGCGAAGAACGAAGCCGCTTGCGAGCGGCGCAGTGCAGCGAAGAGCTCTCCGAATTCGCCGCTAGCTCCACGGTCCTTCTCAGCTGCGAGTAGCAGCGCTCGCAGTACACAGAGCTTCGCAAGGCCCGAAGACCCGGAGGGAAGTATCGCACACGAAAATGCGCCAGGACAGAGACGTGTTCTACGTTGTCCCTTCTCGTCATGCAGTTTGTGCCTCTGCTGCTTCTGCTGTAGGTAATCGCTCTTGAAAGGCGAGCGAGAGCGTCCTTCCGGGTGCATTGCACTGAGTCGAGTGCTCGCTCGGGACTTTGCACTCGGGGCCAAGGCAAGAGGGCGTGCTTGCCCGCAGAACTGAGAACACGCTGTTGGGCAGAGCTGCAACTGACCGCTGGAGTTCAGCTCTCGCCGGACGGCAGAAGGCGAAGAACGAAGCCGCTTGCGAGCGGCGCAGTGCAGCGAAGAGCTCTCCGAATTCGCCGCTAGCTCCACGGTCCTTCTCAGCTGCGAGTAGCAGCGCTCGCAGTACACAGAGCTTCGCAAGGCCCGAAGACCCGGAGGGAAGTATCGCACACGAAAATGCGCCAGGACAGAGACGTGTTCTACGTTGTCCCTTCTCGTCATGCAGTTTGTGCCTCTGCTGCTTCTGCTGTAGGTAATCGCTCCTTGAAAGGCGAGCGAGAGCGTCCTTCCGGTGCATTGCACTGAGTCGAGTGCTCGCTCGGGACTTTGCACTCGGGGCCAAGGCAAGAGGGCGTGCTTGCCCGCAGAACTGAGAACACGCTGTTGGGCAGAGCTGCAACTGACCGCTGGAGTTCAGCTCTCGCCGGACGGCAGAAGGCGAAGAACGAAGCCGCTTGCGAGCGGCGCAGTGCAGCGAAGAGCTCTCCGAATTCGCCGCTAGCTCCACGGTCCTTCTCAGCTGCGAGTAGCAGCGCTCGCAGTACACAGAGCTTCGCAAGGCCCGAAGACCCGGAGGGAAGTATCGCACACGAAAATGCGCCAGGACAGAGACGTGTTCTACGTTGTCCCTTCTCGTCATGCAGTTTGTGCCTCTGCTGCTTCTGCTGTAGGTAATCGCTCCTTGAAAGGCGAGCGAGAGCGTCCTTCCGGGTGCATTGCACTGAGTCGAGTGCTCGCTCGGGACTTTGCACTCGGGGCCAAGGCAAGAGGGCGTGCTTGCCCGCAGAACTGAGAACACGCTGTTGGGCAGAGCTGCAACTGACCGCTGGAGTTCAGCTCTCGCCGGACGGCAGAAGGCGAAGAACGAAGCCGCTTGCGAGCGGCGCAGTGCAGCGAAGAGCTCTCCGAATTCGCCGCTAGCTCCACGGTCCTTCTCAGCTGCGAGTAGCAGCGCTCGCAGTACACAGAGCTTCGCAAGGCCGAAGACCCGGAGGGAAGTATCGCACACGAAAATGCGCCAGGACAGAGACGTGTTCTACGTTGTCCCTTCTCGTCATGCAGTTTGTGCCTCTGCTGCTTCTGCTGTAGGTAATCGCTCCTTGAAAGGCGAGCGAGAGCGTCCTTCCGGGTGCATTGCACTGAGTCGAGTGCTCGCTCGGGACTTTGCACTCGGGGCCAAGGCAAGAGGGCGTGCTTGCCCGCAGAACTGAGAACACGCTGTTGGGCAGAGCTGCAACTGACGCTGGAGTTCAGCTCTCGCCGGACGGCAGAAGGCGAAGAACGAAGCCGCTTGCGAGCGGCGCAGTGCAGCGAAGAGCTCTCCGAATTCGCCGCTAGCTCCACGGTCCTTCTCAGCTGCGAGTAGCAGCGCTCGCAGTACACAGAGCTTCGCAAGGCCCGAAGACCCGGAGGGAAGTATCGCACACGAAAATGCGCCAGGACAGAGACGTGTTCTACGTTGTCCCTTCTCGTCATGCAGTTTGTGCCTCTGCTGCTTCTGCTGTAGGTAATCGCTCCTTGAAAGGCGAGCGAGAGCGTCCTTCCGGGTGCATTGCACTGAGTCGAGTGCTCGCTCGGACTTTGCACTCGGGGCCAAGGCAAGAGGGCGTGCTTGCCCGCAGAACTGAGAACACGCTGTTGGGCAGAGCTGCAACTGACCGCTGGAGTTCAGCTCTCGCCGGACGGCAGAAGGCGAAGAACGAAGCCGCTTGCGAGCGGCGCAGTGCAGCGAAGAGCTCTCCGAATTCGCCGCTAGCTCCACGGTCCTTCTCAGCTGCGAGTAGCAGCGCTCGCAGTACACAGAGCTTCGCAAGGCCCGAAGACCCGGAGGGAAGTATCGCACACGAAAATGCGCCAGGACAGAGACGTGTTCTACGTTGTCCCTTCTCGCATGCAGTTTGTGCCTCTGCTGCTTCTGCTGTAGGTAATCGCTCCTTGAAAGCGAGCGAGAGCGTCCTTCCGGGTGCATTGCACTGAGTCGAGTGCTCGCTCGGGACTTTGCACTCGGGGCCAAGGCAAGAGGGCGTGCTTGCCCGCAGAACTGAGAACACGCTGTTGGGCAGAGCTGCAACTGACCGCTGGAGTTCAGCTCTCGCCGGACGCAGAAGGCGAAGAACGAAGCCGCTTGCGAGCGGCGCAGTGCAGCGAAGAGCTCTCCGAATTCGCCGCTAGCTCACGGTCCTTCTCAGCTGCGAGTAGCAGCGCTCGCAGTACACAGAGCTTCGCAGGCCCGAAGACCCGGAGGGAAGTATCGCACACGAAAATGTCGCCAGGACAGAGACGTGTTCTACGTTGTCCCTTCTCGTCATGCAGTTTGTGCTCTGCTGCTTCTGCTGTTAGGAATCGCTCCTTGAAAGACGAGCGAGAGCGTCCTTCCGGGTGCATTGCACTGAGTCGAGTGCTCGCTCGGGACTTTGCACTCGGGGCCAAGGCAAGAGGGCGTGCTTGCCCGCAGAACTGAGAACACGCTGTTGGGCAGAGCTGCAACTGACCGCTGGAGTTCAGCTCTCGCCGGACGCAGAGGCGAAGAACGAAGCCGCTTGCGAGCGGCGCAGTGCAGCGAAGAGCTCTCCGAATTCGCCGCTAGCTCACGGTCCTTCTCAGCTGCGAGTACAGCGCTCGCAGTACACAGAGCTTCGCAAGGCCCGAAGACCCGGAGGGAAGTATCGCACACGAAAATGCGCCAGGACAGAGACGTGTTCTACGTTGTCCCTTCTCGTCATGCAGTTGTGCCTCTGCTGCTTCTGCTGTAGGTATCGCTCCTTGAAAGACGAGCGAGAGCGTCCTTCCGGGTGCATTGCACTGAGTCGAGTGCTCGCTCGGGACTTTTGCACTCGGGGCCAAGGCAAGAGGGCGTGCTTGCCGCAGAACTGAGAACACGCTGTTGGGCAGAGCTGCAACTGACCGCTGGAGTTCAGCTCTCGCCGGACGGCAGAAGGCGAAGAACGAAGCCGCTTGCGAGCGGCGCAGTGCAGCGAAGAGCTCTCCGAATTCGCCGCTAGCTCCACGGTCCTTCTCAGCTGCGAGTAGCAGCGCTCAGCAGTTCACAGAGCTTCGTAAAGGCCACGATAGACCCGGAGGGAAGTATCGCACACGAAAATGTGCCTGGACAGAGACGTGTTCTAAGTTGTCCCTTCTCGTCATGCAGTTGTGCCTCTGCTGCTCTGCTGTTAGGAATCGCTCCTTGATAGACGAGCGAGAGCGTCACTTCCGGGTGCATTGCACTGAGTCGAGTGCTCGCTCGGGACTTTGCCACTCGGGGCCAAGGCAAGAGGGCGTGCTTGACCGCAGAACTGAGAACTCGCTTTGGGCAGAGCTGCAACTGACCGCTGGAGTTCAGCTCTCGCCGGACGGCAGAAGGCGAAGAACGAAGCCGCTTGCGAGCGGCGCAGTGCAGCGAAGAGCTCTCCGAATTCGCCGCTAGCTCCAAGGTCCTTCTA